>NC_056625.2:126049897-126403022 GCF_002870075.4 Lactuca sativa | reverse complement strand
TCTTGAGACGATTTCTCTCTGTTTTCATCAATTTATGATGATCTAAAGGCTGCTGATCATCTCATTCAATTATTTTAGTAAGATTTAGTAGTTTAATCCTTCTTTTCATTAGACCTAATTTTTGATTTTTGATTCTATCTAGATTTTTCATTTTTATGCTTAATGAATGTTTGATTTTGATTCTTTTTAGCATGATCACCTAATTTAGGATTAAATCACTCTAGTTAATCAGTCAATGGAATCCGTAATTGTTCTAATCAACTGGTAATAAGTAACAAGTATCAGATTGGTTCCATGTTGGAATTTAACTCTGATATAAACTTGAATTTCATATTTATATGCTTCTAAGCTTATGAGAAGTATTGAATATTGCTGAGAATTTTACAGATCTTAAGGAAACTTTCTAATTTTAATTAAGAGTTTGTTTAATTGAATTAGTAAAAAGTTAGAATTAACTGAAGAACTTGTTTTGGTTAATTAGCTAAGTAAAAGAAAACTTACTAGAGCTTGTTAGTAGTTTTCAATGCTAATACCTTTTAAGGTCAATGTTGATTGCATGATTACGAAATTCGCAACAAAACTGAATTCGTTTTTATTAATGACTTTCATTTAGTTATTTTCACTGTTATTTAGTTTTTAATCATTAATCAAAAATCCTCCTTTTTACATTTTCTGTTTTATGAGTAGTATGTTCCTTTCGCAAAGATGCATCGACCATTAGACTGTATACATGTGGATTCGACCCTACTTACCTATGCTATCCTTTAGTGCATTCGAGCAGTGTTAAATTTTTTTTTTCTTAAGACGCCCACAACAACATTTTAACATTGCTAAGTCTGAATTTAATGGAAAATATTTTTTTGATCCTTATCAGCTTCATTCTTGTTTCAATCTTTTTTTTTCACAACTTCGATTTTAACTATATTTATCCAGTTCAAAGCATATTAAGTATAATTTATCTTAAAATACAACATTTATGATTAAATTTTTTACATAATCGCCTAAAACATATCAGATACTAGAATATAAGATACTATACACTATGACATTCATCTTAAAACAAATGTGAATTTCCATATCTAGAATAAATATATTTTCATAAAGCTTCTAAAATCCTCCTTACCACGTACGACATTCTACAAAACAGTTAATAACTAGAATGATCATTATCGTAAATATGGAGTTGATCTGTACACAACAATAATTTTCCATACACAACAATTCATGCTTTAAAATGTTGTACAATACAATCCTATAAAACATAATTTGTTGTATACGGAAAAAAAATATTGCGTACGAATCACTTCCCAAATATCATTTAGTTTATGTTCGATTTGAATGTTGGCATGGAAACAACAAATGAAATCATTCTGGTCATCAAATAACCCGAAGACATTGCTACTATTAAATATTTTTTCCGTGATGGTTCAGATGTTGACAAAAAACAGGAGAAAACAATTGAATAAGTGGAATTTGATGATACTTTTAAAAGAGAAAAATCAAATGAATAAAATATTTCATAAAAGTATCTAAAGAGACATTTTGTTTTAGTTCTTTAGGATATAAGGTTTCTTTTTCCTTTTTGGTTCATATTCTTTATGTATTATTTTTTTTATCATCTACATGGCAGATTGTTAAGCCCAACTTAGTTGTGTAAGAGAAACTATGACAAACCATATAATAATTGAGTTGGTACCATGTGCCGAACATATTAGTCTTCTCAATCTATCTAAACCACCAATTATATGGATGTGGAGCCATTTGTTAGGATTTTTTACATAGAGTAAGTTCTTTAAAGTTGAAGGGAATGGTGTCATTAAAACCGCATTCTTTTCACCGTTACATAAGTGTCACGTAATTTTTTACCACACAAGTGTGGTTTCTTGCCACACCAAGGGAGTGATGCCACATTTTTATTTTTTGTAGCTATTTTACTTAAAACTTCATTTTTAATAAAAAAAATCATAATTTTTCATAACTTGAAAAAAAAACATTATATTGAATATTCAAAAAACATTACATTGCATTACAAAAGAGAGAGAGAGAGAGAGAGAGAGAGAGAGAGAGAGAGAGAGAGAGAGAGAGACCCGAAAAACACACACATGACATTAAAATGATCCTAGAAACTTAAAAAAACACAAAAAAAAATAATAATAACTAAAGCAAACTACAAAAAGTTGTTCTCCGAGAACTTGTCTTCGGAGTCATCCGGTGGATCCAAATTTGAACCCTGTAAATGTGTTCCACCAATTCATTGCAAAGATTGTGAAATGTTTCAGTGCAACGTATCTCTGCTCTCATGTTCATATACTATTCGCCACCAATTTCAATTGGTTATGTCTCTGGTATGATTTCTTCATCGTCAAACGTACATATCGCTCTTCCTTCGTCTTCAATAATCATGTTATGCAATATGAAACATGTATACATGATTTTTTGAAGTTTTTCCTCGCCTAAATTAACTGCTGCTTTTTTCAATATGAACCACTGTTTCTTCAGAGCTTCAAAAGCACACTCAACATTCTTCCTAGCTCTTTCTTGAGCTCTCTTGAATTTTTTTCATCTAGAACCATGTGGACACGTAAACGATTTAACAAACACAGCATACTTAGGATAGATTCCATCGACCAGATAATAACCATACTTATATGGCATTCCACGCACTTCAAAAGAAGAATCTGGTGCAGATTCATCGAACCAGGAGAACCAAAAAAAGCATGTCAAATCCACAGATCTTGTGATGCAACTGTTTCAGGTATGACCGTTGAGTGACCATGATCACCTCGGGTAAATTGTCCATGATATGACGTATGACAATTTTCTCATGCCCAATGGAGACAATCTAAGCTTCCTAGCATTCCATGAAACTCATACACACTAGCATAATAAGCTTGCAATTGCAAGATGTCATTACGTGTAGGCTTACGTAAATATTTAGGACCATAAAACTGAATCATAGTTTTGCAGAAATAGTGGAGACTGTCTCGTGCGGTCCTAGCAGACATCCTAAAACTTTCGTCTAACACATCAGGCGAAATGTCATATGCTAGCTGACGAAGTGGCACAAACCGCGGCCCTAAACCGTGGTCACACCCTCTAGCCTAAAGCCATGGTAATATGTCAATTATATTGTCCTAGTTAATATTTTCTCTTTCAAAATCGGCCAAACGACGGTATACAACTTTTAATATTTTTTTTGGTTCAAGCACGTCCTCACCAAACCACCTTATAAGTTTGACCTTGCGTCATCTGATTGAAGATCAAGTGAAGGTCAAATTCTTATTACATCGAATACGTGTTTGTTCGACAAAGAGATCTATCTTACGAAAGATTAGCCACTAAAAAACCATGAGATATCTTGCGACGTGTCCTCGCCTCACAATATAGTACAAAGGAAATATTATATGTTTGTTATGGAATATAACTGATTATATCACATTGGGCTCATTTTCTACTCTCTTTAAAGCATCATCCTAGAGAGAAAATGTTTTTTTTATGATAATGGAAAAAACATTAACCCTAATACATATTCTAGGGGAAAGTTATATTTTTATGAGGATTTTTCTAACATTGTTTGAATGTTTTAACCTTTGTAATATCACAATATGAAGACTTAAGAGTGTTCTTGATTCTTGTTAGGCTAAACATGTGTATCGTATCTTTAAGTTATTTTGTTCTTATTGAAGTATAAATATAATGTGAAATATTATCCTTTTTGTTCGAGGTGAGTTTTAATGTTTTAAATTGAACAATTATTCACCCCAAAAAAATACTCTCCAAAAACTAATATAACTGCCATAAAATTTTATTTGTGATTCTTATATATATATATATATATATATATATATATATATATATATATATATATATATATATATATATATATATATATATATATATATATATATATATATATATATATATATATATATATATTACAGCCATCACCCACCTCCATCACCCATCACCACCGCTACCCACCACCATTTCCATCAACACCATCCGTCACCACCAATATATATATATATATATATATATATATATATATATATATATATATATATATATATATATATATATATATATATATTAATTACACCCATCACCACCACCATTTCCCATCAACACCATCCGTCACCACCACCTCCACTTGCCACCTACCAAAAACACCACGCACCACCACCATCACCACCCACCACCTACCACCATCCAACCACCACCTATCTCTACCACTCGCAACCACCACCCATAATTACCACCCGCCACCACCACTACCCACCACCATTACCCATCAACACCATCCGTCACCACCACCTCCACCCGCTACCCACCAAAAACACCACACACCACCACCATCACCACCCACCACCTACCACCATCCAACCACCACTCGCAACCACAACCCATAACTACCACCCGCCACCGCCTCCAACCATCAACCACTAACCACCACCACCGCCCCCACCCATCACTACCACCTGCCACCATCACCATCACCCCCACCACTAACCACCTCCACCCCCATCACCACCCACCACCATCATTACCACTTACCACCATCACCACACGCCACCACCACCCGTCACCACCACATGCCACTACCTACCTACCACCACTACTAAAAACCACCACCCTTCACTACCCACTACCACCCATCACAACCTACCATACACCACCACCACACCTTATTACCACTGTGACAACCTGAAAAAAATTTATTTTTAAAGCCCAGTCAATCAACTCAACTGAGTGTCAAACTCATTAGTACTGAGTTCTAGCCTGGTTAAAGGTCATTCTAAGGAGTTTTGAACCTAATACACTTAAGGAATAAGTGTTAGAAAGTACCTGCTAGAACCACAGTGTAGCAAATCGAACCATAACCTCATCTAAATGAGTTCACGGCCACAAGACCTTGAGTTTACGGCCGTAAACTCAAGAGCATATATAAGGCATTTTGTCATTTCTAGTCATTTATCTCATTCCTTGGCCGATTTCTTCAAATCCTCTCAAGTATCATCAAGACTTTCTTCCTAGATCTTCAAACGATATACAACTATAAATACAATGGGGCTTAAGTGCTCTGGATAATAATATATTTTAAGAATATAACAATAAGTTATAAAAATATACCTACTTGCTTATACATGTACATACTAAAACGAGTATTATGAGGAGAACAGAACTAAAGTATTTAAAGGTTGAACATTGTCGTCAAACCTGAACAGTTATGTAATCATAACTAGGATCAATATAGCCTGATCAACTATATTCATTCGAGATGTGACCAACATGTGTTTGGGAGTGATGTGGTGTTGCAACAGTCTTAAAACTTACCTAACATCAGTCAAGAGAATTCTAGATCAAGTACATTACATTAAAGTACTATAGGAGTATTTTAGGCTCTATATAAATAACTTATGTGATAACTTAAAAGACCTTTACAGATAGGTCTATAATCTTGCAATGTATACTCCCAAGGTTTTATATAATTGAGATTTTATAGACTTAGAATTTGTGCTCTATGCTTCATTACCTGTTCCTTGTTTGGTTGTGGTTTTGGAGTAGGATCACTTATTCGAAGGTCTATTTAATCTTGAATTATAAACAACTTGTATACATTGTACAATTATAGAAGGACTCTGTAAGGATCACCCCATAAACTTACCTTAAATCTCATAGATTCCCTAGTCACATCCATTCTCGCACGACAAACCCAGATAGATGTAACCACTCCCTCATAAGGGTCAACAGAAGATTCAAGGAGGAACAAGGACAAGTTCATGAGAAGTATTCAAAGAAGAATCAAACGGAGTAACCAAAACTTCATATGCGTCACACTAATAAATAATAATCTTGGTTAACTTAATGAGTTAGTGGAAACACTACTCACCCTATGTGTTAGGATTATGTTCTTTACATGCAGCTGGTAACAGTTATTCAGGCAACAGATATCCATTCGAGGATAACCATTTCATACTCATAGAGTTTGATAGGTATAGACTCTTTTATGAATTGTTTCTAGAACCCTGTGGAAGTTAGGAACCAATACACCCAGAACTAGGATACTCTTGTCTGTTCAGCTTTCGACTTGTGTCTATTGCTTTAGACTTATTCCGTCTCATCTTTGTATTCTTTTAGCAAAGATGCCTCCTCGCATATCAAACAAACGCACTACTCCGATAACTCCAACGCCACCTCCTTCGCAAATAGATATGGCATCTATAAACGTTGCAGTGGCTGCGGCTGTGGCAACAGCCATGGCTCGATATCACCCCATCAGTATCAGCGGAGGTGGAATGCCTACTGATTCTACTTAGGGTGAGGTCCCCGTACGCTCGAGAGAGTTCTCCTACAAGGACTTTACCAAAGCCAGCCATTGTCTTTTAATGGGACTGAAGGAATCATTGCCATCTTGCAAATGGTTCGAGAAAACAGAGTTGATCTTCGAAATTTGTTTATGCCCAGAAGGAAGCAAAGTGAAGTTTGCTGCCTGCACCTTCTCTAGCAAGGCCCTAACATGGTGGAACAGCCATGTTAAGTCACTGACTCTATCTGTGGCTAACTCAATAGGTTGGGAAAACCTAAAAGAGTTAATGCGGGAGGAATACTGCCCGTTAGGCGAAATTCAAAAGTTGGAACAAGAACTGTGGGATCTCACTATGGTCGGCTCAGACATAGTGACCTACACGGACTGGTTCAGCGAGCTAGCAGCTCTATTCCCCGGGATGGTTATCCCGGAGAGCAAGAAGATAGAAAGATACACTTGGGGTCTAATTGCTCCGACCCAAGGAAATGTGTAGTCTTCTAACCCAGCCACGTTCGATAGTGCTAAACGCCTGGCTCAGCGACTCATCGACCACGGAGTCTGCCATGGTGTGGAAGTCCTTATTCCCGAGCCACCGAGGGAAGAGGACTATAATCCGAAGTCGGGGAACAAAAGGAAGAAGAAGCGAACAACACAGGACACCCCGCAAGAGCAATGAGCGAGTACTATGTACACCGCTACAACACCTGCTGCTCTAGCACCTGCCAGTAGATATGCTGAAACCCTCCCAACGTGTGGAAAGTGCAACTTTCACCACACCGGAGTATGTCGGGAAATGTAGTGTCTGAACTGCCACAGAAAGGGACACACAGTCCTTTTCTGCAGGGCACCGGCTCAACCGATCTCCCAAGTCCCCGGAGTTGAAGAAAACCAAGCTTGCTATAGCTATGGTGAGACTGAACACTATCAGAGCGACTGCCCGATAATAAGGAACTCAGGCGCGGATGGACGCAGTCTGATGATCACCACAGGAGAATCAACCCCAGAGTCGTCAACGAGCAGTGGTACGTCTTCGAGCTAGTAATTTCTTTAAAAATTAATTTATATTTATATAAGATTAAAACTAAGGAGAATACAATTAAAAGTAATCTTAATCACTCACATATTGAAATAGGTCACGGTATTCAAGAGAACTAAAAGATCCGTTTAGAGAAGCTACGATGGTTTAGCATATACATCAGGGTTGTCCATAACTAAGATCTTGTAGACTTAGAGTGATTGATTCTGCCTTAATTCTGGTTCCTTGTCTGGTTGTGGATTTGAGGCAGAGTTACTTAGTCGACTATCTTATTCATCTTAAGTATTCATAACTTGTATATGACGGGCGATCGTAGTGGTACCAAGGAGGATGATGATATTAAGTATCATCACCAGTTATCAAAGCACTTTCATTTGTATGTATGCACACATAGCGGTACGATACATAGGAGTGTTAACATCAAAAGGGAAAACAGAAAGCACTAGAACATTTACTAGGAGTACATTGTCGAACACATTAGGGATACATCATCGCATAAGAGACGTTTCTTTCAAATTGGCCAAAACGTTGTTCAGTAAAGAGTCTGTTACTATCATTCGTCATGAGTTGGCGTGGTCTTCACCATACTAATTTCATATGTTTCTATCACCTCGATCGTTGAGTTCTCGAAACCTTCGTCATTCGTATCGTCTGTCAGACCTAAACCACAGTTTTATCTTTCGTACTCTAAACCCCGAAGTACTCATGCGAAGAGTACTTTGTCCTCCGAAGCCTTATCGTCAGATGTCCGCAGACCGTCACGAAATACCGCTCGTCCAGCAGACCAAGTTCGAGCACAGAGGCTAAGGACGAATACAGCCCACCTATCACTATTCGGGGTATACACGAGGGTGGTATATGAATATGATTACGCAGACCTAGTATGTGTGTTTCCGCCTATCTCCTGTTACTTGTTTGGTTGTGGACCTGGGGCAGAGTCGGACATCCGACCGTCTTACTAATCCTAATTATATATGACTTGTATACACGAGGTAATGATAGATGGACAAAGTATGAATCTTATCATGAACAGAAGGGCAAGATTGCCAGGTCTACGAGTGAGTATTCTGCAAATCAAAGGAGCGCAACCCCTGTAGTGCTGTAAGAAAGCTAATTTCGGGACGAAATTCCATCTAACGGGGGAATGATGTGACAACCCGAAATTTTTTTATTTTTAAAGCCCAGTCAATCAACTCAACTAAGTGTCAAACTCATTAGTACCGAGTTCTAGCCCGGTTAAAGGTCATTCTAAGGAGTTTCGAGCCTAATACACTTAAGGAATAAGTGTTAGAAAGTACCTGCTAGAACCACAGTGTGGCAAATCGAACCATAACCTCATCTAAATGAGTTCACATCCACAAGGCCATGAGTTTACGCCCGTAAACTCAAGAGCATATATGAGGCATTTGGTCATTTCTAGTCATTTATCTCATTCCTTGGCCGATTTCTTCAAATCCTCTCAAGTATCATCAAGAGTTTCTTCCTAGATCTTCAAAAGATGTAAGTATTCTTCCTAGATTTGTTGATGTATCTCTTAATCTATTATCCTTGATGGGTTTTATACAAACAATCCTATGTGTGCATGCAACCCTAGAATTGGATCTATGTTTTCACTATTAGATACACAACATTATGAACACATAATAAAACCCTAATGAGTCATACTATTTTCGAAGTTCACCAAGAAGATTAGATTACATACCTCTTGTTGTTATATAGCAATAACAACTCAAATCCTCCTTGTAATGGCTTTAGAAAGCTTAGAGCCACAAGTGTCACTCCTCTAATGGCTCACAAACACCAAGAGCAAGAGGATGAAGAATGATAAGAGTGGAGGCACCCAAAAACGTGTGGAAACCCTAAGGAAACTCTTAGCCACGTTTTTGGTGCTCTAGGGATCCTTAAATAGTGAGGCTATTAGGGTTATCTAACAAGGAAACCCTAATTTGACTGCTTAAGCCCTAAGCAACCCATGGACTCCCTCCTTAAAGGCCTAGGACAATTTCGAATGGGTTTCCCCATAGAATTCGTCCACCCATCTAATATGGAGTCCATTAGCCCAATATTCAACTATCATACAGTTGATAGTTCTAGTCCCTTAAGTTTAATTAAAGTCTTTTAGCCACAAAAATAATTCTTAATTAATTATTGACTAATATTAATTAAACAATATGATTTCTCCTTTAATATATTATTCTCATAATATATTAATAACTCATAATTAATCCTCACTCTCCATAATTCATCCTATCAAGTTACTTTGGTAAACGCAACCCAAAAGGACCATGCACCATCGGTTCAAGTACATACCAAAATAGTTATGGACTTAGACACTAATCCAACAGTCTCCCACTTGGATAAGTCTAATAACTATTATGCATATGACTTCAGATCCTGATCCGCAATCGTAGCTTTCAAAATTCGCTGTCAACTCTGATCTTATCAGATACTTGTCCTTTAAATAAGAGATCATATATTCCTCCATTCTAGATATCGTATAGATTGAGTCATGGATTTAAATCATTCTCTCTGTCTATGTGTTGTTTCCCGATTTCCGATTTATGACGACTGACAACAGACTACAATTGAACACATCAAATTAGTCCCGGCTTGGCCAAGCGCTTAGGTGTCATCACTAAATCATCGAGGGGCCCACAGATATCGCTTTCATCCCACTTTGGATAAAAGGAACGGATAAACTTTGATTCAATGATTGCTTGCACTCACTCACCGAATCACACACAACAATATGTTTTATGACACCAAGTTACTGGTGCATTTACATATTATCAATGTGTAACCGACTCGCAAGATACAACTCACACATCTCGGTTTCAAGAATATAAGATATTATTGTCTCACCAATCACTCGTGATAAAATCCATGAAGTGATCCAAGCGAGCGTGGGTTTAATCCAATGCTCAAATCATATTCATAAGCACTCATGAACGTTGCAGCAAACATTTTCTTATGTCTAATACACTTTAGACAATCCACACACCAATTCACAACAGTCTTCATTCATACCTACTTCCAACATATGAACGACTGTGGTCTGTTCGAATAATTCGACTATTCTGAAATAATTAATTATTCAGGAAGTCAAAACATGCAAATTGAAACATAAGAATAATACTAATCCTATATGGTCCCAAACCCTTGAGTATAAATAAAACACCTTTTATTTATCACCATATCAATTACTCATTATTTGTTGTTTCGGGTAATCAAATTCTTACTTGAATTTTTACTACACTTGTCCCATGCTCTTAGCATGCACACAATGTTTACCTATGGTCCTTACTTTGTGAAATAGATCAAATGAACACATTTCCAATCATACTCATTTCACAACTCCCAATCCCTATCACAAGTGTAAGAATATCAAATTCTTGTTACTTATGCTAGATTCTAACATTTTATGCAATGATTCTTTCGTAAAGTCATAGCTCAAAATCATCAAGACTTAGCCAATCTCTATAAGAAACAATTCTATAGATATGATGTCTCTCACTCAAAGAACATTCCTTTGAACATCATTTCTTGCATAAAAGTTTCTAATCTAGATACAGATTCTCAATATCCAACTCCCAATATGGAAACATTTCCATATTTTCCATATGACAACTCATTCTTAATAGAATCTTATTTATTCATAATAATGTCGATATGGTCCATCCAATACCATACTTCCAACTACTCACAAGCGACCAATCCTCAACGAGCTTTGGATCGTCCTTTGATAGCTGTTTAATTATCTTAGTCAAAACCGATTCTTGTCATTTTTCCCTCTAAATGCGCTAGACATTTGGAAAATTTTAGAATGGTCAAATATTATAGCACTTGCAATCGATCCTATACCCGAAGCGTATGGGACACGATGCATAACTTCTTACCTAAAGATACGATACTTTATTAATCTTCTGCCATAATATTTAATGTGCCACGTTCTCCCAATTCGATCTATGAAGAGGGATGCCATATTCATAATCGAAATTTTGAGAACGCACTATGTATCCTTGACTAAATTTATTAACCTAAGCCTTTAGATTTGAAATGAAGCATAATATTCTCTCCTTTTCAACCCAATAGCTAAACAACTTTTCAACCCTTGCGACTTTGCAAAGTATAACTCTTGTTTTCTATAATTAATATTGCTAACTTGCAATACTTGCCATAATAATCATACACGCATAACTTTTATGCTCCCACTATCATGATGATTATTATCATATAAGCATAACTCTTATGCTCCCACTAGCTTTGACATGTATTCAGAAAACAGCTTAACTTCAAGAAAAACATTACCTATTGAATTTCTTAAGTTCATATTTCGAATACCTAATGCTTTGATAATCCTTTATCTAATCTTATACACCTTTTCCTTAGATAGCTCATATGTGTGTCTAAACATTTTAGACTAATTGCCAAATCTCACAATTCGAATCATGGAGAGGGATACCGTAACCATAATCGAATTTAAGAATGCAATTTTCACAATCACTATCTTCTTAAAATCTCTCTTAGTGAAAGCATTTCCTCACAGTCATTTTCAAGAAGGAGGGAATCTTATGACACTTAGATTTTAATGGTGTATGTGTTCCTATCCATGCGAATTTGTCAAAACCAAAATTTGCGACAAATCCAAACTCATATGGACCGAACTCTTAATCTTGATTTCTTGCCTTATGGTAACACGAGTGCCCACCATGTCTTCCAAGAATTTAAGCAGCTCACCCTTTCCTATCAATGTACTTTTCATTGACCAAGGTCCTTGCCTTTTATGCGTTCAAATGAGAACTCATAGAACTCACATGCATAATTAACTCAATTGGAATGGCACAGAAACAAAATAACGTCAACACGATAGGTTATAAACCTCAAGTTGTGTGCTAGTGATGATCGATAAGGTTTATTCTTGATTTGTTCTTGAAACCTTTCAAGGCCATTAAGACTCCCACTGACTCCTTGACATATATGATTCTCTTGTCAATAAACATTTCTCGACAAACAAATATTCAAGAGTTAGTGTAGATTTTATCAAGACAAAACACTTCATAAAATTAGTCCTAGTTGGTCTTTGTCTTATCCAAGACATCCCAACTTTCCACATTTGATGAATGTTATAAACCTTCTTAAGACTTGTCACTCAATGTCACAATCTTAACTCTAAGACTTGTTTTGGAACGAAGTATGATTGACCTTTTTGATTTAACCATTTCTTCCATTCTTGATTCCTCTTCTCAGACATACAATTGTACTAAGACTCATTTAGAGGATCAATTGTGATATGGTTCTTAATCATTAAGACCTATCATAAAACATAATAAAAGGTACTCTCCCTTCTTCTTAGAATAGAGAAACTTTTATCTTTATGCCTACTTGATTCTTCTTATTCGTTCTGCCATTGATTTAAACTCTTTCAATCAATTCAGAATTACACTTAATCTTATAAGTATAATCATCTATACTAAACGTTTAGTAAATCATGAAGAATATCTTTGTCACTCTTGTGGCAGACTTGATCAACGCACAACTTTGTGTACTCGATCTCCTAGTCCTTCACTTGACACTTTGTCAACGAATTAGTCTAATTTCCAAATATGAAATTTCTCATTCATCATGCAACCAAGTTGCATGATTCCAAGTTTCTGTCCAATTGAAACTTGGGTGATGAGAAACTCTCCCTATTTGGTAAATTCTCGACATTTCCACATAATTAAGAATCAAATCCATTATTGCTAATAATATAAACATTCAAAACATCAATTTTTCATACATGCCATCGCAAGGATAAATAAATAATATAAAATCAAAATTTTATTTTATTGCGGAAAAATTTGTCCTTACAATGCAATATATTGAAAAACTATGCTAATACATATTTCTTAGCACTCTTATTCTAACTCTAAGTAGTAGCTCAAGAATCTAATCTTCAAGTAATGCGATCGAAATCCATTTCTTCACGATTAGATTCTGCTCACTTCTTCCCTTAAGTTTCCTCTCTTTTCTTCGGTCATACAAAACATCAATTGCAATCTTATCACATTGTGTATTAAGAATCTAGAATAGGAACTTAAAAGAGTTAGTTAATGGAATTTACCTAAAGCAGAGCCATACGTTTTGACTCTCCCATCTCTTAGATCTCTTAGGTAAATAGGGCAGCTTCGTCTCCTATGCCCCTTCTCTTGGCAATAAAAGCAAATTGACTCTTTTGGAATAGCACATGGAACTACTTCAGACTTTGCCTTTCTCTTATGATCAAACCTTTCGATCATGGCATGCCTTTCGTTTCCATTGCCTATATCCATGGAAGTCTAGAAGGTAGATTCACCAATCAACTTTGCTTTTCCAGTGCGCCAAATCATTGCTGATTCAGCAATAATAAGCATGTAGGTGAGATCTATAAGGGTCACGTTGTGGTTCATCATATAGTACTTTCTTAAGAACTCATATATGAGTTAGGAAGCGACTGAAGAACCCAGTCAACAGCCAGCTCCTCACAGACAACGGATCCCAACATTCTTAACCTATCAATGTATGACTTCATCTCTAAGACGTGTACACACACATGTTTACCATGTTTACTTGCCAAAAGGGCTTGAGTGAGCTTGAACTTTTCAAGCCTTCGAACTTGTGGGTTAGGGAGAATAATTTGAGGAGGTGGAGGAAGTGAAGCATGATCTCTTGTTCCTCGATCGAATCGTGGAATATCATCTTCATGTGGAAAGCTTGTTCCACGGGATTTGGGAATACCATAGTTGTCATACTTTGACATCTACAAAACGGGAGAAACTAAATTCAAGTTAGTTGATTGATTGAGTCCTTAATAAATCACCCAAATGATATATTAAGGCTAGGATCCAACACAATACGCTACAACCTAGAAAAGGGATGTCGTAATCTAGTTGCAGAATATTTGAAGGTAGGTAAATGAAGATTTACCAATTTCCACCATGAAAAACGAAAAGGAAATTTAAGTTTTAAATCTATGAAAACTCCTAGATCCTTTGAGATTCATTGAACTTTTCAATGGCATGTTTAAATCTCGATATGCCCCTCTAGTTTGTGACTGGGATACCGAGGATCACAAAGCAGGTGTGAATAACCATGCAAACTTACATGGTGCCCCCACATGTTACAGTCACCTATTCGATGTGTTGGTTAACCACACACGCTCCACCGAACTATGACAAACATTGAGTCACCCTTTTCTACCTTTGCTTAGAACCATTTAGTGTGTCGGTTAACCACACACGCTCCACTAACGTCTTCGCAAGGGCACAAAGTGTAATTTCATGGGATTGCATCAATTTCACTTTTTCCTAAAGTAACTAGGATTGGGAATTTGCAAAAGTGTTTAGTTACTTTTACATAGATTCATTATACTTATTAATGAAGAGAGGATTGCCCTATCCTACCCATTCGGCTAACGACCCTCCACCAATCAAGGAAGTGGTGGGTAAGAGTGGATACCCATTAAATGGCCATTTTATAGTCCATAACCTTATAACCCCCGTATAGATCGGCTTCGTGAATGAGGTCTACTAACGGTAAGACTAGCATTTTAGTTATACATATATAATATTAAACTTATAATGTTATACATAGTATAAGGGTGTATTTTACACTTTTAAAATACTAGGTGGTTTAAATTATACTTTTAATTAACCAAAATCATTATGGATTTATTAACTCTCTTTTAATTATACACTTAATTAATTTAATAAAACCATAAGGGTTTAATTTGAACTTTTCAAATTAGGGTTTTGGAATTTAGACTTTCAAAATTAACTTTTAATCAATAATTTAAATTCCAAAACTTGAGGGAAAGTTTTGAAACTTTTCAAAACAATTAGGTTTTAATCTCACTTAAAATTTTCGAATTTAAGACATTTAAATTAAAATTTTAAATATTAAAACTCTTGATTTAATAATTATCTTGAATTAGACTATTAATTTTAATTATTAAATCATAAGGGATTATCTAAATCATGAGGATAATTACCATTTATACATTTAAGATATCCTAATCCCTTAAACTTCTACATAGATTTCGAAAATAAGGGATGAGATATCCCAAAATCTTTAATTACCATATTTAACTATTAAAGGATAATTACAAGATATGGGATAATCCAAATCCCTAAAATTTAGGATCTTATCTTGGGGAGGAGGCTAATTTCGAAAATCATAGGGTTTTGCAAACCCTAGATTTCGAAATCTTGGGGCTTAAGGAAAGGATTTGAAAATCTTGTTCAAATTTTTCGCAAATTAGGGTTTAGAAACCCTAATCTCGAAAATTCTAGCCTCCTAGGGTTTATTGGCAATAAACCCTAATATGTCAAGTCCATACAATTGTATAATACTAATTGAAAACAAGTTAACGAAAGGCTCTGATACCACTGATGGGTTTTATACAAACAATCCTATGTGTGCATGCAACCCTAGAATTGGATCTATGTTTTCACTATTAGATACACAACTTTATGAACACATAATAAAACCCTAATGAGTCATACTATTTTCGAAATTCACCAAGAAGATTAGATTACATACCTCTTGTTGTTATATAGCAATAACAACTCAAATCCTCCTTGTAATGGCTTTAAAAAGCTTAGAGTCACAAGTGTCACTCCTCTAATGGCTCACAAACACCAAGAGCAAGAGGATGAAGAATGATAAGAGAGGAGGCACCCAAAAACGTGTGGAAACCCTAAGGAAACTCTTAGCCACGCTTTTGGTGCTCTAGGGATCCTTAAATAGTGAGGCTATTACGGTTATCTAACAAGGAAACCCTAATTTGACTGCTTAAGCCCTAAGAAACCCATGGACTCCCTCCTTAGAGGCCTAGGACGATTTCTAATGAGTTTCCCCATAGAATTCGTCCAACCCTCTAATATGGAGTCCATTAGCCCAATATTCAACTATCATACAATTGATAGTTCTAGTCCCTTAAGTTTAATTAAAGTCTTTTAGCCACAAAATTAATTCTTAATTAATTATTGACTAATATTAATTAAACAATATGATTTCTCCTTTAATATATTATTCTAATAATATATTAATAAATCATAATTAATCCTCTCTCTCCATAATTCATCCTATCAAGTTGCTTTGGTGAAGGCAACCCAAAAGGACCATGCACCATCGGTTCAAGTACATACCAAAATAGTTATGGACTTAGACACTAATCCAACAATCCTTATGTGATTTCATCCATAGAAATCACTCTTTTCTTAGATCTTCAGGTTTCACCAAGAACGCCAAGAACACACACTAGTGTTCTTGGGCAATATCAACCATTTCAAGCTCCTAGATAGTAAGTACTCTTCCCTACACTTCATATCTAGTTAGGACTCATGCTTAAAGACTTGAAACACACATTTTCCCATGAACATCATGAGTTTACGGCCCAAGATCTTCCTTGGCCGTAAACTCAATGTTAGGGCATGTTTTAGCCCTAAACCCTATAAGATGCAAAGATAGTTACCCAGAACCCTTCCTTGATGATTGTAAGACCTTAAACTTCACTCAAATCTATGAATGGTCATGAGTTTACGGCTGTAAACTCCTTTAGGCCGTAAACTCATCAAAAGCCTCAATGAAGGTGGTCTTTCTCATCCTAGTGTAGAGCAAAAGTCCTTAAAGCTTCCCTAGCCTTCAATCTTGCACTTATATGTGAGTGAGCATGAGTTTACGGTTGTAAACTCCCTTGGACCGTAAACCCATGGTAGTAAACTCATTTTAGTGCCATTTCACATTCCTTGTTGAATCACATGTGATTCCAACACTTGGTCAAAGTGTTTCCTAGTCCCGGAAGGTGTTTCCTTTCATATAGTTGCTTATAAACACTATATTCATGTCAATATATGTCATTATATGTCATTTAGGACTTGTTGTGTTTTGGGACTTCATTCGTGGCACTTCTCATCCTTACACGCATACCTGTTTGAATCACCCACATCAGGTGAGTTCATACCTCGTAATGAATCTTTTAATTGCTTTAAATGCTTTTAAAGGGGGGGGGGAATACAAGTTGAACACAATGATAATTGTGTTATTATTTGTTATAAACATCTTTCAAAATGTTGCTTATGTCTTCTATAAGTGGTCAAAACATTTCAAAAACTATTTTACAATTATGTTGCTCTATAGTTTAACAAAACTCCGTTTTTAAAGTACAAGCATAACTTGGTAGTAAAATGAGTCTTTTCAATAACAGTTCAAGTAGAATACTAGTAAACTATAATGGGTATAGTTTAGGGGTTCAGTGCATACTAGATACAATACACGATAACAGAGAAAACATACTATACACTAGTACATACTATTCATACATACTACATACTATACAACAGAACATACTAAGATACTATAACAAGAGAAGATACTAAGATACTATAACAGAACGAACTTACTAAGATGTTATAGCCTGGAACACTTACAGGATCTAATTATACCAATGAATCACTAACACATTGTTCTAAACAAAAGGTGATAGTTATATTGGGTATACATGATCATAAATTTTTAATGTTGATGTTCACGGCTTGCAATTGATTGCAGAGGTCGCGTTTGGTTCCCAGAATCTTTTGACAGGGAGAGCGTTAAGTATGGGATCTAGCCATCACATTATACCTTAATAATCTATTTAAGGCAATTAGTACAACAGTAGTTACTGTATACAATACTACAGTACTTACATTTTACAAACGAAAAACAGAACAGTCGGGTCTAGTACACTCAGTAGAAAGGGACCATAATGCTAACTTTATGATTCCTTAATGTATGCATCAAGGGATATATATTAATATGATCCGACAGGTAATAAGATGTGTGTTTTCCGCTTCATTTCCTGTTCCTTGTTTGGTTGTGGGCTTAGAGCAAATTCACCCAGCCTATTATCTATTCGATCTTAGTTATATATATATATATATATATATATATATATATATATATATATATATATATATATATATATATATATATATATATTCCGTATACATTAAGTCATCATAAGGGATACCAGGTATTGGTCAAATCATAGGACACTAATTCAATCCACAGTTTTCTAGTACAAAGCATACTTTTCAAACAGAACTTTTGGTACTCACAGCTAGAAACTCACCAGTAAAGGGTTTAATCCATTTTATTAAACCAGTGTAGACTTAAAGGACTTTAGGTGATTGACTCTATAATACCTTAGTGTATACATCATGATTATATATCATTAATACCCAACAAGTAGTTGGATGTGTGCTTTCCGCCTTACTTCCTGTTCCTTGTTTGGTTGTGGGCTTAGGGCAGATTCACCCAATTAACTATCTATTCGATATTGGATTATATATAGCCAATATAAACTAAGTGATTATAGAAGTAATCACTATGGTCATTATTTTATTATAAGAAATAAGGGTTTTCTTAAAGGATCTTTTCATTAAATATAAAGGAACTATTACAATTAACTTCATGAGTAACAAGTTAATACACCAGGGTTATATACAATGAGGATCTAACAAACAATGAGATGTGTACTATCTGCCTTACTTCTTGTTCCTTGTTTGGTTGTGGAATTAGGGCAGATGTGCACAATCGATTGTTTGTTTACTCTGAGTTTTATATAACTTGTATCTATTTAGTACTCATAGAAAGGATTGTAGAACTATTTTATGTATCTTTCATCAAATTAGGAAATATAGGATTTTCTAGAGGAACAGGCGAACTTTTCTAAAACATAACTTAAAACTTACTACATTTCAACTACATTTTTCAACAACTTTCTACAACTTACCTACATCACTAAAGTCTTATGAACTCACCAGCTTAATTGTTGATCAACTCTTTCAAATAACTTGTATTCTCAGGAGACTATTAGACAGGTGCTCGTGCTAGGAATTCAAAAGATGGAGCATTATAGCTTCAAGTCTTGTTTTGTTATTCGTTTATAAATTCTTTGTTTTGTGAACACACACATTGTAAACACTTTCTTTCTAAATGAAATGGTTGTTCATTACTTGCTTACTGTATACATATCTTGTGATATTAAACATGACGTCCTCCACCCTAGAACGTTTCTGCCGTTTCGGTTTTGGGGTGTGACAACCACCTATTGCCAAAATACCTGCACACCCTCGTGACCCACCATCCATATAAATCATATATGATTAGATACATATAATCACACGTGATTAAATATATTTAACTACATATGATTAATGTGAACAAAGAAGAATTATTGAATCAAGAATATGATAATGAATCTTGACCATATAAATCATATGTTATTTGATACATATAATCACATGTGATTGTATGTATTTAATCGGATATTATTTATGTAGAGAATATTTATTTTCGTGTTTTAAGTTCAATAGTTGTTCTCATGTATTTCATCATATGTGATTATATGTATATAATCACATATGATTTATATGGACAATATTTATTTTTGCTTTCTTGATTCAATAGTTGTTCTCGTGTATATAATCACATGTGATTCTATGTATCTTATCACATATGATTTATATGGATAAGATTCGATTTTGCGTTTTTGATTCAATAATTTTTTTTCATGTATTTAATCAGATGTGATTATATGTATTTAATCACATATGATTAATATAGACAAAGAACAACGATTGAATCGAGAACACTAAAATGAAACTTGTGCCCATAAATCATATTTGATTAAATACACAATAATATTTACTGAATTGAGGATATGTAAATGACTTGTCTGCATACATAATATGTGATTAGACACATATAATCACATATAATTATATTTATTTAATTATATATGATTTATTTGGACAATATTATTGTTTAGGTTTTCGATTTAATAGTTGGTCTCATGTACTGAATCACAATAATATTTAATCACATATGATTTATTTCGACAATATTTGTTTTTGGTTTTTAAAAATACAAACTCTAGCCATTGGTTTTGTTTTGGTTAGGGTTTTGTCGTTTTTATTTATTTATTTTTTGGTTTTCCAGTTTTGCTCAAGCCTAGTTATTTTTATAAACTATCGACATAGTTTTATTGTTAAAAGCCAATAATTATAAAACTAACATATGATTTTTTATAATAGCTAGATATATCAAATATATGATTATATTTTAATAAAATATTAACTTCCAAGTCTTTGGAACTTTGCAATGGATGACCTTAAAAAAACCACAACTTCATGTCTGTTTGCACTTTGCAATCACTGAATCTCATTCCGATCAACCTCTTAGCATATTAATATCCACAATTAATTATGCCAATAGGCAATAGCCAAGTAAAATGATGAAAATAAA
The DNA here is from genome assembly GCF_002870075.4 of Lactuca sativa. NCBI lineage: Eukaryota > Viridiplantae > Streptophyta > Magnoliopsida > Asterales > Asteraceae > Lactuca > Lactuca sativa. The sequence continues at coordinate 126,382,371 of NC_056625.2, read as the reverse complement.
CTATATTAGTAATATATGAATAAATATTTTGACTCACTAAAGTAGCTTGAGGAGTATATTTCTTGGTTGATATTTAATAAAGAAACATAACAGAATATGTAAAAAAACATTAAATAAAAAGGATAAATCCAATCAAGAACTTGGTTGGGAAGAAAAACAAGTAAAATTCCTTAAGTAGCAAAGTTTTAACAAAACAATATTAATTTATGAGACAAACTCAGCAATATATAAATTACCCTAGAATCGAATTCGTGGCAAGTTTTTTGAGAAAAAAAAATGTGCGCTATCTGATGGAATTAGGATGCATAGAACCACATTGCTTTACATTTAAGATGATTGTAATAGGTAAAAACATTTGGAACCTGGTTATGTATGCGGTAACCCACCAAATTCTTGTTGAATGTCTCATGGAATTTCTTCAAAATCAGTGTCATGAACGAATATCGGCTACATCTGATAGCAAGTAGTTAAATTTAATCTATTGCGATTGTAGAGCCAACTAATGAGTTAATCCCCCATAATAGTGATGTCAATGAGGTTATCTATAAGCGAGAGAACCAAGAATAGTTAGAACTTCACTATTCAGATAAAACCGAATTATCCAATTGGATAATCTGGATTGGACTATTTGGTTCGGATATTCGGATTTTTGGATTGGTTTTTAACAAAACCAAATTTTTATTTTGGATTTCGGATTGGTTTTGATTTATAAAATAAGAACTGAATAATCCAAAAAAACCAAATAAACATTTATTATTTATCTATTTATAATATATATCCATAGTTATTTATTAATTTGATAACTTATTTTTTCAAATAGGTTCAAAACGTTTCACCCGATAAAAAAACATTAATATGTATTTTCTCTCAAAAGTTTTCTATCTATAAAATATTTAACTATAATATATCTTCTTAGTAGTTGTTTAAAAATTTCAAAATGCAACTAAATAATTTGTTTTTGGTTCTTGTGTAAAGTTGGGTAATATTATAATTATATGTCGTTTTAAAATGTTTCATTTTTTGAAAACCAAATTATAAAAAACCAATCCAACCGAATTGTAATTAGATCGGATCGGATTTGAATTTAGATTTGACTATTCAGATCCATGTTTTGAAAACCGAAATCAAATTGGATTCACATGATTTGATCGGATCAAACCGATCCATCCAAATGAACACCCTTACGGAATAGTGAACCAAGATGTTGAGTTTCCTTTACAATTGTCATCAGCATGACAGGATATGCTTTGGTCATTTGATCGGAGCAACAATTTATAATCAACATGATGGTGTTTTGGAGTTTGGTATATCAATTTAGTTTGTATATGACTCGTATGATAAGTACTACAGTTCTAGGGGTGCAAATGGCCATATCAAGCAAAAATGTTCACTCGAACATTTTATCGAATACCTATAGTGCAAGAATCGTTTTTCACTTTTGCAAGCATACGAGTATATCTGAAACCATCCCATCTCAGGCATCCAGTTTAGAAAATAAGAGAAACACGTATAGGGTGGGAAAACGAAATTTTTGCCATTATGATGCCTGGAGAGTGGAAAGCTATAATAATTGTAGCTTTTTAGAACATATAGAGATAATGGTAAGCTCTGTAAGCAAGGACATATCATCCGAGTTGCATAACTTTGAAAGTTACCAAGCTGGTGGTCGTCCGTTGAGGAATGAGGTAATAGATGAAGTGTTCACCATATCAGCAGGAAAGTGATTTAGGGTTTTCTGGTGTCGACTTAGATTTTTTTACCAAGGGAGCAGTTTAGTGTTGCTACTGTTTAAAGAGATGAATGTGCTTCAGAAGGCTTTAATTTGTCTCGACTGTGGAAGTTAGACAGGGATGGACCGGGGTTTTTCTTGAATCATAGAAAACCCCAACAAGTGCATGGGGATAAAGATGAATGTTGCTTTGAAGATACTCATCGTCCCCTGCGACGGATCAGGTTTCAAGGACAACCAACGAGAATGTGAATGACGAACAAGTATAGTGTTGTTTCCGATGGCCGGAGGCGAAGGAAGATAGCAACAAGCAGATTTTGAGAGAGTGAAGAGGCGTCAGTGTCGTGGTTCCGAAATCTGTCTGGTGGTTCCAGCGCGCTACGATGGTTCCGGCAGTGGTCCAACGGTTATCATGGTGGTTCAGATCTAACTAAGATGAGAGAAAAAGAGAAGAGAGAGAATATATGTGTACTAGTGTGTGAAATATTGGTATTAGGTTTATAAAAATGTTCTCAAATTAAGAATTATTCTCATTTGAACATGCTTTTATATATATATATATATATATATATATATATATATATATATATATATATATATATATATATATATATATATATATATATATATATATATATATATATATATATATACACACAATATTACATTTTTTCTAGGATATAATGAAGTAACTTACATGAATTTATAAAATGGATTCTTGTTATTTTACCAATGTAGATGGATGTTACAAAACACATGACATCTATACTACATGTTTAAATTATCAGAAAAGGAAAATGATTATGTTATACTACCGATAATATCTAAGAGTTTGATTCTCATAGACACGGCTAGTTACATCCTTGATTTTTAACAAAGACAACTTTCACCCCCACATGAAATAAGGAAGATTCTTCAAGAAAAAGCACAAGTGGAGAATCCACTAATGTGGTACTTTGATCTTAGGTTGTCCAATTATGGTGTCCAAGTTAAACGAGACTCTTTAGTTTTAATATATTAATAAGTATTTTTGTCATTTTAAGTTTATTTAGTAAATAGAAACTCAACTATGTTTATATATTTTCCAATCAATAATTTGTGAGGACCATCAGTTGTCAAATCATAACATAGAGTCTCCAATATTCTTTCCATTTGATTCTAAACATAAAACTTTGAACAAGGACGGTTGCAATACGAATGTAGACATATAGTGATTTACCAATCAAGAAACTAGAAAGTATTATTCACATTTATAACTTTAAGAGAAAAGACATTTCTTTTTGGATAAAGATAGTTATAAAATATTTTAGCAATAAAATGGTGAACTTTATTTGTTTAAAGCATGTATAAATAACAAAAGCAATAACAAACAATAAAAAAAAAAAAAAAAAAAAAAAAAAAAAAAAAAAAAACCCAAGTCTCATAAGAATGTGGTAAGGATTGAGGGAATATGATGGGTAGTCAAAGCTGTCTTTAAAAAAACCTTGAAAAATATAAAAAGAAAAAGACAAAACACTTGCACATATAATGAGATCACATTCATATTAAATGCTAGCCCACCATTAAGCTTATAAGAAAATATAAGAATAACTAACTAAATACTAACAAATACCCCATATAGTAATATAGTAAGACATGAAGGAACGGCTCACTTATAGAGATTCAAACATAAACAAAGGTCATCTTGGAAGGGATAGATGTACAAACAATGTAAGAAAATTTTAACAATAGTGCATGGTGAAAAAAACACTAGCCGAAAGGTTGGAACAAATACTTGCAATTACAAGTAGACAATAAAGAAGGAATAAAAGGTAGACTCATATCCAACATAAAGAAAGGACATCCTGAAAGGTCTATAAGTACACACAGAGTTTAAACTCAAATAACTACTCCTATACTAGTTTACTACCATGATCTTATACCTCTATGACCTATTATCAAAGGTCTTGTCCTCGTTAAGATCTAACTCATTCAATTCTAATAACAATAAATATATATATATATATATATATATATATATATATATATATATATATATATATATATATATATATATATATATATATATATATATATATTCACTTTCTTTGCGAGCATCCTTTCCTCTTGTTGTCGTCCATAATAATCATCCCCATCATTATAAACATAACATTCGGTTGTCTCCTACATACATGTACAAACCACCACAATCTTTGTTCTTTTAATTTCTCGCTGATTGTTTCCACTCTTGTCTCCTACATACATGTACAAACCACCATAATCTTTGTTCTGATAATTTCTCGTTGATTGTTTCCACTCTTGTCTCCTACATACATGTACAAACCACCATAATCTTTGTTCTTTTAATTTCTCGTTGATTGTTTCCATTCCTAGCCAGTTTTTGATTTATGATTTTGGAACTTGGTCAGTTCAATAGGGTTCTACCACAAATCCACCAAAACATTTTCATTACCATTACTTCCACTTTTCTATTGTGCTCTTTCTTCGTTAGCTAACATTCAGGTGCATACAACATAGTTGTTCTTACAACTACCCATGGCGAATATACATAACCAAGGTGAGTCACTTGACCCACCTTTATATATATATATATATATATATATATATATATATATATATATATATATATATATATATATATATATATATATATATATATATATATATAACAAGTAATATATTATTAAATTTATAACCTATCTTAAATAATTGAAGTGAATTACCCTAATATCTTTGGCAAGAAAAAAAACAAATGGAACTTATATTCTAAATTTTAATAGCCCAAGACTTTTGAGGGAATAATATAATATGAATAGTCCACTACAAGTTAAATTTAAAATAATAATAATAATCATTGAACCATAATCATTAATCAGTAGTCGGTAGTCGATCCCAACGTCATTTCCTTCTCTGAGCCTCAACTATCGCTTCACAATCATTAATCCACTATCTGATAACATTACAATCGATCATCAGCCAATCAGTTATGTCGGTTGCCACTTGCGACTTACCACCGCTGGCAGCCGCTCCTTCGCCATAGCCTCCGGTTGTCGCGTACTCCCCCTTCTTTCCTCCACAGCCTCCAGAACCACAAATAGTTTTTTTTTTTCATTTCTATCGATTTCGTTTAAATAGTGAAACGTGTGGATTTACGTTCTAGACTCGCCACTGCAACTACCATACACAATTTTCTTTTAAGTTTCAACTGGAACCTTTTATCATATAAAATTCCAATGGCTTCTCTCTACTTGATCAATCCTTCATTTATATGGAAAGTGATATCATCTTTAATACCCCATCTTTATCAATTATAAAACCCATGTACTTTTCCTTCAATTATAGGACTTGCTTAATGATACACACTTCTATTCTTTTTCATTTCCTCACTAAAATAGCACCATGGATAATTGGTCTTAGTTGTGTTAATCATAAGCACCTTGTCTTTCAATGAAGCTTTCTAGATTTCCAAACTGGAATTCAGCTCAGTTTTAGCCATACAATCAAAACAATATCGTCCACACAAAGCATAAACCATGGTACCTCCCCATGTATCTTGTGAGATACGTTGTCAATGAGCGAAGATGTAAAGGTTAACTCCCAAACCATGATGGATCCCAATTCCAACAAGGATAATTTTTATGTCTCCAAGCGTAGTTCGGACGTATTTAGTTAACCACAAATCCATATTTCTTTCTCTAAACTTCTCCATAAGACCTCTATAAGTAGGTGGATCGCCTTTGTCATTGACCTCACATGTATGAAGCCGGATTAGTTTTGAGTTGCTAATGTATCATGTCTTATCATGATCTCCATAACCCTCTCTCTCAAAGCTTCATTGTAAGACTAAGTAGTTTAATATCTCTAGTTTCCACAACTTAGGGTATCTCCTTTCTTCTTACGGATTTGTACCATGTATAGTACTAGATCTCCATTCCTTATGGATCTTGCCTGACTAAAAAATAGAAAATTTTACTAAAAACAAGTAAAACCTCTCTTGTGTGTATTAGTGCATGTTATTAGATTGCAGTTGCTTTTTGGAATTGTTGATTGAATATATGCTTTTATTACACTGTATCTTGACACATAAGTCATCTGTACCCTATGCAGTTTCTAGTCAACATACGTACCACTTCATATATATATTAATTAATATGTGCTGTATACCCGGTACATCAATAATTAAAAACTAAACATTTTTCATATAAAATTATAACCTGACAACATTCTTTCTCTTCATGGGTAGGCCCCATAAAACATTCATGTCTCTTGTAAATTGCAAATTCAATTCTTCCGCTGAAATTTGCATCTTTGTACCTTTATTATAAAGGGAATATTATGTCTTTATATTAACTTTTTTTGGAATCTGGAGTGGAGTACTATGTGCTGTTCATAAGTAAATTAATAATTGCAAAGATGGAAAACACCCAAGATTCTGCAAAAACATTTTCATGCTAATAAACAAGAGTAGAACTTGAAGATTTTATTTTTCATATATCCATGCTTCTTTAGAGACATCTTCCTCCATATCCTGCATTTCTGAATAATATTTGCTCAATTTCTTCTGAACTCGTCATCTCCCGACTTTTCTGTGCCTATATATATCATGTTTTATATTATAACGAAAGCAATATATAAACAAAAATAATGAGAATATGTACCTCAAAACAAGAAGCTTGAACAGAAAAATCACCGAAAGAACTCATGACACATTGTTGAACGTCTAGACCTAATGTTTCAAGTGTGTTCACCGTTGACAAAACCAATCCCGGCTTTGTTGAACAACAGATCTCAATACGGGTATCCACGTTTCTCCTCTCTACTTCAAACTACGAACATATTTTTTTCAAGAAATTAATGTATGTTCATTATGCATTATGTATGTGATATATATATATGGATAAAAATAGCACCTTTGTTGGATACTTAGCTTGTGATAGTTGTGAGACTCCCATCAAGTTCAAGCTATTCGAATCAGGATTCAAGTTATGAATCTTTTCGAGTAGATCTTTCATATACTCTATCGTATCCCCAAGTATTGATGTCCTATCCATCTGTTCTTTTTTTTTTATATCTCAAGAACATTAGTAAAAACTTATCTATTTATGAAAAAAATAATAATCCAGATCATGGATGTAGCTTGTTGTTACCTTGCTAATTTTAGGAACAATTGATCTGAGCATTGAAAGACGATCATTCAACCGTTTTCTTCTTCGTCTTTCTGCCATTAAATTCTTGGAAGGCTGCCCTTCAACCTTCTTAGATTTGCTCTTCTTTTCCTCACTAAAAACATACTGGACTTCACGCTTATCATGAACCATGTTATCATAATCCACCAGCGTTGGGCACGTTTCTTGGACTGAAACCATTGACGTTGGTATATCATTGTATTCGAATCCGTAGATTTGTGTGAATTCGTTGTCGAGATTTGGTAGCGTGGGAAAGATAGTTTCTTCGAAGCATGGAAAATTAGTGGGTTGTAGAGAGGATGAGATGAGCTGCATGAATGAAGAAGAAGAAGAAGAAGAAGAAGAAGAAGAGGACGCTAATAACGAATCATCTTCTTGATTAGGATTAAATGTGGTCGAAGTGATCAAGAGATCTTGAAGAAGACCTTGTGGTTGATGAGAGGGGTGCTGCATCTGGAAAATTAGGAGTATGAAAAGGGAAGTGAATAAAGATGATGAGATGGGATTTGAGGTGTGTAATTATAAGGAAATGATGATGTTTTTTAGGCTGAATTGTTTGACCCACAGATGTGTCTGCATTGAAAACGATGGGCTTGGCTTCATGGACGTTGTCAGTCTGGTCGACTGGTCATATACCCCCATGACTCATCAATCTTATAGATATTCAAATAGTAAGAGATCATAAATTATTGGTGTTGTCAATTCTTGTTTGCATGGGTTATATATATATGTCGTTTTTTTAACAGAAATTTTGTTGGGAGATAAATATTAAATGGTCGGATATATATCATGGTTACCCAAAAAAAACATATAGATGTTTGTAGATTTTGATAAGGACGGGAATAATAGATAAATATTTAAATTGTTTGTCTTAAATTATTTAGAATTGATAAGTGATTTATTATTTGATGTATTGGTATGGGAAAATATAAATTTTGAGTTATCGGATTGAAGTGAATAAAGCTAAAAATTTAAGTTATCAAGGAATAAATTTAAGTTTTTATTTTTGCTTTAAAAATTTTAGTTTGATTAATCTGTTTAATTTTATGTTTATAAATGAATTGGATTAGTAGTTTTTAACAAATCTTTTTTTTTTCTGTAAAAGACTACAAATTATCATAAAGAAGGAGGAGAAGAAGAATTTCTAAGTTTAAGAGGTATAAACTATAGAACTTAATGTACAGATTACATATGCAAAAACAACATATCATTAGTTGTATCACAGAAAAACAATGAATGACCAGTTACCGTATTTATCAATAAAAATCAATGAATTATCTGTTACAGTGTATTAAGGAATGAATATATGTTTTCCTCACATATCTCCAAATTTCAAAATTCATATTTTAATAAGTTGATTATACCCACAATCTCCTCCATAAAATACCATTCATCTCTATTTTAACTCTTCCGCCTGCAGCTATCAGGCCTATATAGAACGTGCATTATCCTATTAATTATTCGTTGAATTTATTTTGATTGCATTGTTTGTTTTGAAATTTGATGCTGACATTATATTTTGGATAGTTATTGATTTAAAGTTTCGAGGTTGAAGGCAAAAAAACAATTAAACGATGGGTTACATATGGGGTTGCAAGTAAACGGCTATCTCATACCAATGCATCGCAAGTCATTTGTTTTTTGCAGACAAGAGGTTAATTTTGTTTGAAGTCAAAAGATACATCATGTTGTCAATTTCATATAGCACAAGGAGAATTCATTGCTGTCTTTTTACTACTATCATGTATCACCAATGATACCATTGAATTGCAACAATATAATGTTTTTTATTTGATTTTATATTAATGTTTACTTGCGTTTTATCTACCGACATAGTTATTAGTTCTTTCTATAAGCGGGACCATTTTTATTATTTTGAAGTAAAATATTCTTCAAAATATGGATTGAGTGTTACAAAACAATTAGGATTAGAGTGGGAAATTATTAATCAATTATATTAAATAAATTATTAATTAAGAGATATTTTTTAGTTGTGTAAAATTATAATCATTGATTTAAATAAATATATGACCTTATAATTTGTATTAATTTTATTTTAATTTTTATTCTAATGTTATTAATTTAATGTAATTAGAGTGTGAAATTTAAAATGGAGAATCAATAAGTTGACAATTGACATAATATTAATTAGTAGACATAATAAGATAACACATGATAAAAGGAGATTAAATCTATTTTTTATTAGAATTTGAAGATTGACTATAAATTGCTTATTTTTCTAACTTTATTTGTTATTTCAATATTTTTATATAATTTTATAATAAATGTCAAAGTGATGATTTTATTTATATATTATACGACTAGTTTATAACCCGTGAGAACCACAGTTATAAAATTAATTAAATTTTCATGTTAAAAAATTAAAATTATTAATCAGTTATTTTAAATAAGTTATTACTTAAGAGATATTTTTTTAGTTATATAAAATTATAAACGTTGATTTAAACAAATACGTGAAGTTATATCACCTTAGAATTTGTATTAATTTTATTTTATTTTTTTAATTTGGTTTTATTAATTTAGTATAATTAAAATGATTTTAAAATTTGAAATTTAAAGTGGAGAATCAATTATTAATTTAATGTAACTAGAGTGGGATATTTAAAATTTGAAATTTGAAATTGATAATTAATAGGTTGACAAGTGGCATGATAGGTGGCATATAATATTAATGAGGAGTTCTAATATTATGATGAACAAATTACTGAAATAGTCCCTGTGGTTTGGCTAAAGTTATGCGTTTGGTCCCTATGTTTTGTTTTGCACTCGGACCATCCCCACGTTTTCTTTTTATTACCCGCCTGGTCCCTGGGTCCGTTAGTCGTCAATTCCAAATGTTAAGTCCCCCCACATGCTTCGCACATGAGGGGTATTTTCGTCATTTTATACATGGCGCCTAAATGTAATGCTAATCATTTCTTCATTTCGATCATTTTACGATCACCTCCCTCTCACACACACTCTCTCTCACTTAATCTGTAACTCATCAAAATCGAGTAGAAACCCTAACTCCTCAAAATTTTGCAAGCATCATCGAAGTAACAATGGTGGGTTGGAGGATTAGAGCAAACATGGAAGAAATAGACGTTGAAAAACATTACGGTAACCCCTTATTTTCAAAAGTTAAATTTATCACTTACAAATTTCATGCTAATAAGTTGAAGCTTTCTCTTTTACAGTTGGTCATCCAACTATCTGCTCCATCAGATTATTCTATGGTGGAGAGTTTACGAAGTTTCCTGGAATGAGGTACGTCAAGGGCAAAGAAAGATACGTTTATCTATTGGACATTGATGAGTTTTGTGTACACGATATTGATGAGATGATGGAGACCCTAGGCTATGTTGAGGAGGGTAAGTTGCTTTATTACCACTTCAAAAGACCCTTTTCAGATTTGGACTTTGGGTTGTTTGCATTGGCTAGTGACAGTGACATTAACCATTTGGGTACATACGTGGGTAAACATAAACTGATTGAAGTTTATGTTGAACATGGTAAAACAGTGTTGCATACATATACAATGTCATCTACCCCTAGTAAAGTTAGGATAGAAGAAATCGTTGATCAACCTTCATGTAGTAGAAGGCTATTTTTAGAATGGAAGGAAACTGAAACAGTGGATTGTATTGGATCAAGTAAACCAGATGTTGTGCCAACAAAAGAAACCGAAAGTGACCAAATTGATGCCCAATGTGAAACACAAGGTATATTTGGTGAATTTGACGAAATTCTAAATGAAGAACCTAGAGGGATTACTCATGAAAGTGACAATAGAGATGATGTTAATGATAGTGGTGATAGTGGTGATAGTGATGATAGTGAGTTCTTAGTAGACTTAGATAACCTCCTAGATGAACCTGAGATAGACAAGAATGATTTTTTTTTAATATTGATGAAGATATAGAGTGGGTGGGTGATCTTGAAGGGTCAAATTTCAAGGAAACAGAAACAAGGGAAATTGATGATATTGAGGTTGTAAACAATGAGGTATCCGTATATGAGTCATCATCTGATGAAGGTGGGAGCAACAGGAGAAGAAAATCAATTAAGGCAATCCGAAGGGCAATGGAAAACAGTGAATCAATAGTTAGTGATCCATTCTATGTGTACCAAAAATTCACCTCATCTAAAGAATTGAAAGATGCAATAAGACAACATGCTGTGGAGACAATAAGGGAACTAGACTTCATAAAAAATACAAAAACAAAGTGAGAGCAATTTATAAAGGTACTATCCCAGACCTTGGTCAACTTGATCCATGTGGGCCCAGTCAAAGCAATAAAGAAAGTGAAGAAAACAAGTGTCCATGGGTACTTTATGCTAGCAAGTGGGAACAAGATGTTGACTGGAAGATCAAGATCTACGAAAAAGAGCATAGATGTCTACAAATAAGAAATGTGAAAGCTTATACCTACAAGTTTTTGGCAAAGAAAATAGTGCAGCAGATTGAAAGTAACCCTACAGTCCCTACACGAGCTTTACAAGAACAACTTCAACGTGAATACCAGGTAGATATTTCGAAGATGAAGGTATTTAGGGCTAAAACAGAAGCATTGAATCAAGTAAGGGGTGATTATACAGGGCAATATACTACACTACGAGACTAGAATTTTCAAACTGATCTACATCTTTCTATGGCCATTAAAGAAAGGTTTTCTAGCTGGTAAAAGAGATTACTTTGGTTTGGATGGGACTTTTATGAAAGGGCCTTATCCTGGAATGATACTCACGGTAGTGGTAAGATGTAAACACATATATATTGTATCATTTTATTCCATTTTATTTAAATTACTAACTCCTTCACTATGTTTAGGGTCTTGATGGAAATAATTGTACATATCCTTTGGATATGATGTCGTAGAGGCTGAGAATATAAATTCATGGAATTGGTTCTTAAGGTGATTGGGTGATGACATTGATTTGCAAGCTAATTCCAACTTTACCTTTATATCTGACAGACAGAATGTAAGTAATTTCAATGGACTTGGTTCTTATTGCACATTGTATACATTACATCTAATGTTGATTACTTTTTGTACAGGGCTTGTTGCAAGCAATTGGTACATTGTATCCGCGTGCAGAACACAGGTTTTGTCTGCGACACATTCATGAAAACATGAATAAAATGTGGAGGGGAAAGGTGTTTCAGGACATGTTGTGGAACTATGCAAGTACAACAACAATACAAGAATTCAACCATGCTATGGAAGAGTTATGAAAGCTAAACAATGACTGCTACGAATGGGTCAAAGCTATTCCACCTCAACATTGGTCTAGGGCACACTTCACAGGTTTGTTTAATTTTGTTGGGTTAACTATTACCAAATGATTCACTTTATCACATAAATTTTTATTTATATTGTAGGGAGGGCTCATTGTGATGGGCTTCTGAATAACTTGTGTGAGACCATAAATAATCAAATTAAGAAAGCACGCGACCAACCAATTATCACATGCCTTGAGTGCATTAGAGAGTACCTTATGTTAAGGATTGTGAGTGTCCAAAAGGTAATTGCTAAGGCTATTGGACCATTAACTCCAACTGCAACACGTGTGCTTGAAAGAAACAAATCTGATGCAGCTCAATGTGTGGGTAAGTTTTGTGGGAATGGAAAATATTAGGTGAGTGGTCCATGGATGGACCAATGTGTGGTAGACATGGTTCAACACACATGTTCTTGTAGAAGATGGGAACTCATGGGTATACCATGTAAACATGCTCTTGTTGCTATATGGGACATGAGAAAAAATAACCTGAAGAATGGGTTCATTCTACTTACTGGTTAAAAACTTGGAAGGAAATGTATTCTTTCAAGAATGAACCAATTAATGGAAGAAGGATGTGGGAAAAGTTTCCATGTCCAACCACTTTGCTTCCTCCAACTCATCATGTCCCCATTGGAAGACCAAGGAAGAAAAGAAGGAAGTCAACTGTTGAATTAGAAGATATGGTGAAGGGTGGTATGGCATCAAGGAAGGACAAGAGTGTGACATGTTCAAATGCAAAAAGCTTGGTCATAATAAAAGAAGCTGCAAAGGTCAAAGTGCATGTGATGCTAGTTCAAGCAAGAAAGGGAAGGTTGGGAATAAAGCTAAAAGTGTAGGTGATGGTACTTCAATCAAGAAAGGGAAGGATGGGAAGAAAGATCAAAGTTCAGGTGATGGTACTTCAAGCAAGAAAGGGAATGTTGGGAAGAAATCTCAAAGTGTAGGTAGTGGTAGGCAAAGTGGAACTCAAAGTGCATGTGATGGAATTTCAAGCAGGACAAGGAAGGCTGGGAAGAAAGGGAAAAGTATTGCTTAAGTTATGATTGTGTTATCATATTTTGTGTCTGTGTTATGAACCAATTATGGTGTTATGATCTTTTGTGTTTGTTATATTTGTCATTATGTTTTGTGTCTGTGTTATGAACAATTATGGTATAACTTTTGGGGCCTATTGTCTATGTATGGTATGACTTGTAATGTATCTCTATTTTCAATTACGGTATGAACAATTAGTGCTATAATCTGTTGCTATGTTTTTTTTTAATTCAATTCCATTCAATTCAATTCTATTCAATCATTCAATTCAACTCCATCAATCATTCAATTCAATTCCATTCTAATTCAATACCATTCAATTCTATTCAATCATTCAATTCAATTCAATTCCATTCCAATAGAAAACCAGTCAATTGCATTCCATTACAAACCATTCAATTCCATTCCATTGTAAAACAGTCAATTCCATTCCATTCCATTATAAAACAGTCAATTGCATTCTAGTACAAACCACTCAATTCCATTCCATTACAAACCACTAAATTCCATTCCATTCCATTATAAAACAGTCAATTGCATTCCAGTACAAACCACTCAATTCCATTCCATTACAAACCACTAAATTCCATTCCATTATAAAACAATCAATTCCATTCCAAAAGAAAATTGCATTCCAATAGACAATTCTAGTCATTTATACATTGTCATTCAATTACATTACTGCCCTGATGAAACAAAAGATAAGTACATTGATAGCATAAATTAAAGCTTGTAAATTAAAATTGACACAAAAAAAAACCTAATTGAACACTAATAACAGCCTCAAATCCATATTCTCATGTTGAAGCTCATCCAATGACTTCTGCAAATCAGGGGAGATACTTTTTTCAGTTTTTGCACCATTAAAGTTGTCCTCATCAACCCAATCTATGAAACCACATTTTGCTCCCTGCATTTTGAGTAATTTGTTGTGTGTTAAAGGTATGTGATATATAGATATACTTAAGAAAAAATTGCCCTTACCTTCCCAGTACAACAATAGAAAAGTCTTCCAGGGTTTTTCTTGGTAGTCGATCTTCGTATCACACCAACTTGACCACATTTGCAGGTTTTTTCCATTAGGGTTGATCGACTCTTCACAGAAGAGGAAATGAAAGAGACGAAGAAAGGGCGTATTTGAAAATAAAAAGAATTAGGGTTTAGGGTGTTCTAATAGATTTTGTATATAAAATGACGAAAATACCCCTCATGTGCGAAGCACGTGGGGGGACTTAACGTTTGGAATTGACGACTAACGGACCCAGGGACCAGGCGGGTAGTTAAAAAAACGTGGGGATGGTCCAAGTGCAAAACAAAACATAGGGACCAAACGCGCAACTTTAGCCAAACCACAGGGACTATTTTAGTAATTTGTTCTATTATGATATTTGTCAATAAGAGAATAAACATATTTATTTATTAAAATATTAGGTGTGAGACACGTATATTACACGGGATGATTTAAAAAAAGATTAAATATTAAAGTGTAAACATAAATTATTTTTAGTGTATAACTTTAAAATAAAAAAGAAAGAAACGTATTTATTACAATTTAATATCATATATATATATGATATTTAATATTTTACATATATAAGTATAATACTTTAATTTTAAAAGTTGAAACAAACCAAAAAATGACAAGTGGATAATATTTATTTCAAAAATACCACAAAATGACAAATGTCAAAACCCATGAGAGATTGATATGTGGTAAAAAAAAAACATTCATTTATAAGGAGGATAAGATTTTAAGATGATTTATTTATTATGTTATTCGGTATATTTTTGTTAATATATAAGAATAGAATGAAATTTTATATATAGCTTGTAACTTTTCTACTTTATAATCTTATAGCAAAACTTATTGAATTTCTATGTATAAATTAAATAAAAAACCTAGGCGAAAATTAATTATCACCTCAAGAAACATACTTTAAAATATAGATATGTCATTTTTTGAAGGGAAAAAATATATAGAACATTATGTAAACAAAAATTGATTAAGTTATAATGTTTTTATACTCAAACTATATAGAACATTATGTAAATGAAAAACTATTAAAGAGTTTGGAAAAAGACAATTAGGGCTTTTCACTATTCGGATAAAACCGAATTATCAAATTAGACAATTTGGATTAGACTATTTGGTTCGGATATTCGGATTTTTGGATTGGTTTTCAACAAAACCGAATTATTTTTTTGGATTTCGGATTGGTTTTGGTTTATAAAATAAGAATCGAATAGTTCAAAAAAACAGAATAAACATTTATTATTTATCTATTTATAATTTATATCTATAGTTATTTATTAATTTTGTAATTTATTTTTTCAAATAAGTTCAAAATGTTTCACCCTATAAAAAAATATTAATATACATTTTCTCTTAAAAGTTTTCTACCTATAAAATATTTAACTATAATATATCTTCTTATTAGTTGTTTATAAATTTCAAATCACAACTAAATAATTTGTTTTTGCTGCTTGTGTAATATATTATTTATATGTCGTTTTAAAATGTTTCGGTTTTTAAAAACCGAATTATAAAAACGATCCAACCTAATTGTAATTGAATCGAATCGACTTTGAATTTTGGTTTGAACTATTCAGATCCATATTTTGAAAACCGAAATCAATTTGGATTCACTTGATTGGATCAGATCAAACCGATCAATCCAAACGAACACCCTAAAGACAATCAATAAAAAGGTAACGACATTATTTTACAACTGTTTATAATATATATTTATCAAATAAAAAATACTTCAAATTTCTGCAAGAAGTGTAATTTTGCCAATAAAAATAAATCCATTTAAAAGGTTTTTAATTACAAACTAACCTAGATTAATAAATTTCAAAAAATAAAGATTTCAAATTTCATTCCAAATCTAATAATCTATCAAAAAAATACTAAGAAAAATTCTAAAGCTAACCTCCCAATTTCAAATCCTTTCCGTGGCAATTTAAAATTTAAATGTTGTTAAAAACATTATTCGATTATTAAAGTACAATCAACTATTTATAATTATATTTTGTTACAATATGTATCGAGTAAACGACATATGATATATTAATAGGACATATCGATATATGGATGTACCCACCAAGATACTATATAATATTTAAAGTGTTCGAAAATGTATAATTTGTTTTTATTCAGATATAACTTATGAATTTTGTTTTAGTTGCATTGATTTAAACCTCCTTATCACATTATATAATAAATTATAATTAAAAACTTGAATGCTAATTGAAAATTAAAGCTCTCAATAATTACCAATCAAATATAAAGTATAAAACTTAAAGTTAAACATTATACTATAAATTATACAGTAAATTATCATCATAAAAAAATCATTTTTGGTTCTTGTGTTTTTCTTTAAATTTGAAGTTTAGTCTCTAAGTATAAAAAATTTCACTGATGTATCCTATGCTTTCAGAACTTTTGATGTTTGGTTCTTATTGCTCATTTTGTTAAGTTTTGACCGTTAACTAAAGACAATTTTCGTCATTTCACTACTACATGGAGTATTTATGAAGTTTGTCTTATTTTAATAAAAATTAAATATAATTATTTAATATATAATGGGTCCCACCATCTCTCTCTCTCTCTCTCTCTCTCTCTCTCCACTGGTACACCCCCTCGTCACGCTTAAGATCTTCAAAACCTTCACAACACCATCTTCAACAAGCATTACATACCTTCTTGACCTAGCTCCTAATCCAATTATATTATTACTCGGATCCAACTTTAACCCAATTCCTTTAAAAAAATCGTCATTCCTATCACCCAATATCAACAAACATTGTAGGGTGGAATCATTAGTTTCCTAACAAATCCTAGGTGGGGAAACAAAAATTGAAACATGAATGAAAGGGCAAGGTAAGGGGAAGGGGTGGATATATAGACCAAATAAACGAGTGAACACGTTGGTGACAACATTTATACCTAATCGACCACCTTTCTCCCTCAATCATAATCCATGAAATCGAACAAGCTCAGATGGAGACCAACCACCATCATAGAAAGAACCTACCACCAGCAACCACCCCTTCACTCTCCCCATCTCTCTCACATACAACAAAACACATGCATACACACTAAAAATCAAAACACATAAACATAGAGAGACATGTAGTGAAGAAATCAACATTATTTTAGATTCTCTGTGTTCGAAACCTTCATCTTCTATGTTCATCTTATTTTAACCCATGTGTAAAGAAATCGACAAAACTCACCCCTGTTTCACTTGCTTTTTTTCACCCATAAAATATTTCATCTTTGATGGATCGTGATCTAAATCTTTCATCTTCCCTTTCCAAATTCGCATTTCCACTTCAGCTTCTCCTTTCTCTATTCTCTATTTTTGTGTTAATTAAAGAACCTAGATCTGCCAATTTCTTTAAGAATGTTAGCTTTGAACTCTTCCAAAGTCAACAAATATGTAAGGAATCTAACTACTTTGATGCTTCTTTGTTGTTGTACGTGTTTGGGGACGAGAATAATGGACATGGTGGTAGAGATATTGATGTTGGTGTTAAGGAGACGAGTGGTGGGTATATGCTGATCAGGATGTGTGATAATAGAGGAGGAAGGCGAAGGTTGTTCGGTTGAGAAGTGGTTATGAAATCGTTGATGCTATTAGGTTTAGGAGAGAGAGAGAGAGAGAGAGAGAGAGAGAGAGAGGACCCTTTATATATTAAATAATTGTATTTATTTATTTTTATTTTTTTAAATAACAAAAAACATCATAAATAGTCCATGTGGTAGTGAAATGACGAAAATGTCCTTCAGTTAACGAACAAAACTTAACAAAGTGAGCAATAAGGACCAAACATTAAAATTTTTGAAAGCATAGAGACCATCTGTGAAATTTTTGATATTTAGGACTAAACTTCATATCTGAAAAGAAAAACAAGGACCAAAATTGATGTTTTTTCTAAAAAAAAACATGAACCAACACACAAAAAAGTTGATTAATAATTTATTTGAAAGAAAATGACAATAAATAATCTTGAAATAGATATATATTTTTATTTTTAATTCAAAAAGCTTTTACTTTATATCCAAAACGACATTATATTATGTTTTTTTTTCTGAAAACAACATACCACTTTTAACCAAAAATAACAACTTATTTTCTATTTAAACCTAAAACTACAATACAATCTTTTTAACTAAAAAAATAACTTAACGTTCATACACTACACACCAGTGTTTATATATATATATATATATATATATATATATATATATATATATATATATATATATATATATATATATATATATATATATATAGAGAGAGAGAGAGAGAGAGGAACAAAGTGAAACAATTAGAATAACTAACATTAGCCTTTGAACTTTTTAGAACTTTTGATCAATGATAAAAAAACAATTAGGGGAATTATGGTAAATGTAAAACCATAACATTATATCTAAAATCATATCTAGATCTTGTTTCACTTAAACATTCTCACCAACCTCCAAGAACTCAAACTTAAACCCTAACACCATCATCCCAACCTACTGCGGCCGCTACCACCGCTAAAGTTGGCCCCAATATTGTTTCTTTTCTCTACCATCACTTTCCTAACTATCATTTTCGTCCATTAACATTTCCCTACCATGGCCTCCTCCTTTTTCTATAATGTCATTTCTTTCCTCCACTACCACAACCCTACTACCTCCTCCTCCTCCATCCTCTATGGCGACCTAATATTTTAAATGAATATGAGATTTCACATAGCCTGAGAGGATGAAACTCTTAGATCTAGTCAGATATAATGTATATGATGCTTATGGATTTCATGGGTGTGATACACATGATGTAATGCCTCTGAGAAATATGGTAAGTTTGTAGATGTTAATGAATATTTTTTTTCTTTATTGTGTTGTGAACAGTGTTCTAAAAGGCGCGCCATGGCGTGAGGCGTGGCTTCGCCGTTACGAAAAGCTTCATAACGTTCCTGTTAGGCGCGGCGCGTGGCAAGGCGTGATATGGCGCGCCATGGCGTGTTATGGCGCGTGTTTTTTCGTTTGAGACACAGTTTTTTACTCTTTGTTATGTCTTTTCAAATCGAAGATACAAGTATTGTGGTTGTTGTTAACTTTTTGTTATTAGTTATTGATCTAACTCTTCTAAAAAGTAGTTATATTTAATATAAATTTATATTTATGTGGTAATATAATTTTAAATTAATACAAAATCGCCGCCTTACATCACGCCTTGAAAAACGTCATGGCTCGCCATGGCTCGTTAAGCTTGAGGCTTGGCCTTGCCGCCACGCCACGCCTCACGCCATTTATAACCTTGGTTGTGAATGTGGCCAAATCAAATGTGTGTGTCGATTATGGAAATGATGTGTATTGTGTACACAAAGTGTTTGATAAAGTGCATCAATAAAATATAGTATATTTTAAGTCATGAATGTAATTGTTAATGTATATATTTTATGTATTAGGTTGTGATTGGTGTATGAATTAGGGATGAGCATAGGCGGGTACCCGCCTCATTTGGTGAGAACCGGAACCGGAACCGCCGGTTCTGGGACTGGTTCCAAACATTTAAGAACTGCCTAGAACGGTTCCGGTTCTAACTTTCTAGGTTCCTAGAAATTTTTGATATTTACGACTAAACTTCAGATCTGAAAAGAAAAACAAGGACCAAAATTGATGTTTTTTCTAAAAAAAAAAAACATGAACCAACACACAAAAAAGTTGATTAATAATTTATTTGAAAGAAAATGACAATAAATAATCTTGAAATAGATATATATTTTTATTTTTAATTCAAAAAGCTTTTACTTTATATCCAAAACGACATTATATTATGTTTTTTTTTTCTGAAAACAACATACCACTTTTAACCAAAAATAACAACTTATTTTCTATTTAAACCTAAAAGTACAATACAATCTTTTTAACTAAAAAAATAACATAACGTTCATACACTACACACCAGTGTTTATATATATATATATATATATATATATATATATATATATATATATATATATATATATAGAGAGAGAGAGAGAGAGAGAGAGGAACAAAGTGAAACAATTAGAATAACTAACATTAGCCTTTGAACTTTTTAGAACTTTTGATCAATGATAAAAAAAACAATTAGGGGAATTATGGTAAATGTAAAACCATAACATTATATCTAAAATCATATCTAGATCTTGTTTCACTTAAACATTCTCACCAACCTCCAAGAACTCAAACTTAAACCCTAACACCATCGTCCCAACCTACTGCGGCCGCTACCACCGCTAAAGTTGGCCCTAATATTGTTTCTTTTCTCTACCATCACTTTTCTAACTATCATTTTTGTCCATTAACATTTCCTTACCATGGCCTCCTCCTTTTTCTATAATGTCATTTCTTTCCTCCACTACCACAACCCTACTACCTCCTCCTCCTCCATCCTCTATGGAGACCTCATATTTTAAATGAATATGAGATTTCACATAGCCTGAGAGGATGAAACTCTTAGATCTAGTCAGATATAATGTATATGATGCTTATGGATTTCATGGGTGTGATACACATGATGTAATGCCTCTGAGAAATATGGTAAGTTTGTAGATGTTAATGAATATTTTTTTTCTTTATTGTGTTGTGAACAGTGTTCTAAAAGGCGCGCCATGGCGTGAGGCGTGGCTTCGCCGTTACGAAAAGCTTCATAACGTTCCTGTTAGGCGCGGCGCGTGGCAAGGCGTGATATGGCGCGCCATGGCGTGTTATGGCACGTGTTTTTTCGTTTGAGACACAGTTTTTTACTCTTTGTTATGTCTTTTCAAATCGAAGATACAAGTATTGTGGTTGTTGTTAACTTTTTGTTATTAGTTATTGATCTAACTCTTCTAAAAAGTAGTTATATTTAATATAAATTTATATTTATGTGGTAATATAATTTTAAATTAATACAAAATCGCCGCCTTACATCACGCCTTGAAAAACGTCATGGCTCGCCATGGCTCGTTAAGCTTGAGGCTTGGCCTTGCCGCCACGCCACGCCTCACGCCATTTATAACCTTGGTTGTGAATGTGGCCAAATCAAATGTGTGTGTCGATTATGGAAATGATGTGTATTGTGTACACAAAGTGTTTGATAAAGTGCATCAATAAAATATAGTATATTTTAAGTCATGAATGTAATTGTTAATGTATATATTTTATGTATTAGGTTGTGATTGGTGTATGAATTAGGGATGAGCATAGGCGGGTACCCGCCTCATTTGGTGAGAACCGGAACCGGAACCGCCGGTTCTGGGACTGGTTCCAAACATTTAAGAACTGCCTAGAACGGTTCCGGTTCTAACTTTCTAGTTCCTAGAAAGTTAGAACCGGAACCGTTCTAGGCAGTTCTTAAATGTTTGGAACCAGTCCCAGAACCGGCGGTTCCGGTTCCGGGAGCGGGTAACTCAGTCACATTATCTTTCTAAAATTGATGAAATACCAGATAGATGAGGACTAGAAATTGCTTAATCAAGTTGTCGACAAAAACCGCAATTTAGTTCGATCCAAATGAAGTCAATTCGGACCAAAGATGGACAAAATTAGACCAATATATTTTAAATCCGTCAAAGTAACACACATTTATATGAAATTATATATATATATATATATATATATATATATATATATATATATATATATATATATATATAAACCGGTTCCGGTGGATACCCAGCCGGTATGGTTCTGAAAAAATGAGAACCAGAACCGGAACCGCTTAAGGCGGTTCCCTTTCCAAAACCGTCAGTTCCGAGGTGGTTCCAGTTCCAAAAACGGTTACCCAGTTCCGATGCTCATCCCTAGTATGAATGTATAAGTTTTTTGTGTTAAAATGTTAATGATAAATGTATGAATTTTTATATTCATTTGCTTTTGTGTGTGTATATATATATATATATATATATATATATATATATATATATATATATATATATATATATATATATATATTAATTTTCATAATGTTTTTGTATTAAACTTTGAGTGATTATGTGGATGGGTGTATTCAAGTATTCAACTATGGATTTGTATTAAATTGTGAATATAATCTTAACTAAAGTGTGGAAATGATGTTTTCGCTATTTTTTGTTTTATCAAAACAAAAAACAAGATTTTAACCTATTACATGTTAGAAAATAAATATAGTAAGAAGTATGTTAGAAAATTCTATCTTACCTTAATTCATATAGACCAAAAAATAAAAATGATAGTCCATATACCCTATATGGTTCCTTTTAATTTTATTACTAAGACACCTTATGAAAAATCTGGACGAGAATGAAACTAAGTTTAAGATATATAAAAGTACGGGGCCACAAAGTCGAAGCTAAGCTTTACAACCCTCAACAAAGAAATATGGAAATGAAAATCGTTAGTTTTTATTTATATGCTATATGAAATGATCAAAAATATTTAGATTCTATATCCCTTCTCATTTTATTCACATCGTTGAAACTCGCCATTTTGAGTTCTTAGAGAACTCTAATGTTAGTAGGTGAAATGAACATCATGATGCCCAATTATAAAAAGTGCAAAGGGAGCGGTCAGTGACCTCGTTACCTCTTTCCCCTATTGTACCTATTATAGGAGAAAATCCTTGATGTTATTGTTAACTAGACTCAAGAACCTGAAATTTCATTAATGAGGTTATCGAGGTCTGAAAGGCCTACTAAATTTGATGATTACATAACCTTCCTTAATGAACCTGGTTTGAAAATTGTAAATAGCAACGATCCAACATCTTATAACGAGGTGTTGGGCTTGTTAAACCCAAAAAATTATAGGAGTACAACAGACTCCAAATACACTGCTTTAATGTACTAAAAAGTAGTACAAGGCAAGAAGGGTAGAACCACAGAGACATGGGACAAAAGTCTATACCTCTTTAATCAAGGTATTTTGGTCATAAAGGGGTTTTGTTTGCAAAAGTAAAATAATAAAAATAACAATCTCCTTTGAAAGCATGTAGAAAATGAAATAGATTTTTAAAAAGGTTGTTGAAATGGTTCAAATTCTAGTTCTAAATGTTGACATTTAACTTGATTATAACTTGATGTAATTCATGATTGATATTCTATGTTGGCACTGAAACATATTAACACGCTCTAATACCTATATCTTGCCAAATTATCTAACCAAAAAACGCTCTTTGACTAGACCTAGCTTTTCTAATTCAACCTAAAAATTCTCTTAGATTGTATTCAAAAACTGCATTAAGTTTTGTACAAACTTCCCAACAATGTTCATTTCTTCTCATACCCTCGAAAGTGTGAAAACATGTGATATATTTTTTACAATAAGAAAACTTATTTTTTGTTACCAATTGTTAACTTAATAGAACTATTAGGTTCCATAAAAGTTAATTATCTTTACAAAAGTTCAATTCATGAAAGTGGCTAATTAAACACAAATAAATTTAAGGGTTCTAGTTTAAACAAAAACATAATCACTAGAATAGAATCACAAATCAAACATCAAATCACATGCTTCAAGTCAAATAATCAACATGTTTTGAAGAGGAACTAGAACTAGGGTTGCTTAGCAACACACATGGCTAAGAACAAATCAAACAAGAATAAAGAAGGAATTGAAATGTTTAATGCTTACAAAAGGAAATCATAAGTGTTTGGAATGATTAGAAATCTACAGAAGCTCCCAAAAATCACCCAAAATCGTCATATGATCGCTAAAACTTGCTCCAGAAACTGTCTGATCTGAAAAATGACGTCTTCCCTTCTTTTAGTAATGCTCACGTGCCAAACTCAAGGCCATGCGTTTTTTGCATGCACATGCCTTTTTCCCATGTGTTTTTAGCATGACCATGTGTTTTTGGCATGACCCGTGCTTTTAGCGAAAAGTAAAATAAGTCACTCACAATTGGCTCCTTCTTAAGCCTGACTTCAACCCGAGTCATGTTGCTTAATAATAAAATGAAAAAGGACAAACATGACTCGTTTCGGTGTGACACGAACCGTGTTTCAAATGTAGTCATTTGCTACGATGATATGCAACGACTCAGTTATGTCTTCATGTTTTCTTCTATGACATGACCGGTCCATCTTCTCTTCACACTCCAATGCTTCATGCTCCATGTTCCATGTTCCATGTTCCAAGATCCATGCTCCAAGCTCCAAGCTCCATAATGCCTACAAAATAAAGCAAAAATAGTGAAGTACCAGACATTCAAAATAAAATATGCAATTGCCCAAATAATTAACTAAATGCAAGAATTATGAAATAGAATGCTATGAAATGACGGAAATAAACATGCAAAATAGATGCACAAAAAGCACCTATCAAACCTCCCCAAGCTTAGACCTTTCTTGTTCTCAAGAAAGAGAAAAATGAAGAATCAACCTAAAGAAGACAATAGGTGACTAAAAAGAAACTAAGATAAAAAGAACAGAAAGAATGAAAAGGACCTAAAGGAAATTATGAGTGAATGCATGCAATAAAAGAAAAACTAAAGAAAATAACATATGTACAAAAAGATTAACAATGATTCAAAGTTTTTTTTTCGAACATCAATGTAACAAACAAAACAAAAACAAACCATATTCAATCCAATTAACCTTACTGTGTCACACAATCGAAGATGTACCTGTCGTGCCTTGAGATAACTTGACATTAACCCCACAAATATATATATATATATATATATATATATATATATATATATATATATATATATATATATATAACATTAAAAACAACACATTAGCCACGCGCTAACATGTCTCAACAAAGTCAAAAGCTACAAAACTTGTTTACTTTATGTGATGAAAAAATATGCCCAATAATCTTTATTTTACATGAAAAACATGATGATGACCGACTCCAACTATTTGTCGACTAACAGCAATCTTTTTCTAAATGTTTCCTAATATTTACCCAGATTGGTTATATGTTTCAAACCACTTACACCGGTCAAAGTAGTTAACAATCATTCCATTGTCATGAGTTCAAGTAAAAGTCCAAGGGGATCTTTTGGCAACCATTTTTTCCAAATTGTATTCATTTATTCAACTCAAGTTGCTATGGAATTGTCCACTTGTTGACTCGAAACTGTGGAATTGTCCACTTATTGACTCTTGACTTAAAACTTGTGGAATTGTCCACTTATTAACTCTTGACTCAAAGCTTATGGAATTTTCCACTTATTGACTCAATGACTCTTTTTTTCTTTTTTTTTTGTTTGGCTTAATTCTTTATATTTTCGTCCTTGACTTTTTCTATTATTGGGACATCTCATAATTTATTACCATGAGGGGCTTTTAAGGCATTTTTCGGGGGACTGATGTTAGCACACAAATACCCATAAGTATAGTTAGAAACACTATCCCCAAGTAGGGTAATTAGAAGGGAATTGGCAGAAAGGACTTTTTAGAGCGCTAGAAGATTCGGGGCACTGAAATTTTATATTCCTTTTATACTCTTTCTTGAATTTGATATTTGGTTATGACTCAACATTACGAACAATAATACTGGGCATGCATTCCAAAGGCTAACCTATACCCGTTATTTTGCTTCGGTGTTGACAACCTCATCATTTTCTGTTTTGTATGAGTAGCTTCGGGAGACGTGTTCATGTGTGATTAGATTGCTTTAAGATTTTTTTTAATGAAAAACAAACGAGTTCTAATCTCAAGGCACGACTCATTTACCAACTCAACTGATTCAAGAAGATTAGCATAACACCTTGTTCTGGGTCATTCTGTGATTCAGGGTCATGGGTCGGAAGTCGATTTTGTAAAGGATTTGGGCCTTAAGGATGCATAGCTTAGTCCTCAAGGAAGGAGGTAATGATGGTTGAGAGATCTAACCTTTGAATTGTGTTTTGGGCCGAAGAGTAGAAAAAGGAAAGTCATAGATCGGGGCCTTGCATGAAGTATGGATTTTATGGGGATCTTCAATACCTTTATGTGGTTATAAAGAACGTCTAAATCAGAGTTGAAACAAAGAGGTTATTGCAGTTTGAATCAGGTGCTGGAGGTAGTAGTATGATGGGCGTACTAACTGACCAGGTCGGGTATTCAAGAGCGTATGTTGGGTGTACGCGATCAGATGGTAAACCCTAATTTGAGGGTTTTGAGCCCTAATTAGGCTCCTTAACTCCCCAAATCATTTCCAATATCATACTCCACCCCTTCAACGTCCTCCCAAGAAAACCTAACCCTGGTTTGATCCTTGTGAGCTAAAGAAGGTGTTTTTGAGTGCTTTGGAGTGTCCTTGGTGCATCTTGGAGAAGAAGGAACACAGTGGAGACGTTTTGGTTGCATTGGAGCTTTTAGATCCACACTTTGTTCACTTTGCTCTTTCTTTTGGAGGTATAAAGCTTGAATCTTGATAATTTATTTGTTAGATCTAGCTAGTTTTGACTATTATGAGCTTTTGGTCAGTTTATTGCATAAAGTTTAGATCTTGAAAGTTTGTGACCTTGCAATGGATAAAGTTGGAAAATTTATCCATCTAAACATCATATTGGTTCTGATCTAATGGTTGGGGACTTGGACTTAACGGATTAAGTTGAAAATGATGCACTTTTGGTCCCTTTGAGACTTAAAGTCAAGATCTTGGTGGTTTGGACCATTCTAATGGATAAAGTTGGAAACTTTATCCATTATGGAGCTATAAGGAACCATTAAAATGTGATCTTGGTCCTTCTATCCCTTCCATGTGTGAGTTATGATGTCTTAATGGATTAATAAGTTAGGGTTTTGGCTTTTGAACCTTTTCTAGACATGGAAAGTCATAAAGGTGTGAACTTTATGACTTAGAATGATGTTATGAGACTAAATTTGAGTGTTGGATGAAATTAATTAAGAGAATAAGCACTTAATGGAAAAGTGACATCTAATCGAGTATGTTGGGCGTACCTGTGGGTACGTTGTGCGTACTCGTATGGGGTCCCGATTCTAGACGGTAAGTATGCCATGTGTGCTTGTGGGTCGAAGGCACCAATTACGACTCACTAACTTGTGTATGTATGATATTTGTTGTCTTTGTGACTCTTGCATGATTTTCTGAGTATATACATGCTGACTAGTTGGGTCTTATTTGTTGTTACTATTATATGTGATATTGTGTATACTGAGACCTCAAGTAGTCTCTAGGGTTTCTAATAACCCACAAGACATGTTGTTTGCCCACTGAGACTTTGGGTAGTCTCATGGGTTGCTGATAACCCACGAGGCATGCTGTTTGCCATCTGAGACTTCAGTAGTCTTCAGGGTTGCTGATAACCTGTAGTTGTTTATTTATGATGTGTTGTGTGTGGTATTTTGGGGAACCAACTAAGCTTTGTGCTTACGATTTAAGGTTTAAATGTTTTCAGGTTTTCTTATATTAAATGAGGGTCACGACTTAATTGCATCGCATCAATGGGAGACTTGTGCACATGATAATGTTTGACGATACTCTGATAAATTTTTTGAGTTAAATGGTTTTATCTAAGATGTTCATATGTGTAATTGAATGAAATACTTAAATTTTTAATTGAAAATTTTGGTTTGAAATTTGGGGAGTTACAAGTTGGTATCAAAGCCTTAGTTTAAGGGATTCAAACATACTCTCGGGTGTGCCTGAACTCAAACTGAGGAATTGGTAAATTTTTCTAAAATAAAATGATTTTCAAAGAAAGTTTTTTTTTAATAAAAAAGAGTGTGATGTGTGCAATCAGCCAAGCTCAAGTAAGTACTTCCCACAATACACATACGTGTTTAATGATTCATGTTTGATGTGAGTATATGAGAATTGCATGCTAGCTTAGGGCTAATGATCTACTTAGTGTTGCATGGTAGGATGTCTGATTAGGAGAGATGCCTTTATGCCTATTGTGTGAGCTGGTAGTGATTATAAATAGGAAGATTGAAGGCCTTGCGCATCAAGGTTATACCTTTGGTCAAGGTCTAGTGGCAGCATAGGAAGGGTTTCGAGTGGACTTGGGAAACCAAGGTGGAGATACGTGAGCATTACCCAGGTCTATTCGCAGCATCGGACTTCGAGGATGACCGGGGAGAATTATAACACCCGGTTGTAACATCATGATTTTTCACCAATTTTTTTTATTTAAATACTTTTAACAAATTACGTTTGCGGAAGACTTATTATGAATATTTCAAAAAAAATCACCAATGTTACTTTAATGTGAAAATAAACCCATAAAAATTTAAAGTTCACAAAAACAAAATGATAAAAACCCAACATCTCCAAAATGGTACCATATCTAAAGATACTAAATACGACTACCAAAAGAGTTCCCATCCTCACCAAGGCATCATGTCAAGCTACCTATTCCAATGCACTACAACCAGTAAGTGTTAGCATAAGCCAAGTGAGTCAATTACAGTACCATGTTAAAATACCACACATATCATAAATGGATCAGACAAAATATTCTCAAACAATCAAAGACTCACAAGCAAGACATAATAACATCACACCGCATATCAAACACTCTTTAGCTCATTTTATTTTATTCTTCTTTTTGAGATTCTTTTTATTAGTTACTCTCCTTAACTACACTGTAACTAATTTTCTAACTTTTCACCGCTAAAATATTATTAAGTAATATTTATCTCTGCTTTATTTTAATAATTACTCACTGCTTCCCATCACTGTAATTATTATAGTAATACTTCCTAGTTAAGGTATATTCTTTAACCGTAAACCCCAAGGAAAGTATCCCGTTCGCTACTAATGTGACCGACACAACTAGGGATGAGCATATGGACCGGGGAACCGGCCGGAACCGGTACCGGAACCGGAACCGGCACCGGAACCGGAACCCGATGGAACCGGTCGGGCCGGGACCGGGACGTTATTTTTGTGGATTTTTGGAACCGGGAACCGGTAGGAACCGGAACCGATATAATCGGAACCGGTAGAACCGGCAAAAACCGATAGAACCGATAAAAACCGGAACCATATGATGCTATTTTTCGAGGACCGGTTCCAACATTTGAAGACAAGACAAGAACCGGTAGGAACCGGGAACCGGTGGAACCGGAACCGGTAGAACCGCCGGGCCAGTTCGGTTCTTGATTTTGGCCGAAGCCGGTTCCCGGTTCCGGTCCGGTTCGGTCCTTTTGCTCATCCCTAGACACAACCCAATACACTAGGTCAGGCATGACTCTCACCCATAATCATTACCCTCAGTGCGCTGCATTCGCTACTCTGACATTGCATATGCGTATACATGCATTGTTGTTAAGGATTGGTACAAACGGTGCGAATTCCACCATGTTACACCTCCCAATCCCACGTGATGTTTATGCTAGCCCTACCGCTAGACCAACATCACTCGAGTCCGCCCACCATTTGGACCATGTATCGAATGACCTCGTAGAAAAATCATTCAACATCGCTTTGGCTTAAGCTCTTTTCCCGTAGGTGTCATTCAACACATCTGGTCCCCGCAATATGTCTAGGTTACTACCCTTCGCCCTGCTAGTGTATTCCCTTTTTTTAATTTAATAATAATTATTCAATTAAGGAGTTACACTTTTACCTTCTTCAAGTAATCATGAAAATATTACAAATTTTCTTTTATTAACATATTACTTCTTTAAGAGTTCGTTCTCATGTAAGCATGTAATTTTTTTGTTTAATTATTACATTTTACATCACATACCACTTTCATCCACAACACTTCAATAATAGTTTTACATCACTAGCATGCTTGTCTTAAATCAAATTAAGCTAATATTTTCAAACAAATATTGACATGCTCCCATCACATAATATACATGTATAACACTCAATCTAACATGAACTTATCACATATCTCGCATCAAACAAATAAGAAAATAGCATGCAATCATCCTAGATTCCTTTACACATAAAGCAATAGAACATCCATGTCACATTACTAAATACTATATGGATCTGTTCATTTTATCTAAGATTGGCATATTGCTTTGAGTTGGTAAGGTTTTATGATTAGGTTGCTTACTGGTGTAGGATTGTAATCTCAAGTTGTAACTCTTGGGGTCTTGTCATTGTGAGTTTTAGTCATATTTTGGAGCTCTTAAGTGTTGTTGAAAGAATTTAGATTCTCTTATGCTTGGTGATGTCAGGCGTGGTTGTTGAGAACTAGATGGTGAAGTTATTGGGTTGGATTGGCAATTCGAATAATTATGAAATCATCAGATTTTAGCCGAGTCCAAGTAAGGGACAATTGCTTGGGTTAGATGGAAATATTTTCGAGTGCATGTCACCCCGGAGTTTCATATTTGAGGATAAGAAAATGGCTAGTTTTGGTTATTGTGTGGATTGAAGCTTATATGAATGATAGTCAACAGTCAGTTGTAATCAGGGAAGCATACGCTGAGAAGTCAGGGATATCTTGTCTGCAGGTGTGAAGCATCAGTATCAGTGCAAGATTAAGTTAGTGTCTCGGCTCAGGTCGAGAGTTGTGTGAGGGCCTTACTGTTGGGTTTTTTGTACTATAACACTCCTATGGTGCACATACAATCCTAATAGCTTTGGATCTAAGTTTTCTCTAGTTATACATGCAATAAATTTTCCAAAGCATGAAGCCTACAACTAGCATAAAATTTTGGTACATGAATCATAAAACTAGTTAGAATATTACCTCTTTATTGTAGCTTGTAGTTTTGGCCTTTCAAGAGCTTAGCACCTCAAGTATGATGCCTCAAATGGTTCACAAACACCATGAACAAAGGAAGACTTTGAGAGAGAGAGAGAGAGGCTAGACACACTCAAATTGGTTATGATTCTCTTAGAATGCATAGGTCAACCAATTTTGGCTAAGGGGTAACACACATACACACACACACACACACACATATATATATATATATATATATATATATATATATATATATATATATGATATAGGCTTATTTAGTCATAGAAATCATTCATTATCTTATTAATTATTGTTGATATTATATCATTTAATGGACAAAAGGTACTTAATTAGCTTAATATTTCAATTTCAGCAATAAAAGACATGCTCGGGTGAAAAAGTAATAGGATTTGAGTGATTGGAAGCTTGGAGATTGAAGACTGAAGAAAGCAGGATGTTGCTGGACAGTTTGACCCATCATCAGTGTTTTGGCCATATCTCATGAACCGTAACTCCGATTGACAAGATTCAAAACGTTCTGAAAACTAGACACAATTCCGGATGACTTTCGTGTTTTGAGAAAATGTTGATCCCGAAAAAACTCGACGAGTTGGGCCTAAACTCGACGAGTTTTGTCAGAATGTTCCATATTCGAAGATGCCTTGCCGTACACGCTGTATACGCGGATTATCGAAAAAACTCGACGAGTTATTCTTAAAAACTCGTCGAGTTGACGCTGTTTTCAAAATTTATATATAGAAACTCTTCTCATTCGAACCCGAACTTTTGCTGGAGGCTAGCTGCGACTTTTGAAGACCAGAAGGGTTCTTGGAGCTGCTATTTTCGAGATTGCAACATAAGAGACAATTTAGAAGAGAATCAAAGGCAAATAATCATTCTTCTTTTCTTAATCTTTGTTTTGAACCATGTTTGAATCATTAGATTTTGATTTTAGATTATTACTTGCTGTAGATATGAGCTAAAAGCTTTTTACTTCTGTTTGGATGAGATAATCTTATGAACATGGTCTGATTGAGTGCTTGAATTGATATTAATTTGGTTATTCATCTTGTTAAGCTTATTAAAGATCCTTATGTATTGATGATAAATGTTTTTAGTTAACAAATAAGTGATTAAGTTGCATGAATATCTTCTTGATTACTTGATTCATATAGTTTTATGAATATAAGATTGTATGCCTAGGAATAGTGAATATGAAACTAGGGTTAACTATAAAATATGTAAATCAATGTGTGAGCATGTGTGATGAACATCCATACATGAGTTGATTGAATTGAAAAAATTTGATTAACTATTATTATAAGTCTTGCTTAATACGAACTAAACACTAGGAAACTTGTTAGTTTAATCAACTGGCCATTGTTTGAATTAACTTGTCTACTAAAGGATTGGTAATAATGAACATGAACCCAATCACATTAGGAATCGGTAACCATTGACATATTAATCCATTGCACCTGCCACGAAATCAACCATAGGAATAAGTGACTCGAATCTAAGCAGAAGTCTCTTTTTATCATTGAATCTAGTTGTCCTTTCTTGTTCTTCTTAGTTGTTAATTGTCTTTGTTTGAGTTTTAAAGTACTTGATTAAGTTTCTAGTCTTGCAAAACTAGAGAAACCCCCTCTTTTATTAATTGTTTTTAATTAGGTAATACTAGTACTTAATTTGATTGTTACCGTTCCCTGTGTTCGATACCCTACTTGCTTAAACTATACTATTAATCGATAGGTTCACTGCCTTTCATGTGTTTAATTTGTGTTTGAAGTAATAGGATTAAAACTAGTGCATTTTACACACATCAAGTTTTTGGCACCGTTGTCGGGGAACGGTTCTAATAGTTAATTTTATTTGCTAGTGTTATCGATCCTTTGTGTGAGATTTATCTCATATAAAGTTACACGTTTTCTGTTTTAATTTTTATTGTCA
Source organism: Lactuca sativa (assembly GCF_002870075.4). Classification (NCBI taxonomy): domain Eukaryota; kingdom Viridiplantae; phylum Streptophyta; class Magnoliopsida; order Asterales; family Asteraceae; genus Lactuca; species Lactuca sativa. The sequence continues at coordinate 126,349,564 of NC_056625.2, read as the reverse complement.
TATTATTATGTATTTTCCAAGTCTCGATGCTTTTGATGCTTTTCTTGAGGAAGTAGCACATGAAATTGAGCAAGAAGATGAAGAATATGACTCAGATGAAGATTTGATGAAATTTGGAAGATGGTTAGATAACATCTCTTGTAACGAACAAGAGAAATCTGAGTCACAAGAGCTAGAGTTAAAAGATGAAGAATTTAATCCAGAAAGAGATTTGGAGGAGCTGGAAAGATTGCTAGCAGAAGGGTCAGATGAAGAACAAGAACAAGCTGAGTTGCAGGAACCAAGCCGTGGTTTGACCATTATCACGACATGGCCACCTATTTTCCCAGTTTGTGTTTCGAAGGATGGGGTGACGATTCCAACTTTGGAAAAAGTTCTGAAACGCGATCCATTTCTGATTAGTATCCAACCGGTCCCAACCCTTATCAAGATTCTTGGGTTTTATATATTCAAGCTCGTTTGGCCAATTATAGAAGCAAAGATCCAAATTTTACAAATTGGTCCACCAAAGAAGATATTCAATGCAACAGATGGATTGACATTGAGTTTATTGGAAGTTTATTAAGTTGAGAGTCCAGCTAAAGACTCGCACAAAAAGAAGCGCTTGCGGGAGGCAACCCGTCATTAGATTTTGCTTTTCTTTTTCTTTTTGAACTTCTAGTTTATTAGGGTAGTGTAGGATTTTAATTTAATGATTGTTTTCCTTTTTATTATTTGGTTTTTGATTTTTATCTTTGCAGAAGTTAGGGCGAGAATCGATCAAATTGTTAAAGCGTGAGGAATAAATGTGAAATCGAGTCTAAAACGAGAAGAGTGGGAGAATTGAGTCTAATTACGAGTCCGGTGAATAAATGGCTGAAAGGATGAGCTTTTAGTGAAGAAAAATGAGGGGGAATATTGCTATAATCATTCCCTTAAAATCCAGAAACGAAACTGAAGTTGGAGTATATTTTGTTCACTCAGTGCATAAAACTCGTCGAGTTCCCTATATAAACTCGACGAGTTCTTTAGGAAAAACCCGACTGTGCTGGTTTCAGCGACCCAACTCGACGAGTTGCTCTTTCTCTTACCTTTGAGTTGGTGATTTGATTACATTCTACGAAGGCAATTGGCTGTGCTATCAACGTTTATTTTCCGAGCATTTCCAAGATCTTTTTCCTCTATATTTTGAAGCATAACCATGCGAGATTTGACACCCAAGGCATGGATGAGTTGTTCCCATGTCCAAAGTCAGTTGAAGATGGAGCTTAACAAGAAGAATATCAACCTCGCAACTACTATCCCAGGGGAGTTTGTTCTAATTCTCTCTACTTTTATGTTCTTTTTCATGCATAACATGCAATGGGGACATTGCATAAATTAAGTGTGGGGTAGGGGGTTGATTACATTAGTTATATTAGAATCCTAGGTTTAATTTAAAAAAAAAAATTGCATAAAAATTGCTAGGGCCTAATTTAGAAAATTTTGGTAAAGCAATTAGGATTCCATGCTAGTATTGTGTTTGATGATTCTATGAAGACCCAAATGTTTAGTTGAGCCAACATACGTTATAGCGCATTTGTGGCCCCCTTTATTCTAGTGAAATCATGGGACAAAAGCACAACCTCGCTTAGTTTGAGGATCGCAATATGTTTAGCATCGTGTACTTGAAATGTATCCAGGAAAACTTAAGTAGTCATTGCACACTAGACTAATGCCTTTAACCAATAAAGTATGAAGTTAAATTCCCTTGCTTAAGCATATGTTTTTCTAGGTTTTTAGTTTTGAGTGGAAAAAGTGCGTTGAAAAAAAAAAGAAAAAAAATTGAAAAAAAAGAGTGATGAAATGTTTGAATAAAGAATCTACAAAGCTATGAAGACAAAGAAGAGTATCATGAAGAAAAGCTACAAAGTATAAAAGATTCAATCAAAAGTTGTATTTGTCTTTTATTTGTAATTTTGTTTTCTAGGTTATTTTATCGTATGTATGCTTGGGGACTTAACCAAAAATGAGTTGATGTTAAGAAAGTTTTATGGGGATGGATTCGGAGGGATGCATAAAATGAGCATTGTTCGAAAGAAGTGGGCGAATGTTTATGAGGATTGTGAGTATTTAGAATTGAGGGGGGTCCTTAGTAAAAATTTTAGACACAAATGCATGCGTTGCGGTCTTGGCATAATGACTGGGTTCGATTGGGATTGTCTTATGTGATATTAGCGTGCTAAAATTCGGTTTTGCTTGAGGGCAAGCAAAAGTCAAGTGTGGGGTATTTTGATCTATATATATATATATATATATATATATATATATATATATATATATATATATATATATATATATATATATATATTGTAGGATTCCAAGAGTCATGGGTAAACCCTAATCCATACACTTGGGTTTTGATCCATATCTCATGTGGGCTACTCATCATGGATACTTACATAAACATAACCCATCATGGATCAATAGCCCAAACAATATATATCACTGATTTACATAATCAGTCCCCGTTAATTTAATTAGTCTCTTTTGATCACTAAATTAATTCCAAATTAATTCTTGATCAATACTAATTAAATTTTATGATTTCTCAATTAATATATTATACTTATAATATATTAGTAAATCATAAATAGCCTCTTTCTCAAATATCCATCCTATCAAATTATTCAGGTGAAGGCAACCCAAATGGATCATGCTACTCTCGGGTCAAGTACATATCAATTATAGTTATGAGCTTAGACAGCTAATCCAATAATCTCCCACTTGGATAATTTCAATATGTCTTAATAAATGGTTGGAAAATCGGTATCATGTTTGTGCATTTGTAAATCATTTTCCTGGTATGAGTCATACATAACCTTGAAACTGGCAGACATTACCCCTTCTTCAAGGGTGAAATTATCAAATGTCTTTTTCCATCCTTGAAGAGGGAGTTTCTTCGGTAAGAAGTTTTTCACAATCTCTAGCTCTAGATATGGAAATCTCGTGAAGTATGGCAAAGCATGCAGTAGGCACGAATGAAATCTCTAACAAACACATGCATTAGACATACACAATTCAAGGTTGAAACTTGAAAGTGGAACAAGTGGAATCGTATTATATTATTTATATTTGTTTTGATAGCTATTGTGAGAAATAACAATATGTGTTTATTTATTTGTGAGAAGTAGCATATTTGAATAAATATATGTATTTTCAAGTCTAACTGATTTCTAAATAAATATTTTCTTGTAAATTATACATTTTTATTAAAGAAACTTATTATCCCCTTTTTAGTGGATATCTTTCATTTAGTAGTTTCTAATAGCACAATGTCAATATGAATAAATGTTAAAACCTCATAAGTTACTAATTCTGCACTTTTTAGTGAATATCTTTGTTGCTATAATTAGTTTTGAATTCAAAATATATTTAAATGAAAAAAACAAACTACTAATATTAAATAGTTACTAATATCATTTAAAATTAACAAATATACCGTTACAGACAAAACACTTAATTTTGTATAAAAACAACTGTTTGCAAATCTTTGATTAATGGTTATGTTTTTTTAAAGTTTTACTATCGTTTTACTTTGTCATTCTTGTAACACATGAGTTATAACCTAGTGTGTGTCTATATATATATATATATATATATATATATATATATATATATATATATATATATATATATATATATATATATATATATATATATATATATATATATATATATATACACACACACACAAAAAAAAAAGACTATTATAGGGACTAATTATACAAGCACTTGTTAAAACTGGTACAAAATTCTATGATCGAGCCTAATTTGTGTTGCTTACATCGATATCAAACATACGCATAAGGTTGGGATTGGTTATAAGGGCATCCATAGTGTATTGAACTCATTAAAATTTAATGAATTGTCATATTACGATTTTATCTATAATACAACTCTACAAAAAAATCTATAATGCATTATGCTTTATAAAGTTCAATACAATATATTTATAAAATCTAATTTATGATATATTTAATAATTTAAAAGTTTAATTTTTCTCATTGAAATATTCACTAACTATTGAACTTCACATTATTTGAACACTAACATGACATGTCATACCGGTAGACTAATCAATTGAACTCCAATTAAACATGTCATGTCATAGATGTCCTCTTATTTTGATATTAGGGCGGCAAATAAGTTTTGTAAAATTATTGATATAAGATCAGCTTCAACCAAATTTTAAAAACAAGATTTCTATATTACCCATCTCTTTAACCCGAGACTAAATATTTAGAAAAACTAACATACATATATTTTATGAGGGAGAAATACTTTTTATATCATAGAATTAGTTTTTATTGACAAGTAATTGGTAGCATTTTAAGGGCTAAAGAGTCGAGAAATACCACTTTGAAGTTTGAAAGACAATCCACAAGTATCCTTGTGGAATAAGGAGCCCACTAGAATTCCTGAAAGAAAACACACGTTTTGAAAATCAGTGAAAGATGCATAAGTTATAACACCGAATAAACAACAAAGTAAAGTTAGAAAATGTGAGAGACTCCATATTTCCATTCAATGCTTGGCTTGTTTACCATGTTTAACCCAAAATAAACTTTTAAGCTAAAAAAAACGATGCAACTTACCATATACTGAAAAAAGTACGTGTGGACATGAAAAAAAAAGTATTAATACAAATAAAATGCATAAACAATATCGGTCACTTAAAACGTTATATAATCATGTCATTTGTCGTCGCATAAGGAGCCCACGAACATGTAACTGCCCAGCCCACGATCTCAATTCTTATTTTGTGTCAAAATCTACACTCAACTATTGAAATATTATTTAAGATTGATTGATAAATAACGTGTCAAATTGTTCTATAGGAATGTTAACTTTTAAAAAAGTATGACTAATATATAATATAACATGTAAAATATGTCTAATGCAATACTAATTATTCGTCAAAAAGATTTTATCCATCGAAAACTTCGTCAAAGTGTTAGAAATTTATTAGTTTTTACAATTTCACTATTTGCCCAGATGAGGATTAATCGTCTAGACGCCGCCTAGTCAGCTGCCTACCTCCTATGGACTAATAGAGACTAGATGAGAACTAGTGAGGATTTTACAACAAGGATAATACTTGTACACGGAGAACTTATCATTAACCATAAATATAATAGGTGTCACCTCATTACCACATACAACTATATTATACTAGGAATACCACAACTACATACCACCACCACATCTTATACCTCTTAAAATTCAAGATATGACTAATATGTTTTATAATATAGTATAAGATAACCAATCCAAATCGGTTTATATATCCCAAATCATTATCAAAATAATCTACTCTATCTTAAACACTTAAAAATATATTTAAAATGTCATTTACTCCAAGGTTGTTAAGATTAAGATCTCACATAAGATCGTCATATGTTGTACAAAACCGTGATCGTAAGATCGAAGATCATACACGTATGAACTAATGTTCAAATTTGTTTCCAATGGCTTTTTTTGTTTAGTACTCATTATAACTTGATATTGATTAATTTAAAACATCGATGATGTAATTAATTTGAACTTTTCAAACATGAATTATAATTCATATTGCTACAAACCGCAAAAATCAAGAAGAAACATCAAAACAGAAAAAGAAACCAGATAATTGTGATCATACACTACTAAAGACATAAGATCATAATTGTGATCATACACTACTAAAGACATAAGATCATAAAAAGAATAACATTAGCGTAATTTGCTTTGCTTAATTCAAAATGAATAGATGAAATAGTAATATTCATAAATTTCTTAGTATATGTTAACATATTAAGATCCTAATCGTAATATTAAAAACTCAATATAAATTTTGTTTCAAGATAAACCCTACTATGATTAGATCGTTTTTCATATGTAAAATCTTGAAATCACAAACCTACATATACTCTGTTTTCTTTTTAAATCGCATATCCCAAATATATCCTCACTTGATGCAAATCAACGAAATCCATTAAAGCAAAAAGTGAGAAAAACCGATATCCAAAATATAACAGCAAAAGTGTCCTCAATCCCTCAAAGCTTAAAAACAATCGGTCCTTGTGGGCAACCATACCCCTACAGAAGCCGTGTGGACCCCACCGACCCTACCATACATTTCCAGATCACACTACAGCGCACACAAAAACACACACACACACACATTCTTCATCTTTACATGCACAATCACAGCTTCACCTTTCCAAGTTCCAACCATCAAATCAAACTAATCCAATCCAAGAACACAAAATCTCAAATGGAGAAGAAGGTTAAGTTGATGTGCAGTTATGGCGGAAGGATTCAACAAAGGCCACACGACCTTCAACTCTCTTACATCAACGGCCACACTAAGATCTTGACAGTCAATCGCGACATCAACTTCTCAACCCTTTTATGCAAACTACACGATCTTTGTGAATACAATTTACAGATTCAGATCAAGTATAAGTTACCTGGACACGATTTGGAAGCTTTGGTTTCAGTTTTTGACGACGACGATGTCGATCAAATGATGTTCGAGTACGATCTTCTCCGACGTGGTTCGATTACACCGCCGCGGTTCCGTCTCTTTGTGTTTTTCCCGGCGACGGTGACGCCTGTCGCGTCGGGATCATTGAATCCGGATTTTTTGTTCGGTTTTGATAAGGAGTATTCGTTTGAGACGTCGGAGATTCGTGAAAATTCCGATGTGGGTGCGACGCTTCCCGGGAATGCCGTCGTCGGCGGCGGAGCTCTGAAGCGGAGTCCGGAAGTATGGACAGGTGAAAGCTACGTTTACCCTCCGCCGATGGTTTACCGGCCACCGGTAAAGGTAGGTGGATACTTTGAGGCTGGACTGTACAACTTGTATGCAAACTGTGGAGGGACACAACGCCGGTGACCGGAAAAGCCGGTGGGTGTATAGAGTTTATTTTTTATTTTTTATTATTTTTCTTATTTTTATTATATGTTTTGCCTGTTATTCTATTTGCTATGACGCACCAAAGGGAGTATGAATACATCCAACGGTGGAAAAGCAGCCACGTCGGAACATGAGTTTAAGGTTTGGGTTGTTGTAGCTACAAATTAGATTTTGGAGTATTATATAAATTTGTTATTTTATAGTAAAAATATAATATAAAAGAACCAACAAAGATTGTAATAGTTTTGTCTAGGTCAAAGATTGAAAAGCTTAATTGATGGTTATAACAAAATAAGAAGTTTAATGCTAGGAAAGATCACCTAAGCAATTGGTCTAGTCATACCGAAACTGAAATCGAAATTGGTTATCAATAATGGTTCATACATGCTATAGGGATAGGGATAGTTAGTAAGATTTAGAAGATTTTTGTTATAATTGTTATGTAGCACTTGGTTGGTTTAATATTTATTGTATATTATGGATGTGATATGGTTGTATGATTTGTCTAGTTCAATTTACATCTTATGTATATCTTAAATGTTTAAAAACCAAGAAACATTTTGGGTGTATTTTGTTCTAGTTTTGAGGAGTTGCACATTGCAAGAATAAATAACAAATATGATAAAATATCATTGTGTTTGAACTCCTTGTGGTGTTGAAAACTTGAAATTCCACACTTGGATTCCTATTCACCAACATTGAATGTCATGGGAGACATTTGTTTATCCATTTGCACCACTTACTACCAAACCCTTGAAAAATCATATTCCGCTTCTAATAATCTCAACTAAAAAGAATTATACATCTTTTCAAATTCAACCTTAGAAAGCAAAGAGTCTTTTTTCTTTTTACACCAATCCATATTCTTAACCCTAAGAGGACCATCAGGAATCTAACTCCCTTGAATAAACATCGATTACTCTAAAAAATAATAGACTTGATAAGCCTGAGCCAACCGATTAGCTATAAGTTTTGTAATAATTTTGTATTGCAATCCAATAAAACTAATTGGTCTAATTATCAACTTTCGAGATCAACCTGATAACAGAGGAGTTACAAAACATATAGAAGTCAATAACAAACCAGATAACATCATCTTTCATGAGATCCCAAAACTTTTTCAAAAGTGTAAAAATGAACTCATTCGGTCCCGACATCTTATCATTCCTGCACAACCAAACAACTTTTTTTTTTCCACCTCCGAAAAAATTGATTCTAAATCTTCTAACAAATCTAATGTTTTAAAAACCAGACTTCTATGATACACATGAACTTAATTTATCTTAAAAATTTTCAAAAAATTATCTTTTAACTTGATTTGTAGTCATACACCAATCACCATCAACAATAATCCCCATTGTGGACATTTTCTTAAATTTCTATTCAACATACAAGTGAAAAATATTTAAAATTTTCGTCATTTTTTTTATGCCCATTGTAACGTGAAATCTTTTCACTATTATTTTCAAAAAAACATTTAAATACCAAACTTTATATTAATACACTACGTGATCTATATCAATGATTACAATGTTCATGTTTTAACTAACTAGGCCCTTTTAAATCATTATTGCACATGGTGGGCAAAATTTAGACAATATCATTATTTACCCTCATTCCATGTTGGGCAAAATTTAGTATAATGCAAGTTACATAAGATATGGTTTATTTTCAGAATAAAAGGTTTTATATTTATAAAGTAGTCATCGATTAAATATAATAAAACTTGAAAAGTTCTCAATGTCATAGGAAACAACAATCTTATGGACCCAATTAGATATCATGACGATACAACTTTAAAATTCTAAATATATTCTAGCATGCTTTTCTTATTTTACTCCCTCCGTCTCAATATTATTGTCCACAGATAAAAAAACACACAGATTAAGAAAAACATTAATTACCACTAATTTTATATAATAAAATGACAGTTTTGTCATTACTTTGCATTTAATGTTCCATTAAATGTTTAGTTGGTTAAGTAATAATGAGGGGTATTTTGGTAAAAATGTTATTTATTTTTAGAAGTGGACTATTATTTTGGGACAAACCAAAAAAGAAAGATGGACTATAATTTTGAGACGGAGGGAGTATTATTTTAAAGATATTATTTAACAGTTTGGTACTAAAACTCCCTTGAGATATTGTACTTAAAAATAGCTAAATATAATTTACTTTAACTTCTCTGTGAGGTGTTTAACGTTTCCATCCATCATGGTGGCATTCCTCTTCGGCGAATGCAAACGCCGACATGAACTATCTTCTCCTTAATTCGATTTCTTTTGATGCATACTTCAACCCTAATGTTTGATGTTCCTTTGCTCACATTTAGCAAAACGATTCACTAATGGGAGATTGATCAAAAGAGCCGTTGATTCATAAAATCTCACAAAATGTGTACGCCATGAATTTCCCAATGCACTTTACTGCTAGAGAATTATAGAGGACATGTGAAATGTTTGTAGGAATCAAGAAAATAAGTTAAACAACTTCAGACAGCTGATAAACGAATTTCGGCAAAAGACGCAAAAATAAAATTGAGAACTTTGCAAACGAAAAACTAAACATAGTATTTAATGTGGTTCGATCAAAATGACATACGTTCACAAGGGAGAGAGAGAGAGAGAGAGAGAGAGAGAGAGAGAAAGAGAGAGAGAGAGAGGGGGAGGGAGGGAGAGAGAGAGAGAGAGATCATATTATTAACTTCTAAGAACAATTACAATCACTCATAAAATGTTGCACTTCACTTAAGTTTCAAACAAGAGGAATATATCTTGCGGGAAAGCTGCTCCAGAGGATATGCTATCGACAATGATTGTTCTCTTGAATATGCTCATGTAAACTAGCAAGGAATAACTGGTGGTTATACATACCTATTTATAGGCAGACATGGGAATATCCTAATTCTAATGGGCCAGACCCATCCATAATTAAGCCATAAATGAAATCGACCAATCACAAGATGTCATGTAACTGCATCTAGAGTCTTCAAGACTGAGGGATGTTCATGGCTACCTGCCATGCACCTAGGAGCACGTTCTCAAGACCCATTACACCTTCTTAGATCCAGCAACACATTCTCCAGCTACTGGAGCACATTCGGTAGCTAGGCATCGACTTTACAAGCATGGAACGCATTCTTGAAGCTAGGAAGCACATTCACTAAGTGACTAATGCATTTGTTGATTAGGGGCTTCTCTATTGATGTGAGGAGTGCAATTGGCATATATGGAATACATTCTGATGCCTCCACCACATTCTCCAAATGCCCTACAACATTCTGCAAAATTCCTAGCGTTTTCTCCAAATGCCGTAGTGCTTTCTCCAAATGCCCGACTACTTTGCTAAATGTCCGGTTACTTAAGGACTTATAATTATTTCATCAAGGGGGCATTCTCCCACTAAAGGATCATTCTCTCTCTAGCCATTCTATCACCAAGAGGGAATTCTATCTATGCCCTTTCTTTATCAAGTCTTCACACCCCAACACTGTTTAGCAATTTGTATGATATTTTTATTATCAAACATTTATCGAAACTGGGTAAGTTATTTGCATTTGTTCAATTCATTAATGAAGACAATGTTGGAACTCTTGTAGTAAGCCTTTGCACTAAATTATATGGATTGGAAAATCGAAGTTGATTGTTACTTTGGCACAGTTTGATTAGGGTGGAGGTAAAACTAAGACTACACTTGATCATAAAATCAAGCCTGTGGAGACTAAAAATATGGAGAACTCAAATCATGTGCATGGGTGTCTAAGGGAGCGTCATATGCTCTACTGATATATGAAGTACCTAATAACTACAAGAATAATAAGGAAGATGAGAGCCCTATGATTATTATGAATAACGGATGTTTTAGTAATAATGAGTACGCTTTGATACTAGTTGGATGTGTTAAGAAATTTAACGCCCTATTGAATTTACTTCTCATCTATAACAATGAAGGATTTAGTGATGACATGTTGGGATATCTTAGTGCGATATAGGTCTTCCTGGAATTTCACTCTATGGCCTCTCATGATGCTTTTTGAAAAGATGTCGATGCAGATTCTTGGTTTTCAGAAATATTTCCTTTCCCTAGTGGGCTTTACATAAATAAATCATTGGCTTGGGTTAATATTGAGGGGCTGTCATGCATGGCGTGGTCTGGAAAATCATTTGCTAAAATTATATACAAGTGGGGGAGTTGTAATACATGGACAATTTTAAAGATGGTATTTTATATAGTGAACGGGTATGGGTAAAAACTATAGTGGTTTCCTTAATCATAGAGACAGTCAATATCATTATGGAAATGAGATTTTTATAATTAGATAAAAGGAAGTAATGGGTTGGATTTCGTCCTTCACTGATGAGAAATCCAAACTGAAGCTTGATAATAATGAACCTTTTGTAGACCTGCTAGAAGTTGAAAAATACATGAGAAGAATGTAAAATAGAGGTATATGTTCATGTGGAGTCGTGGGATAAGAATGACGATTCAAAAGGTATTTCATACCACTACCCCATGGAGAAGAAAGAAATAAAGATGGAGATTAACATAGAGATGGACCCTGCTAATTATAGAAATATTACTAACATGTAATGACTATGGGCATATTTCCAACAATATCATGTTCATACCACTACCCCATGTCTTTTCTTCAAAATGATTTTTATCAATAACTAATATCCCTTGATTTCCGACTCAGGAAACTCGTCACACACTTTGTCTCACTCTATAGAAAACTCGATCATTTATCACCTATTATCGTCTACAAATAAGGGTCCGTTCCTTTGAATGCTAAACTATATTAATTGTAATTATATCATTTTCATTCATTCAATAGAACATATTGAATACCATCATATATTGTGTATAGTGATCATACTTCTATTAATTCAAATATTCCACACCGAATAAATCATGGTACTTTTAATAGTTTTCCCACTTCAAGGATTTGATCTACTCAAATAGCTACTATATATTGTTTCAATACTACTCGTACTCGAGAATATAACCAGTTTGAGGATATACAAACAAGTTGATCCTGTAAAATACATATATCCCTTTAATATAAATAGTTCCACATCATACATTTTTTAAAATTAATAAGGACTTTCTCTGTTTCATGAACAACAAAGATCTAACCAGTTACCTAATACGGTCCATACTCTTTATTGACTTCACTTGATCACATCTTAACCACCTTATTATCACAATCTAGGTGTATTTTCATACACACTTGTAATATATTGTTTATATCTTTCTCTTTTAGAAACCTAACATTTTTTTAGTAAATTTAAACAATAATATGATTCTTATAGAGATAACATTGAATTGATGGGCTTTCTAGGTTACAATTAACATTGTACAAGCGGAATTTCACTTAACTCTTAAGGGTACACGCAACCTAAATTGGATCTATATCTTTTCATTATTAATAGCAACATACTTATGAAACAAAAAACTTTATACCATATGAATCAAATTCATGAGTAGAACCACATACCTTATAGCCTAAGTCGAATTAAGATAATCAAAACCTTGATAACCTCCTTGAAAAACTAGCTCGAAAAGTATGCGAGCCTTTAATGGTTCACACCCAAAACTCAAGAAACCCTAGGATTGAAGGAGACGGAGGAGATGAGGAGGAGATTTCATTTTCCACCTTTAGGTATGAGAAATACACGAAATTAGGTACCCAAGGGTTCAATTTATAGTGTAGGTAACTTGCAGACATAGCTAGATTTGAATGATTATAAATATATTTAATTCTAATTCAAATCTTTTCCTTATCAGCAACTAGCAGGCTTCTTGTAACCCTAAATATGCTCCCAAAACCGTCTATGCCATGGACTATTCTAGAATTGGTTCTTTTGTTAAACTATTGAACAATTACAATTCATTTTTGCACTTTTAATTAATTCCAATTAATCCCAAATTAATTCTGATTAATAATTAATCAATTCTGGTTATCTTCAATTAATTAATATTAATTATAAACTATTTATAATTAATTTATTATTCATATAATAAATTAAAATATCATTAATTAACAATTTCTAATTAATATATTAATCCCATAATATATTAACAAATCATTTATATCTCTCCTTTGATCAATCCAAGCCATTTCCTGGTTATAAGGGCAGCCCAAAACGGAATTTACTATTATTCATCAACATTATACCAATTTAGTTAGGACCTTAGACACTTAAATCCAATAGTCTCCTACTTGGATAAGTCGCTAACTATAATTGCAAGTACAACTCCGAATAACCAGTAAAGAGTGTTTTCCAAAGACACTACCAAACTCTGATTAGACGTTGGTACTAAGATAATTGATTTGTTATCCTTTCATTCTACAAGATATCGTATGGGCATGAGACATAGATAAAAATCAATCTCATAGACCAAGATTTTTTTTCTTAATTTCCAAATTTATGATGACTGAATTCAAACTACTAATTGAACCCAGCAATTTAGTCTGGGATCAGCTAAACACTTCAGATTTAGGCAAAAAATCATCAATGGGCCCAAAGATATCGTTTTTCCAGTTAAGGAAAAATGAACGAATAAACTTTGACTATATAATCATACATTTTACTCACCAGATCATGCATGAAATTACACATTATAACACCCAGTTACGAGATGTGTTGGAGTAAACCAATGAACAATTGATTTGCAAAATATGACTTGTATATCTCTGCTTGAAGAATACAAGATATGATCATCTTAGAATCACGTGTGATTGAATCCATGAAGTAATCTCTAATGTGACATCCCCATTTTTACGGTCAGAAAAGACCGATTTTGTTTATGCTTTATAAAAATCAGAGTATCTCTTTGAATAAAAATGTTACGGAATTTGTTCCCAGAAAAAACATGATAATCGCGTTATCAAAGCATTTCTAAAGAAATATATTTTCATTCACTTTTAAAACATTTGGGATGTCATCTTCAATACAGAAACATAAGCAAAAACAGAACTTACATTCGTTTAATTTAGTGATCTACATCTCTTTTAAATCTCTTAGTGTAATGTGACTTCACATCAACACCTGTGATATAAATAAACTGAGTGGGTCAGGTTGGGAAACCTGGTGAGTACATAGGGTTTTCAACCCACAATAATATAATTATTATGTTTAAACAATCAAACAATCAACCGAATTACCCATCCGCATTATCTTCTTTACTCTTAAGGATTTATCCTAAGAGTCATCTATCTTGCATTCATTTATTCCGAAGTCCATTACTTCTAGGGTTATAGGACTGGCACTAAATCCATAGCTGCCAATGTTCGTTCGTAAAGCACTAATTCCATAGCTGCTATAGTCTACTCATCGGGTACTAAATCCATAGCTACCAGTGTTTATCTAATAGGTACTAAGTCCATAGATACCAATTCCTGACAGGTACTAAATCCATAGCTACCAGCGTTTATCTAATAGGTACTAAGTCCATAGCTACCAATTCCTAACAGGTACTAAATCCATAGCTACCAGTGTTTATCTAATAGGCACTAAGTCTATAGCTGCCAATGTATACTCTCATCATCTTATATCTCTCATCATTCATCTACCCATGTCATACCCAACATATTCGTATATATAAAATACGTATACAATTTAAATCATTTAAAACATGTATAAAATGTTCATCCAGCATAAACAACAAGTATTCAGATAATATGCACACATAGCACGTAGTTTATATAAAATACTTCATATCTATGTGTAAGATGAAAGGGATTATGCACTCACCTGAAAGGTGGTGACTCAGCACTCGGACAGTGCTTCGATACTCTCAAAACGATTTCCTTCGATAAAACCTAGTACCAATACCACTAGGGTTTAGTCTAACGATAACTGCGACAAATTAATTAGTTTGACTATTATTATGGGTTGATAACACTTAATATAACTCATAATAATAGCCCAAATAATAATTTTAAGGGCCTAATAACATTCCTATAATTATTTGAAAGCCATATTAAAAATTGCGTAAGCATAGCACACTTACAGCGAATTTTATCGAAAACCGGAACTTAATTGGAGCAACGTTTCGAAACCGAAAGACTCCTTTTTATCGGGATTCCGGGAGCCTCGGGGCTTCTCTCGGGAGCTAGGGGGTTTTCCGTGGGTTTAGGGGGGGGGGGGGGTTGGGGTTGTAGAGAGAGAAAGAAATTAGAGAGAGAGAGTGAAGAAATGGTGTGAAAATGGAGGCAGCCCTCGGTTCCCTTTTATAGGCAAGGCCTCGGACGTATGCTGGGCGTAGTCCTCGGTTATGCTGGGCGTAAGGCTCACTCCGTACGACACACGTCGCTTCGCTGGTGGTGTATCGTGGCCACTCCTCGGACCAAGTGGAAAGGGTACGTGCAGCGCTCCATCCTCGCACGTGGGGCGTACCTCGTACGCGAGGTGCTTCTTGGCTACGCTGGGCGTCCGAAGGACATGTGTCAACATCCGAAGGCGAAGCGTGATCAACAAGCAGCGGCTAGGATCCGGACACGTCATCGATCGAATAATAGGCTTCGTAAGTTCACTTTCCAACTTTAAAAATTTGTAACTTTCGCGTACAAGCTCCGTTTTTGACGTTATTTATATCCACGTGAAGGTGGGAAAGTACTCTACAACTTTCATTTAGACTCGGTCGGCTAATTTTGACTCAATTTTAAATTTTATATTATTAACAGTCCGGGACAGGATTGGTCCGTTAAATTCTCATAACTTCTTCATCCGACGTCCGTTTTCGCCCATCCTTTTCTCGTTACGCTAATCTTATCGAGATATTCGATTCTCGTTTAGGTCATGTCGGCAAAAAATCACTCGATCTAATATTCGAATTTCGGGGTGTACACCGCTAATCCGAAACTTCGAAAAATCATAACTTCTTCATACGAAGTCAGATTTGGGCGTTCTTTTTATCGATGCTCTTAGTTTAACATACTCTATGACTTTTGTTTAGATTGCTAAGGCTAAATCTCGCTCTATCGTAAATTCACTATTTACGCTTCCCGGTGCCGTGCCGGTTCCGTCGTGAAACTTCGACGGGTCATAATTTCTTCGTTATAACTCGGATTTCGGCGTTCTTTATATGTACGGAAACCTTGTGACATATTCTACAACTTGGTTAAGATTATTTATTCTAAATAATATTTTTTGAAAAGTCGTTTTCGACCCCTATTGCCTCTAAATTGACTAACCCGAATCTGTGGGCGTTACAATTATCTCCCCCTTAGGATGATTACGTCCCGGAATCATCAACGAAACAGGGCTCGTATAATGACTCCATATGTCATTTCTTCATCCTAGGTAATAATTATAACTTCTATATTCCTTCAAGTCTATCTCTTAGACTTATTGACTGTAAGTAGTACTCGATCGTCCACCTGTTTTCTATCTCATGTTAGACTCCTAATTATGACCTATCGTCATGTGAGGCTCGTTTAGACTCAGATCTCTTAGAGTTAAATTCTAAAACATACTATGTCTTCCTTCATGTTCTAATATGGTATAATCACACGTAGCATTTCTAGCTACCAACTTCTTTAACAACAAGCACGATACTTCTATTGATCGCTTTGATTTCAATCATTTGGTTTAAGTCGGACGCTACATCAAACTTGGTTCTCTGAACCACGTAACCTACTCATCGTAGTCGGACCCAACGTGATATGACCACTAGGGTCGGGACAACAACAATCTTCTTAGTCATTACCGAAACAATGGTAACGACATACTTGAATAAAACGAAATCAATTACTAGCTTCTTGGTAACCTTGTAACTTTCCCTGATCCAAGTGTGAGTCCTGTGCTTCCAGTAGTATAGGCCTCTACTACCATTCACACCTACTCATACTCGTTCCAAGTATTGTCTCGCAGTTTTCCAAGTCACCATACAAGAAAATCACATAACCACTTAACACATTAAATATCAAAACGAAGGTTTTATTTTATTCCTTGAAACGATTACATGGGTGTTCAAGTTCACCCTAGATTATGCCTCTAATAGGCTACATCATATGACACTATATATATGGCTTCTTCATAACTTGATCTCTATATATCCATCCTTACTCCTGACTCCTTGCATCGTCAGCTGCTTCGTCTAGGATCATATGGAATGCTCTTGCATTTGGTTTTGGCGGAATGTTTGGTCTTTCTGTCTCTTTATTTTTCGGGCAATCCTTAGCAACATGCCCTTCTTCATGACATTCATAACACACCCTTTTGCTGGCGGTGCACTCGTTGGCGTAATGTCCGGTCTTCCCACACTTGTAGCAAGTCACTTCTTCGCTACATTTCCCAAAGTGATTCTTCTTGCACTTCTCACACCATTTCACTTTGTTTCCTCCTTCGCTAAACTCCTTTGAACCAGACTTGATCTTCTTATTGGGCCTCGTAGACCCCTTAAACTTCTTCTTTTCGCCAACCTCAATCTTGTTGGCAGCTCTTCCCTTAATTATATCTTCCACGGACTTGGCAGCCCAGATAGCTGCCTCCAGAGTAGGTGCCTGACGCACTGGCACCGCGTACTCCCATGGAAGTCCCTTTGCGTACTTGTCGATTTTTGTCAGCTCATCCGGAACAAGGCGCAAGGCGAACTCCATCTTCTCTGTGAAGTTGTTGGTATATTCATCAATTGACATGCTTCCCTTCTTCAGGGTTAGAAACTGGTTCTCTAGCTCGAGCAGGTTTTGAGTTGAGCAGTACTTTCGTTTGAATTGCACCAGAACTTATGCCCATTTCAGTTGCAGGGGCTCATTGGGGCCCAGCGTCTTTCCCAAGGTATTCCACCATCGTACAGCGCCTCCTCGAAACTGACGCACTGCAAATGTGGTCTGTTGTTTTCCTCTGCAACCGCATGTCATGAAAGCTAACTCCATCTCCGAGATCCAATCCATGACCCTGATTGGATCCTCCTTTCCAGTGAAAGTCGATGGCTTGCAAGTCAGAAAATCCTTGTACTTGCATCCATTACTCTCGACTTCGTCATCTTGGTTGTTTTGTTGAACTATTGGTGGGTTGACTTGACCAACGGTTCCACTGTTGTTCCCCTCCTCAGTCTGCCCTTCGTTCAACTCGGGCTGTTCGATCTGAATAGTCGCTTCCTCTCGATTTTGCTGGAGCAAACGTCTGGTTTTCTCCATTTGACGATCCAACATCGCTTGGATCATCGCTTGCACTCCGACCATCGTTATTGGCTTAGCAGCGGCTACCACATCTAGTATTTGCTCAATCACTGGGGGTTGATCTCGGTTTCCATTTGCATTCACATTTCCGCTACGGGTTCTTGCCATCTTGATCTATACACCGAATAAGGTGAATCTAGATCTTTATTTAGGATTGACGTTTAAATCATCCTTATCACCCCGAAACGTTTATATGCTAGTTCTAATATCGTAGTTAAATGCTTAGAATCCTAAACACATAAGGTTTCCAGATCCGGTTGGCAATAGACCATAGATCCGAACAAATATCAGCATATCAGGCACAAACATTTAGCACATAAAAGCATTTTAGGCACAATCCCTAAAATAATCTAGTGCTCACACCTCACAATCATCGCTCAACATTCTAAGTTTAAGTCTAGAAATAAATCCATATTCCTAGTTCGCTTAAACTAATGCTCTAATACCAACTGTGACATCCCCATTTTTACGGCCAGAAAAGACCGATTTTGTTTATGCTTTATAAAAATCAGAGTATCTCCTTTAATAAAAATGTTGCGGAATTTGTTCCCAGAAAAAACATGATAATCGCGTTATCAAAGCATTTCTAAAGAAATATATTTTTATTCACTTTTAAAACATTTGGGATGTCATCGTCAATACAGAAACATAAGCATAAACAGAACTTACATTCATTTACACTAGTGATCTACATCTCTTTTAAATCTCTTAGTGTAATGTGACTTCACATCAACACCTGTGATATAAATAAACTAAGTGGGTCAAGTTGGGAAACCTGGTGAGTACATAGGGTTTTCAACCCACAATAATATAATTATTATGTTTAAACAATCAACCCAATTACCCATCCTCATTATCTTCTTTACTCTTAAGGATTTATCCTAAAAGTCATCTATCATGCATTCGTTTATTTCGAAGTCCCTTACTTCTAGGGTTATAGGAGTAGCACTAAATCCATAACTGCCAATGTTCGTTTGTAAAGCACTAATTCCATAGCTGCTATAGTCTACTCATCGGGTACTAAATCCATAGCTACCAGTGTTTATCTAATAGGTACTAAGTCCATAGCTACCAATTCCTGACAGGTACTAAATCCATAGCTACCAGCGTTTATCTAATAGGTACTAAGTCCATAGCTACCAATTCCTAACAAGTACTAAAGCCATAGCTACCAACGTTTATCTAATAGGCACTAAGTCTATAGCTGCCAATGTATACTCTCATCATCTTATATCTCTCATCATTCATCTACCCATGTCATACCCAACATATTCGTATATATAAAATACGTATACAATTTAAATCATTTAAAACATGTATAAAACGTTCATCCAGCATAGACAGCAAGTATTCAGATAATATGCACACATAGCACGTAGTTTATATAAAATACTTCATATCTATGTGTAAGATGAAAGGGATTATGCACTCACCTGAAAGGTGGTGACTCAGCACTCGGACAGCGCTTCAATACTCTCAAAACGGTTTCCTTCGATAAAACCTAGTACCAATACCACTAGGGTTTAGTCTAATGATAACCGCGACAAATTAATTAGTCTGGCTATTATTAAGCGTTGATAACACTTAATATAACTCATAATAATAGCCCAAATAATTATTTTAAGGGCCTAATAACATTCCTATAATTATTTGAAAGCTATATTAAAAATTGCGTAAGCGTAGCACACTTACAACGAATTTTATCGAAAACCGGAACTTAATTGGAGCAGCGTTTCGAAACCGAAAGACTCCTTTTTCTCGGGATTCTGGGAGCCTCGGGGCTTCTCTCGGGAGCTAGGGGGTTTCCTAGGGTTTGGGGTTGTAGAGAGAGAAAGAAATTAGAGAGAGAGTGAAGAAATGGCGTGAAAATGGAGGCAGCCCTCAGTTCCCTTTTATAGGCGAGGCCTCGGACGTACACTGGGCATAGTCCTCGGCTACGCTAGGCGTAAGGCTCGCTCTATACGACACGTGTCGCTTCACTGGTGGTGTATCGTGGCCACTCCTCGGACCAAGTAGAAAGGGTACGTGCAGCGCTCCATCCTCGCACGCGGGGCGTACCACGTACGCGAGGCACTTCTTGGCTACGCTGGGTGTCCGAAGGACAGGTGTCAGCATCCGAAGGCGAAGCGTGATCAACAAGCAACGACTAGGATCCGGACACGTCATCGATCGAATAACAGGCTTCGTAAATTCACTTTCCAACTTAAAAAATTCGTAACTTTCGCGTACGAGCTCCGTTTTTGACGTTCTTTATATCCACGCGAAGGTGGGAACATACTCTACAACTTTCGTTTAGACTCCATCGCCCATATTTTTCTCGTTACGCTACTCTTATCGAGATCTTTGATTCTCGTTGTAACAACGTAAATTTTCAAACACAATTTTCATTTCAAAATAAAGTATTTTCATTCAAAACAAGGCATAAATATTCCAAGTGTCATGTCAAAATACAAATCATAGAATTCCCAAGATCACAAAACATCTATCAGTGTGTACAGATCACGTCGGCGCCTTCCCACGGTCCTCGCTAGTACCTGAAACACATACATAACAACTGTAAGCATAAATGCTTAGTGAGTTCCCCAATATACAACTTACGCACATACGCCTTTCCAGGCCCTGACCTTCCGGTCCTACCCACGCCGACCTTCCGGTCCACAACACAACGCCTTCCGGCCCATAACATAATCGCCTTCCGGCCCATAACATAATGCCTTCCGGCCCATAACATAATGCCTTCCGGCCCACATAACATACATAGCACGTATAACAATTAACTTATCACATATAGAACATATATCTCATATCATATCCGACCTTCCGGTCACACAGTCAAACCCTTCCGGGTACAGTATAGTGAGAAGACTCACCTCGTGAATATCGAAAGCTAGCAAATCCCGAAATCACTCGTGCTCGATCCGCCGAGCTACAATCTCCCTATAACATCATATATCTCTTATTAACACTTTTATCTTCTAATTTTGACTATCCCTAAGAAGTCAGACATAGGTCAACTCTGGTCAACGGTCAACGGTCAACGGTCAACTTGACCGGACTCGGCGAGTGCTAGGGCGACTCGGCGAGTCTAGACGTCCTCACCAATTCTCTAAGATTCCCTTTCTACTCGTCGAGTATCCTCCTTGACTCAACGAGTTCCTCTTGGAAGAATCGCGGGGCCACCCCGACTCAACTCGCCGAGTCTGAAGAACAACTCGACGAGTCCCAGTTACTCTTCAAGCTACTCGCCAAGTCTGTTCATCGGACTCGGCGAGTCCATGCCATGCAACCGCTCAAACTGCTTTCTAAGGTCAGATCTGCTCCGACCATTCATAGGTCTGGCCTTCCTAGATTGATTCATCACGTAAGGTCCTCATTTCGGTGCTCATAATACACCCCATGACTCATAATTTACATTTTGACCTAAGGCATAAGGATTCCAATCCAAAACCTCCAGTGATTCCCGAAATGCTCAGGCATGGGACATTCTGGACTTCCAAAGGTCCCAATACAGGGTTCCAATCGCTTGGGGGACTAAGGTAACACTCAATCTAGCCACAAAAGGGTTCAATAAACCCTAAATCCATATACACATCAACATAGAAGAATGCAACTCGAAATATTACCTGAATAACGTGCTCTCTGTGTCCCCAATCCTCAGAACGTGGCTTCTCTTGTTGTTCCCTTAACCAAGCCTCTTCTTCCTTGCAAAACAACACTTCCAAAATCAACAATGGTCTTCAACCTTGCTCCAGATGCTCACAATCGAATTAGGGTTTCTCTCAGAGGACTAGGGTGAACAATGACGGCCATAAGGTCCCTCATATACGTCCCAAACCTGAACGGTTAGGGTTTTCGCTAAACAGCGCAGACTCGCCGAGTCCATATCCGGACTCGTCGAGTCCAGTCGCAAACCCGCGACCAGATCCGCGATCCTACTCGGCGAGTCTAGGCTCCAACTCGCCGAGTCCCCTCTTAAAACACCCAAAATCATAAATATAACAATACCTGGAATTCCGGGCTGTTACAACTCTCCCCCACTAGGACTAGACTTCGCCCTCGAAGTCTCACTCTGAAAATAGCTCCGGATGCTGCTCCCGCATCTCACGCTCCGGCTCCCAAGTCATTTCTGATCCCTTCCGGTGTTGCCACTGAACCAACACCAGAGGTACCTCCTTGTTCCTCAAAACCTTGATCTTCCGATCCCTGATGGCCACTCGTCTCTCGGCATAATTCAGGCTCGCATCCACCTGAATATCCTCTAATGGAACCACTGCCGACTCATCGGCTATACACTTCCTCAATTGCGACACATGAAAAGTGTCGTGGATCTGCCCCAACTCTGCTGGCAACTCCAACCGATAGGCTACCCGGCCTATCCTTGCAATCACACGAAATGGCCCAATATACCGGGGTCCCAACTTGCCCTTCTTCGTGAATCGAATCACTCCTTTCCAAGGAGAGACCTTCAGGAGAACGAAGTCGCCGACTTGAAACTCAAGCTCGGATCGGCGTCTGTCTGCATAACTCTTCTGTCGGCTCTGGGCGGTCAATAACCTCTGTCTAACCTGCTGAATCTGCTCTGTCGTCTGAAGCACGATCTATGTACTGCCCATCACTCTCTGTCCAACCTCTCCCCAGCAAATGGGGGTCCGACACCTCCTACCATACAACAGCTCAAAGGGTGGCATACCAATGCTCGAATGATGGCTGTTGTTGTAGGAAAACTCTGCCAAGGGTAGATACGCATCCCAGCTACCCCCGAAATCTAACACACACGCTCGAAGCATGTCCTCCAACGTCTGAATCGTTCGCTCGCTCTGACCATTTGTCTGGGGATGGTATGCGGTACTAAAATGCAATTTAGTACCCAGCTCCTCATGGAATTTCTTCCAGAATCTGGAAGTGAAGCGCACATCACGGTCTGAAACAATCGAGATCGGCACCCCATGCCGAGATACCACTTCTCTCACATATATCTCCGCCAACTTCTCCGCTGAAGAACTCTCACTGATGGCAAGGAAGTGAGCGCTCTTCGTCAATCTGTCTACAATCACCCAAATTGCATCAACTCCTCTGGCAGTCTTCGGCAATTTGGTGATGAAATCCATAGTGATCTGTTCCCACTTCCACTCGGGAACCTCCAATGGCTGCAACTTGCCATGCGGTCTCTGGTGCTCGGCCTTAACCCTACGGCAGATCAAGCACCTCTCAACGAACCATGCGACGTCCCTCTTCATACATGGCCACCAATACTCTTTCCTCAAATCCAAATACATCTTCGTAGCCCCGGGATGGATCGAGAATTTCGATCGATGAGCCTCTTCCATCAAAGTAATACGCGTACCGCCCACGAACGGTACCCAAATCCGACCCTGAAACGTCATAAGCCCTCGTCCATCCGTAACGAACTCTGAAACCAACCCAACGACCCGCTCTCTCTTCTGCATCTCTGGTCGCACAGCCTCGGCCTGTGCCCCACGAATAGCATCCAATGCTGGAGCTATCACAGTCAATCTCAAACATACATCTCGCAGTGGAGTGCTCTCCGCCCTGCGGCTCAATGCATCGACTACCACATTAGCCTTGCCTGGGTGGTACAGGATCTCACAATCATAATCCTTGACCACATCCAACCAACTCCTCTGACGCATATTTAGGTTGGGCTGATCCATCAAATACTTCAAGCTCTTATGGTCCGTGTATATCGTACATCGAACCCCATACAAGTAGTGACGCCAAATCTTGAGAGCGAACACTACTGCCCCCAACTCTAAATCATGCGTGGGATATCTCGCGTCATGAGGCTTCAGCTGCCTCGACGCATAAGCTATCACATGACCCCTCTGCATCAGCACTGCACCCAGCCCCGAAATCGATGCATCACAATATACCACAAAATCCTCCATCCCTTCCGGTAGAGCTAATACCGGGGCTTCGCACAACCTTTGGCGAAGTGTCTCAAAGGAGGTCTGCTGCTCGGGTCCCCATGAGAATGCAACACCCTTCCGGGTCAATCTGGTGAGCGGCACTGCGATCTTGGAGAAATCCTTAATAAATCTCCGATAATACCCTGCCAACCCAAGGAAGCTCCTGATCTCAGAGGGTGACTTCGGCACCTCCCAACTCATCACCGCCTCAACCTTGGCCGGATCGACCAATATCCCTTCCTGATTAACAACATGTCCTAGGAATTGGACCTCCCGCAACCAGAAGTCACATTTGGAGAACTTTGCATAAAGCTTCTCCGATCTCAATACCTCAAGGACCTCCCTCAAATGCTCCTCATGCTGCTCTCTAGATCTCGAATACACTAGAATGTCGTCGATAAATACAATCACTGACCGATCCAACATCGGCCTGCATACCCTGTTCATGAGATCCATGAACACAGCCGGGGCATTGGTGAGCCCGAAAGGCATCACCACAAACTCATAATGCCCATATCGTGTCCTAAACGCTGTCTTCTGGACGTCCTCGTCCCGCACTCTCACCTGATGGTACCCTGACCTCAGATCGATCTTGGAAAACCAAGATGCTCCCTGCAACTGATCGAATAAATCATCGATCCTCGGTAACGGGTAACGGTTCTTGACCGTCAACTTGTTCAACTCCCGGTAATCAATGCACATCCAGTGTGAACCATCCTTCTTCTTGACGAACATAATAGGCGCTCCCCACGGCGAGCTGCTCGGCCGAATGAATCCCTTCCCCAGCAACTCCTGAAGCTGCGAGGACAACTCTTGCATCTCTGGAGGTGCAAGACGATAAGGCACCTTAGCAATAGGCGCGGCCCCCGGAACCAGATCGATACCAAACTCTACTTGTCTCACAGGAGGTACTCCCGGCAGCTCCTCGGGGAAAACATCTGGAAACTCACGCACCACTGGGACCTCCTCAACTGATCTCGGTCTCTCGGAAACCTCCCGCGTATCCATCACATACGCCACAAAACCCTTACAGCCCTGCTGTAGACACTGCCTCGCCCTAGGGGCCGAACAAAAAGCTGATCCCGAACGGGTACCCTCGCCGTACACCGAAAGAACTCCCCCACTAGGGTCTCGTATAGTCACCAACTGACGCTCACAGTCGATGACGGCGCCGAATCAGCTCAACTAGTCCATGCCCACAATAACACAGACATCACCCATCGCAATAGGAATCAGGTCAATCGGAAACCCAACCCCGAAAATCTCTAGCACGCATCCCCGGAGAACCTCCGTGGCACAAATCACTCTCTCGTCAGCTATAGAAACTCTCAGAGGCCGACTCAACGACTCACGACTAACACTGATATGCTGACTAAAAGCTAAAGATACAAAGGACCTACTCGCACCCGAGTCAAATAACACTAAAGCAGGCACAGAGTTCACAAGGAAAGTACCTACGCATATCATAACATAAGCATAACATCTCGACATCAAAATAAATACATGAAATACAGCATACCTGCCACAACATCGGGCGCAGCGCGGACCTCCTCCGCAGTCAGCTGAAAGGCTCTCCCACAAGCCCTCGGTGCCTCGGCCTTCACCGGTCGAGTCGCAGTAGCCCTGGCAGTAGGTGCAGATCCCTGAAGAAGCTGAGGGCACTCGGCCTTCCGATGGCCTGTCTGGTTGCAATGAAAGCAAACCGTAAACCCCTTGGGGCAATCCCTAGCAATGTGCCCCTCCTTGCCACACTTGTAGCAAGCACCAGATCGACATGCCCCATCATGATTCTTGCCGCACTTTCCACAAGTGCGGCCCTTCGAAATTTGACAGTAGGGTTCACGGTGGTTTGACCGATGAAATTTGACATACTTTTACTAATTGTTACACCGCCACAAACACTGTAGTTGATAAGAGAAACCAATCATAGTTTGATTTAGTTAATGTTTAGTCATACTATGCTTACAAATAGTTTCTAGTATTATGCCATAAATATTATTACAAAAGTCATTGTCCTTGTACCAACAAAGAAGGTTTGAGAAAAATACGTGAAAATATGAAGTGAAGACATCCGGTCACTTGCATATTTTGAACGTATGGGGCTATGAGGCTTATTGTGAAGATTTCGACAAGTTAGAACCTAGATAAGAGATATCTTACTTTGTTGGATATCCTGCTCGATCTTTTGAGTATTTGTTTTAGGAAGTCTTCAGAAAACAAAATGTTTTTTGCTCGAGCCTTGAAGGGCAATCTTCTAAGAAATGGAGTTGATATCCAAAGAGGTCAGTGAGAGCTAGATTGATCTTAGAGAAATTCAAGAGTTTACCAACAAAGAACATGATGTTGGAATTAGCACTCAACTAGAGGATGAAAGACTCGTTTAGCCTTAACAAAGGGTTGCTAAGTAACCTACATACTTTTACCTTCGTCTTTGAAGATCTGATGGAGAGCGTCATGCACCTAAGTTTGATGGGTTACATATTACCGAGGGTCATGAGCTACTAGTATTTTAGGACAAACTTACTAGCTATCTGTGACAACCTGAAATTTATCCCGTCACAGTAAACCCTTTTCCGCTAATAAAACTCGCCTTATTAAATTGTTCCGTTAACCTTTTGGATTAGGTTAATTAAATTGGCACTTTTATTATGACTTCATGATTGTCCAAACGAATTAGAAATACGTGAAACATCCTTGGTATCCCTTTGAAAAGTTTTTAGATTACGACCACGTCGAGTTACGACCACTTAATCGGATACGACCATAAGCCCCGTTTAATGTCGGTATCGGGTAGATTTCCACCGGGCCGCAAACTCAACCCCTATATAAGGGTGAGTGAACCCCATATACACCCTTTCCACTCTCTCTCTCTCTCTCTCTCTACAAGTTGCTCTTGATCCAAAAACGCCCCTTTCAAGCTCCATAATCGTAAGTAATCTATCCTAGCTTGTTGTTTAGCTTGATATACACGCAAATTCATGTTTAAATCATCCAAAAGCCTCAAAATCATGTGTTTATGGCCCAAGAACACTCTTGGACCGCAAACACCCATAAGTGGGGTTTTGAAGCCCCAAAACCCTTCCAAATCGCTCCTAGTGCTTAGCTATGACTTAAGGGCTTGCATGTATGAGTTTAGAACACCAAAATCTTGTCATTTGAGGAGTAAACATGAGTTTACGGCCCAAGAACATTCTTGGACCGTAAACCCCTCTTCATAGGCCGTGAACACCATTTAAGGTGTTAAATTTCCCCTTAAACACCTCCTATGGCTTGAGGTAATGTCTAGAACCAACCACCATCAAAGTAGGGACCTTAATCATCAAGGAAACCATGACCTTAGGAGATTACGACCGTAAACCCCCCAAGGATTGGTCCCTTGGCCGTAAACTCCCTTAAGGAGGTCAAATGATGCCCTAACTCCCCCATATGACTTGGAATAATGCATAGAACCTTGTATTCTTTCATTTAATACCTTAAATCATGAAGTAAGGGGACAAGTAAGAGTTTACGGCCGTAAAATCTATGTTTACAGCCGTAAACTCCCATAAATGGTCCAGTTTGAGGACTTAACCACTTCCTATGCCCTAGAATTGAACCTAGCCTAATTCCACAAGTGTTGTAAGACCTTTAAACATCCAAGAACACACCACCCATGAGTTTACGGCCATAAACTCATGGGGATATGGTCATTGGGCCGAAATCTCCCCAAAGAGTTTACTCTTGAAGAGTAAACTCCCTAACTAGGCCATACACCCCCTTATTGCAACCCAATAGCCTCCTAGCACTTGACCAAAGTGTTTTTCCGCACATTAGGATGCTTATGTTGGATAAGGTGTCTAAGTCCATAACTATTTCTGGTATGTACCCGACCCGACCCGGCATGGTCCATTTGGGTTGCATGGCATCATGCAATTGGATAGACTAAATGAGAGAAATAACACTTGTGGTTTATTAATATATTATAAGTTCTAATATATTAACAATATTATTTAATTAGTTTGATCAAGAATTAATTTAGAATTAATTAAGTGATCAAAAGATAACTAATTAAATATATGGGTTGACTATGTAAATCATCCATAACTTGTATAGTGGGCTAAGAGGCTCCATGGATAATCAAGTTGGGTTAAACCCATTGGATGCTCCATGGAGGCTCCATGGGAGTTACAAACCCATGGGTCATGGAAATGAAGAGTCATGACACATTAGGGTTTACATGGTGTAACCCTAGATGTGTCAACACTATATAAAGCACATGTTTCTCCCAAAATCGGCTACATATGCATGCTTGAGGGCTAGAGCCGATTTTTAGAGTGTTATACTTTCTCTCCAAGTTTACTCCATAGCATTTGATGTTGTGTGAAGCATTTGAGGCATCACACTTGGGGTGCTAGGCTCACAAGGTTTCAAGGATCAAAATCAACAACAAGGTATGTAGTTCTATCTTTCATTCAAGTTAAAATTGTTCCCCATGCATGCTAGATAGGATCATAACCTTGGAAATCAACTTTGCATGATAATTAGACAAACATAGATCCAAGGTTATTAGGGTTGCATGTACACTTAAGAAGTGTTAGAATGCTCAAAACCTATCAACTTATACGTGTTTAATTAGTGTTATAATCACTAATTATATGTAAACATATGTCTTCATATGTTATTAGGTCATTAAGTGTGTTCAAGTCTTTACTTGACACCAAGCACTCAACCGACACATCCATCCGATCCACTCGCAACAGGTGAGTTCATACCCCTGAAATAGCCTTTTAAATGATTTTAACTGTTTTTATAGGGGGGGAATACAAGTTGAACTGTACAGTTATTAGATAAATCACATGTGATTAATAACTGTATAACAAAATAGATTTTTGCATGTTAAACTGTTTTATCCAGCTTAAGATTTCCAAATCATGTTTTTGAATCTTGTTAAAGTATGAATATCCCTTTTTAGATCATTAAAGGTTATCCAAAGTTTTTTTTTTTTAAAGTTTGTTTACTAAAGAGACAGCCAGTCGTAATTTCTTATTAAAGGTTTTCCAAAGGTTTTCATCACTTAAACTGTTTTATAAATATCATTTTCAAGGCTGTTTATGAAAGGTTTTTCCAAAGGATTTCCAAAGGTTTTCAAAGCTTATTTTACAAAATGACACCAAGTCGTAAATTCTTATTTGTAAAGGTCTTCCAAGGGTTTTACCAAATTTTTCTTCTATGCTTCTATTTCGTTAATTGCATGCCTATATTTGTATAATTATATAAATAATGTTTAAAGGACTTAGGAAGGCTAGTTCGCCCAATTTCCTTTTCCTCGTTGGGATGTGGTCTGGTGGGTATCGGTTATCCGTCTGAAGGTCATTTAAACATTAGTTATATATCATGTATACATGTATGGACATAAAAGCTCACTCTCTCTCTCTCAGCCAATCCATCGCCTTGAGTAGTACATGCATCCTTCTATTATTCATGTTTCTGGAACCCTAGTAACTATTATAGGAATAGTTAGGAGACTCTATCTCTCTTTCTATCTCTCTCTATCTCTCCCTCTATCTCTCTCTCTCTCTCTCTCTCTCTCTCTTTTACTTTAGAATGTGACACACTATTTCTCTTTACGACGCTTCATTGCGCCAACGCCGTGTAACTAGAGTCTCCGGGAAGGAGAGCGAACATCGTGTGTATAGATCTATACAGGACTGACACTCCCACACCCAGACTACTAGCTACAGTCCGCGCCGGTAAGGCCCATGGGTGACTTAATGCCACTACCTCTACGTGTGACCTGGAGGGTCATCGGATACTCTATCGTCGATCAGCATGGTTACATACGAGTTCACATTCACCCTTTGTTTTAGACTTTGCTAGCTGTATCGTTCACTCGATACTGTCTGGAGTCTGTATTTTCTTGTTTTAGACTTTGCTAGCTGTATCGTTCATTCGATATTGTCTGGATTTTGTGCTTCCTTTTGTTAGACTGAGCCAGGCATATCATTCATTCGATACTCTCCTGGAGTCTATGATTTCTTTTGCTTTAGTCAGCAGTATTACTGCTGAGGTATATGTTATTTTTCCCCTAGTATTTTTACTTGTGATTTTATCATAATTTCTTTAAAGGCAATACCGTATTTTGGTAATGATAGTATTTTGGGGAAAATTACTCCTTAAAACATAAATCTGTTAGGTCTTGGTAGAAGACTGCTTTTATTTAGAAAATATAGGATTTTCTGGAAAGAACGCTAATACACTGTAGATTCTAGTTTACTATCTTTCATAAAGTTGTTTTGAATAAAAATGTGTATTTATACAAATGACACTAAATACTTATGGACTCACCAACATTATTAACATGCTGATACTCGCTTTCAAAATAGCTTGTATTCTCAGGTCATCGATAGACAGGTACATCCCGGGAGCTTTTGCGAAGACAGCCTAGTACCAAGCTGCATCTTGTTATGTTCTATATTTACTTTGATGTTGCTATGAAATGTAACCTATGTAAAATTATTACTATTAATGCAATGGTTGTTGTACTTTGATTACTATACTGCATATGTTGTGATACTTGACATGACATCATCCACCCCAGAACGTTTCCGCCGTTCCGGTTTTGGGGTGTGACACTATCAAAAAGCCATATAAGGCCTCGATGTTGTTAAGTGGAAGGAGGTTACAGAGAAGGAGAAGAAATCCTTGTATGATAACCAAGTTTTGAACTTAGTTGATCATACACATGACATTAAAATTGTCTGTGTAAATAGGTCTTCAAGAAGAAGCCTGACATGGATGGAAATGTACACATAATAAAATTATGACTGGTTGTAAAGGGTCACGCTCAAACTCAATAAATTAATTATGAGAAAACTTTCTCACCAGTACAAATAATAAAATCTGGTACGGTACTATTTTCCAAAACACTAGTTCATGACTACAAATTATGGCATATGGACATAAAAATTGTTTTCCTTAATGGAAAACTATTAGAGGATGTGTATATGACACATCCAAAGGGTTTTGTATAGTCCAAATATCCGAATAGAGTGTGTAAACTTGAGAGGTCCATTTTTGGACTTAAGTAAGCATCTCGTACTTGAAATCTTTTCTTCGATAAGAAAGTCAAAGAGCTTGAAATTTCAAAGACCGGAGATGATCCATATGTATATACAATAGAGATGGTCGCAATTTTTTTTCCTTTTGTTGTATGTAGATGACATACTACTCATACGAAATGATGTCCAACTTTGCAATGTGTCAAAACATGGCTTGATAATTGTTTCTCTATAAAAGACTTAGGAGAAGCAATAAACATACTAAGTGTAAATATCTATAAAGATACATCTAAACAACTCATTGGATTGAACGTAAACATACATAGATAAGGTCTTCAAGAAATTCAAGATGCAAAACTCTAAGAATATATATATATATATATATATATATATATATATATATATATATATATATATATATATATATATATATATATATAGGCCTAGGTTATTCTATTCAAAGTAATTATTGTGTTATTGTATGCATATATGTGGACCAATCAATTTTACTTATTTTAAGAAAGTAAATAATACATATTATTAAATTAAAGATAATTAGAAAATACCATCTAATTTCATTTTAAGGGTATTTTAGTCAATTAACATAAATTTAAAAAAGGAAGATTGCATATTTTAAGGGATAACAGATTCTATTAATTTTAAAAATCTTATTGTAGAGATAATAATTCTCGGATATCCTGACAGAATATATTTATCAAAAATAAAAATATTCTTGAACTATAAAATAATAAAAATATTTTTGGAACCTATTTCTTGATCATAAATTTAAAAACTTCTTGGAGAATAACAAATACTTGAACCATCAATTGAATAATAAAAACAAAAATTACATTAATTCTTATAGAATACGGGTAACAATTGGTAAGAATTACATTTATTGTTAAAGAATAAAACTAAAAAAACTTTCAAATAGGGAAAAAAAACATCAAAATCTAACAAAGACACTAATACATTCTAAAAGAATAATGTTGCTAAGAATCACTCTCAATTACATGGTCCATTCTTCAAGCATCAGCTGCTTCTGTGGAAACAAATTCAATGCATAAATCAGTGAGAAAATATCCATATTCCATTCCAACAGAATTGAAATTCCTGATTCCATTATGATAGAACTGGAATTCAAGATTCAGTTACGGTATGCATTCTGTTGGAAAAATATCCAAAGTAAAAAACAAATTTAATGATAATGATATTGCATCTCTCACATCAACAAGTCTATAAATTCCATCTGGAAATATTTCCTTTCCTACATATTATAAAGATTTGAGCATGCACTAAATTAATTATACAAATCCGATGAATTGACTTTTAGTTGTAGTAGACAATTACCAGTTACAATCAATCCCATAACCCACTCAAAAGTAGTGTTGAGAGTTGGATGTAAGAGAGGACCAATGACAAACCCATGATTTATAACCACCAATCTGATGAAACCGAAAGCAATGCAGAAGGCTTTTGCTATCGAGTACCTGTCATCAATGAAAACAAGATTGACATTTGGTGATTTCATTGTTAAGGCTTAACAAAAAAGACTGGAATGTTGGGTAACAGGGTTAGCTTTTTAAGAAGAAGGTCATTTGTATCTGCATAATATTGGTGTATTGTACATATTCAGCAACTTGCGTGAGATGTAACATATATTTTATCAAGTACAATTGAGTAATTAGATCGGTATTATCAACAGTAACAAAATTATTTAACTGGTGGATTTGAAGAATGATGGTTAATTGGTTAGTAATTAACAGCATAGACATCCTGATTGCTAACCCTAGATTATGTTGCAAATCAACAGTCCAGTTCGTCTTGCTGTCAATTGGCCTTTGTTGTTGGGTTGTTGATCCCTAAATTCATTACGTGATCCTATTTGATCTAATATCTAAATCTAAAGTAACTAAATCAGTTGATCATTGAGTTAATATTGCAATTGAAATTAGGAATTAGAAAATCGAATTTAGAGTAGAAACAGTAATTACCAAAACTTAAACTCGGGAAGAAGACGAAAAAAAGGGCAGAACTCGTCGGAGCTCCAAGAGGGAAAAGTAGGGCCATCGGAAAGGTCTTGGAATTCCGAGAGGAATGATCATCGCACAACCTTTCACCTAGACATCCAGTCCATCCAACGCCACAGTACTTCTCGTATCTAATCCCAATCGCTGATCGCAATTTCAATCAACAAACCCCAAACCAAATCAATTAAATCTAATAACTTCTAAAAATGTTGGGGAAAAACTCAGATAGAGCATTACAGTTATAGTTTTCTGCCACGCATCGCTTGCTGCATCTCACCTGACATTTCATTTATTTTCGAATTTCGCATAAATCACCACCACGTCGAGATCTTCTTCTTCGCCTTCAAGATTGAATCTTTGGGTGCGATGGGTCTGCAATCGCCGGACATCCATTGCACCTCGCCACCAAAGATGCCTCTTCCCTCGGTCTATAGCTGCGATGAACAGTGGCTCATCCTTTGGAGAACTGGAACGGTTTAATGAGGGGATCAATTTAGGGTTTTCAGAAATCGATTTTTATATAAAGTGGGGAACGAGATTTAATAAAAGTCAATACCATGATTATAGGAATTGTTTTTGGAAGTTATTAAACAAATAACTAAATTACCCTTATTTATTTATTTAATTTTGATTGGCCCACATTTATGCATACGATAACATAATATTTAATTTAAACAAATGAACTTAGCGCTCTCTCTCTCTCTCTCTCTCTCTCTCTCTCTCTCTCTCTTTATATATATATATATATATATATATATATATATATATATATATATATATATATATATATATATATATATATATATATATATATATATATATATATATATATATATATATATATATATATATCCTGTCTTGATCTCTCTTTTCCTCCAATCAACTAACCTCCTCTCGGGTTCTTTCTGATCAAACCTAGCTCGGGCAAATTGAGCGACAGCCTAGAGCCCACGTATGGTTTGGGAGCGCTACTATGCATTATACATTTGAGTAAAATTATTGTTTTATATATTAAATATTTTGCCTGTATACTAAAATGGACGCCACTTCTATTGGTTTACACACATTGTCTTGGAATCCTTTTTTTTTTTTCAATTTATTTTTTACAAAAGCCTAATAATAAATTAACAATTTTATTTCTTACGAACTAAAATAAGTTCAAAACCAACTTATAATGATTTTATTTATAATATTAAATGGTTTTATGTTTTATAGGCTTAATTTATATGAAACTATTTTTAATATTCAGTTCATATTTTTTTTTTTAAATAACCATAATTTTTATTCTGCCCTGGACCCAAAATATATTTGGACCCGTTTGTATGTGTTCTACTCGTATTTTCCCGACCAAGAAATTCCACATTTGGGTTTTTTATATATTTATTTTTATTACCACAAATAACATAATCAGCCCTTCAAGTTTGTCTATTTCCCCCACTTGACCCAATAAATGTTAAAAGGGATAAATTCTTCTATTTTTAATTACATTGAATAACCAAATTCCAATAGTTTTATTTCCCTTTATATTCTCGTGTTCCATTGAACATAAAATCTCAACGTCTCTAGAACTCTTTTATAAAGCTTTTGCTTTAAGAATATTAGGCTTGATGGTTAAATTTCTTAAAGCCCAAACATTTTTATTCTTTATATTAATTAGGAGATTACAAAGCCCAATATTTTGCTTCTTTTTCTATTCAATGAACTATAGAGTTGGACTCGCTTAACGTATGTGTATATATTTGACTGCTTTTAACTTATATATATATATATATATATATATATATATATATATATATATATATATATATATATATATATATATATATATATATACTAGCCGTTTATCCGGAAAGCGGCGGACGACAAATAATTTGTTTCGACAATTAATTTTTTTTCGATGGAGAATGATTATTTTCAATTCAATCATTAGTTTGTTTTAGGAAACATGTTATATTAAAAATAAAGAAAATTCATGAAATGATCAAATTATAGGGTGTTGAGTATTTATTTGGATAAAAAATGATATGGTCAAAACCTTGGAAGAGAAGATTTATAGGAGTTTGTTTAAATTTTAATATTATTTTATTAGTGATTAGTTATACAATTAGCTTAATGATTTGGACGTATTAAAAAAATATTATTATTTTATTCAATATATTTTTTATATATATATATATATATATATATATATATATATATATATATATATATATATATATATATATATATATATATATATATATATATATATATATATATATGGCCGGTCTTGAAAAATGAAATATTTTTAAAGGCTTAGGACGAACAAGAAAAAAACCCTTTATCTTTATTATAATTTTGTATTTTTAAATAAAAATATATAATGAAAAAAAATTGGACCCTGTGTAGCTGCTCACTTTGCCCCCCCCCCCCCCCCCCCCCTCTAAACCCCCATATATATATATATATATATATATATATATATATATATATATATATATATATATATATATATATATATATATATATATATATATATATATATATATAATAGGGTCTTACATTTTGGCTTTCCTTTACAAAGCAATATAGGCATTGAGACTTCCATTGATTTTTTCTTTCTAGTTGCAGAAAGCACATTTATCCTTATAACTTTAAGATATAGTCAAGACTATTGTTAGCTTGAGATTGTTGTGAGGCGGAAAAAACAACACAGGTGTAGATAATTTATACATGTTGAATAATTATTCCATGTTGAATTGTTAATGCTACTTGATCCCATAATGCATACATAAGTACATAACAAATTAAGGAATATTGACTGTCCTATCAATGTATGGAAGGGCATGAATATTTGTCTCGAACTTATACTTATTTGTATAAATCCTATTAGATGCAGAATTTATCAAAGTGATTTTAGATTTTTTTAGTAGTATCATACTCAACTAACTAATAGATTGGAGAAAAATATGTGGTATGCAAGAGGTTAGTTTGTCATTTGATTTTTATGTTGGATAACATAGTTCATAATTCATCTAATTATCTTTGAATTATATATCAGTCTCTTGAACATTTACAAACATTATGTAATCAACAACATTCTCATCTAATGGCTTACCACTGTAATTTAACCCTACAGAGATTTTCCATGCAAAACATTCTTCATAATGTAAATCTAATACCCATGGTTTTTACCATCCAAGTAAACAGTTGAAGATAATCAGCTCTCATCTAGCCATAACGACAATTGCAAGTTACGCTAACCGTTGTCCTGAAATAAGTCAACGAAGTCAATGATCGAGAAGACAGGTTATCACAAAATGATAATCAAATCCGAGAAGAAAACAATTAATAATTTTTACCTAAAAATTACAAAATCAATCAAAAATACTAAAACTAGTGATATGTGAAACCACTGATCGTTTTGAGTTTTTTTTCAATTAACTAATCTTTGTTTACGAAAAAATGACTCCGAAAAAAATGACTCCGAGTCTCTGATATCATCGAGATTAACATCAAGATGGCTAGAATTATATATATATATATATATATATATATATATATATATATATATATATATATATATATATATATATATAGAATTTATAAAATAAACTAACAATGAACTAGAATATAGGTTAAAATAGGGTTATGTAACCTAAAACACCAACAAAAATTAGCCCTCTACCACATCTATTACGCTAAAAGGAGTAGTAACATGTTTAGCGGTTAGCATGTCACCACGTCAGATTTTTTTATGCTACATTATATTTTATTAAAGGCACATAGGTTGGGAGTGTGTTAGCATCCAAAATGTAAAAAGATAGGGAGTGGTAGTTTGTTAATTTAATGAGTTTTATTTTAGAAAAAAAAATTAAAAAAATATATATAAACTTGGATCAGCCAATAAAAACACAATATCCTCTCTCCTGTCGTTAAGCCCATAGCGAGCCTTCCTTATCGAGGCTAGTAGCATTTTGAAGGGAGCTGGTGTTTAGCCCTTCTTTGGCAAGAGTCTTAGCATGCCCTTTAGCATTTTGAGGGTTTTAGCATGCCCACTCCCTTCAGCCTTAGAAAAAAAACATCATATCAATCACATCATAAAAAGAAAAGATTTTCCACGTATGTATAGCAACTAGAACAATCCATAAATAAAATATGTATTATAGTTGTAGAGCGTGTTCGGCAAAATTAGCTGGTAGTGGGTGACTTGTAGCTTGTAGCTTGTACCGTTTGGTTAAACGCTACATAAAGTAACATTTGGATTTTGAGTTTGTTGTTTAAACTAAACGCTAGAAGCTTGTACTGCCAAACAAGGATTTCTGTTCTAAACGGAGCGTTTTGTCAAACGCTAAAAGTTAGAAGCTCTCAAACGCTCTCAAAAACTCTGTGCCGAAGACGCCCTAAGCTTAATATATATTAATATATGATAGTATAACTAACAAATTCCAATACGGATTTTATAGCATATATATAGGGAATAATTAATTATATGTAGTTTGGTTGGTTTTCACAGAAAAAAAGGAAGCATCATTCTCCAATTTATAAACAATATCCTTGTTGGGATGACACATTCTCTTCCAACCACTCCCCATCACCACTATTATCACATTCTTTTTCTAACATTCATATGTCATTGTGTTTACGATATAACGAATTATTGGATAACATCTTAAAACAACTACAATATAGAAAAATCATGATTATATGTTATTTATACGTAAACATTTATGTCGTTATTATGTTTGTTACCAATCGTCTATTGTAGAAAAAGTAATGGTACAATGAACATTGTTGATCGGGTAATAGTTTGAATGTATACTTTAAAATATGAGTAATATAAGAGGGTCAAACTGCTATCTCATTAAAAAATAAAGAAACTCAATCATATATTGTATTTTTTATCAACCATGCAACGATCACTTTAACCTTAGGATTTTTTTTATTATTATTATGATTCATTTTTCATAAGAAAGACTAAGAATAAATTGTTGTTGTTGATGTTGTTGTTGTTCGGTCAAGCCTAGTCAATGAAGCCTAGGAAGAGTACAGTTCGGTCCAGTCTGTAAACCATACGTGAAAGACTGGTTTTTAAGGCTCACATACTTTGCCTATCAAGCGGGTAAAAAAAACCCGAACTTTATTGGGTAACTTTTTGTCGTTTGTATGTTTGTCATTATAGTCGGTTAAAGCTATAACGATTAAGAATAATGCATTAAAATACATCATAGATGAAATTATTATAAAAGTTAAGAAATAAGAAATAATAATAGATATGGAATACAAGCATTAAGAAGGTAAATGAAAAAAGTTAGTTGTCATATTCGTAGTACTCATACGAACATATGGCTAAAACGTTGAATAGCGAGCTTCTTAGTTGCTTATCTTGCCACCATTCAAAAATATCAAAACTACTTCATTCTTATTCCGTTATAACATCTATATAGTTTGTGTTGGTATAATCGGACAGATGTCTAAAGTCATTTATTGTTTTTTAGTTTTGCAACTTTCAAACCCATCAAGATGATTTTTAGATTTTTTTCGCCAATGGTCGTAGACACAACATCAACAATGATATTGAAACCTAAATTAGTACACCACCATTGTCATTTTATCCTTCACGTTATGGTTTATATATAGTCACCATTGCCATTTTATCCTTCACATTATGCTTTATATATTATAAATAACTATTTTAGAAAGTATGTTGTATAATATCATGTCTAAAATTACAAAAATACACACACCACTACTTGTCATAAGATAAAGTTGTAAAGTATAATTTAAGAAAGAAGATAAAGGTAATGAAGATAACAAATAATGGTTATAGCGTAATGTATCTCCCTATTCTCTTTTCCCCTCCCTAAACACAAACCAAAAAATATCAAGATCTTCGTTGTTGAACTATTTGAGATTCACCAAATATGCTAAAATGTGAAACAAGCTTTATATGTGGAAAAAATGCAAGACTTATGATGTTCTAATTTGGGAACAAGTTTTAACTTCATAAAGATGTTATCTCAAGGAATGGATTCTTTTTTCCATTAGGCATATGCTTTCTGATTCATCTATTAGCATATAATCATGTTGTGTAGTTACCATTTTAGAAACACACATCATCAATTCCAATGCAACATCCAATATAGAGGATTCTTTGTCACCGATTACTAATGAAACTCCAAACATATATAATCACAATAGAAATATTTTGTAATGACACAATGTTTTTTTAAACTACACTATGAATCAACAACTTCCTAGATCATATTATAAGTTCATGAGATAAAAGTCCTACTATATTAGACATAAATACATGCCAGGAAAATATCTATAAGAATAGATTTCAAATGCGGAAAAAACCAATGCTTTAATTGATCTTTATAGATGGCCAACTTAAATAAAATACCATGTAGATGAATGTCCAATACAGTTTTGAAGAGAATGAAATGTTAGCCTAGATATTATTAGCCCATTTGTTTATGGGCTCTTTAGTCTTTAGCCCCTTAGGGTTTTGTCTAGCTAGTATTTATGTCCGCTTTATTCTTTGCAGTATTCATGTCTTTCATTGAGAACCTTTGTAATCTCTCTTTATTATAATCATATGACAATGTTATCATGGTATCAAGGCAGAGGTTTGATATGCTGTAAGAAGCCTTTGTAGCAGTCATCTGTGGCGCGATATTTTTTGTTGGTTGTTGTTGATTCATTGTTGCTGATATTCGTTGTTGACGTGGGTTTTGTTAGTGAATTTTGTTTGTTGTTGCTATTGATTCGTTGTTGCTGTTTGATTTCTTGTTGTTCGATTGATTGCTTCCGCTGGTTTGTTGCTCCTCTCATTCTCAGATTGCTATACTATCATTGTGGCTATTTATTTATTGTCAACATGACTGGAAAGGATGATTCCCTTCAGTCAATCAGTACTCGTTTGGATGGAAAGAATTATACGTATTGGAGTTACGTTATGAAGAACTTCATTCGTGGGAAGAATATGTGGGGCTATGTCACTGAGACTAAAGCCAAACCCTTAATACCTCAAACTGAGAATTTTGATTTGTTACTTGATGCTTGGGAGACGAATAACTCCGAGGTAATTACTTGGCATAATAACTCTGTCACTTAGTCTATTGGTATCCAGCTAGCTAAATATGTCACAACAAAGGAAGTTTGGAATCACTTGGAAATGCTGTATACTCAGTCTAACTTTGCTAAACAATACTAGTTGAAATATGATATTCGTGCTCTTCAACAAAATGACCAGAGCATTCAAGATTTCTATGCTGCTATGTCTGATCTGTGGGATCATTTGGCTCTTACTGAATCTAAAGAGTTAAAAGACTTTGAGCCTTACATTGCTAGGAGGGAAGAACAACGCTTGGTCCAGTTCTTCATGGCCTTGCATGCGTTTTGATTTTGAAGGTCTACATGGAACAATTCTTCATCACTCTCCTCTTCCCTCAGTTGATTATGTTGTCAATGAGTTAATTGCAGAAGAGACTCATATCAAGTCTCATGTGGATAAAGGGTTTAAAGCAACCTCTATTCCTACTCCTGCTCCTGCTGTGCTTGCTGTTTCCTCTAATCAGTCTCGTCAACCTTCAAGGGTTGCTTATGATGAGTGTGGATTCTGCAAACAGAAAAATCATTGGAAAGCTCAGTGTCCATTGTTAGTCAACAAGAGTAAATATGGTCAACCTTAGTTGGGACAACAAAATAGGTTTAGTCAACAGAAGTTTCAGCCACGTTCCTCTAGTACTCCTCTATGGACCCCTCGTCCTCCACAGTTTGTTGCTGCTGCAATACCACTAGTTGATACAGATTATGTTGGAAACATGCCACCATCTGCATTGGATCCCAAGGTGTTTGAGAGTTTCAGACAGTATTTGGCCTCTAATCCCACTGCCATGTCTGCATCTATGTCTCATTCTTGTCCTACTTCATCTGGTACATTAGGTATTCCCTCATCTTTGTGGATTTTAGATTCTGGTGCAACCCATCATATGACTCCTCATTTGTCATAATTTACTTCTTTGTCACAAGTGTCATCTATTTCTATTAAGTCTGCTAATGATGCATCTATGCTAGTTAAGGGTGTTAGGTCTGTCTCTATTTCTCATATCATTCTCCCTGATGTTTATTACATTCCCAAACTTACTTTGAATCTTGCCTCAGTCATTCAGTTATGTAAGTCTGGTAACTTGGTGTTCTTTTTTGATTATTTCTATGTTATACAGGATCAATACACGCAGAAGGTGATTGGGATCGGTCGCAGGGTGTGGGAACTGTATTTCTTGGAGGTTCTTAAAGTATCTGCTGTTGCTTCCTCCTGCATTGATTTATCTTCTTTCCATTTGAGTCCTTTGTTATCTGAGTTTTATCTTTGGCATTCTCGTT
Organism: Lactuca sativa; assembly: GCF_002870075.4. Classification (NCBI taxonomy): domain Eukaryota; kingdom Viridiplantae; phylum Streptophyta; class Magnoliopsida; order Asterales; family Asteraceae; genus Lactuca; species Lactuca sativa. The sequence continues at coordinate 126,308,090 of NC_056625.2, read as the reverse complement.
TGGGACATGTGCCTGTATCACGTTTGAGTTTTTAGCATCTAATGGTATTTTGGGTCATTTAGACACTTGTGATATTTTTGATTGTAGTGGTTGTAAACTAGAAAAATTCTCTACTTTACCTTTCAATAAAAGTATGTCTTGTTCTACTACTCCTTTTGACATTATTCAATCTGATGTATGGGGTCCTGCACCAGTATCCACAAAGGGTGGGTCAACCTATTATGTATCTTTTATAGATGATTATACTCGATATACATGGGTTTATCATACGAAACGCAGATCTGATTTCTTTGATATTTGCAATAATTTTAGAGCTCTTGTTAAAACGTAACCTTCGACTGTAATTAAGTGCTTCACATGTGACTAAGGGGGTGAATATACCTCTAATGATTTTAATCGGTTACTTGCTTCTGATGGTACCATACACCGGTCCTCGTGTGCTGACACACCTCAGCAAAACGGTGTGGCAGAACGAAAACACCGTCATATTGTTGAGACTTCCCGCTCATTGCTCCTGTCTACGTAGGTCCCTAGCGCCTTTTTGGGAGAAGCAGTCCTAACTGTTTTGTATGTGATTAATTGTATCCCTACTTCATTGAATGCAGGAATATCTCCTTTTGAGAAGCTATATGGCCATCTACCAGACTACTCTTCCTTACGAGTTTTTGGATGTACTTGTTTTGTTCTTCGTCCTCATGTTGAGAGGAACAAGTTGGGGTCGAAATCTGCTATTTGTGTATTTTTGGGGTACGATATTGGACAGAAAGGATACCGTTTCTATGATATTGTGAGTCACAAGTTATATGTTTCCTGGCATGTCACTTTTTTGGAACATATTCCTTTCTACTCTATTCCTGCTACAACCCATAATGTAACAAAGTCCGATCTTCTACATATTGATCCTTTTAATGAAGAGATAGAGGCTTTAGATCCATCTACGCCACCTGATCCTTCAGCTCATGACATAGCCACTTCTTCAGAGAGTTCGTCGACTCCCCCTGTTCCTGAGCCTGCTCCTTCGATTGTTGAAATTGAGGATCCACCTCCACCCCCACATCTCAAGAGATCTACTCGTCCTATCAAGTCCACCAAGTTTCCAGATTTTACTTACTCTACATATTTAGGACCATTTGTTTCATTTATAGCGATTATCCATCATCTATCTGAACCTGAATCATATAAAGAAGTTGTTTTAGATCCTCTTTGGTAGAATGCTATGGTTGAGGAACTCACTGCTCTTCATCAGACTCATACATGGGATTTGGTTTCCCTTCCTCCTGGGAAACATACAATACGTTGTCGTTAGGTGTACAAGATAAAACAAAAGTTGATGGGTCTGTTGAGCGGTACAATTCCAAACTTGTAGCAAAAAGGTATTCCCAACAGTATGGTTTTGACTACGAGGAGACATTTTCCCCAGTTGCAAAGATGATGATAATCCGTACTATGATTGCAGTGGCATCCATTCGTCAGCGGAAGATCTTTCAAATGGATGTCAAGAATGCTTTTTTGAATGGTAACCTCCATGAAGAGGTTTATAAGACTCCTCCCCCAGGAATTCAGCATCGGTCGGGTGAGGTTTGTCGGCTTCACAAAGCTTTGTATGGTCTCAAGCAAGCCCCTGTTGCTTGGTTTGAGAAATTCTCCACAGTGATTACCTCTATTGGATTTGTCCAGAGTAATCACGATTGTGCTTTGTTTATTAGATGCTCGAGTGCAGGATGGATTCTTCTGTCCTTATATATGGATGAAATGATAATTACGGGTGATGACCATGGTGGTATTGAGTCTTTGAAGCATGATCTAGCTTATCGATTTGCTATGAAGGATTTGGGATTGTTGCGTTATTTCTTGGGTATTGAGGTAGCTCAATCTAAGAAAGGGTATGTTATTTCTCAAACTAAATATATATCTGACTTGTTTACACGGGCGGGCCTCTCTGACAATCGGACTGTTGGTACTCCTTTTGAAACCAATGCACGATACTCTCCTACTGATGGTGTTCCTTTGTCCGATCCAAACCTTTATCGCATTGTTGTGGGAAGTTTGGTATATCTCATAGTTACTCGTCTAGATATTGCTCATGCTATTTATGTTGTCAGTCAGTTTGTTACTGCCCATACCTCTGTTCATTAGGGAGCTGTTCTCCGAATTCTGAGATATCTTCGTGGCACTCAGTTTCATACCCTCTTGTTTCCCTTGACGTCTTCTCTTGAGTTACGTGCCTATAGTGATGCTGATTGGGATAGTGATCGCCATGATCGTAAGTCCATCACTGGATTTTGCGTATTTCTTGGAGAGTCTCTCATTTAATGGAAGAGAAAGAAACAAGATGTTGTCTCTAGATCTTCCACGAAGCCTCAATATCGTGTTATGGATGTAACTACATGTGAGATCATATGGTTACTGTGGCTGCTTGCGGATATGGGAGTTCATATTTCTTCATTTACTTCCTTGCATTGTGATAACAAAAGTGCAATACAAATTGCAAAGAATTCAGTTTTTCATGAGTGGACAAAGCACATTGAGACTGATTGTCATTTTGCCCGTCATCACTTGCAGCTCGGGACCATATCGCTTCCATTTGTTTCATCAACCTTGCAGCTTGCGGATATTTTTATGAAGGCTTTATCGGCTTCTCGGTTTTGGTTCTTATGTGACAAACTCTCAATGCTTATTGTTGTGGCATTGTGAGTTTGAGGGGGGATGTTAGCCTATATATTATTAGCCCACTTGTTTATGGGCTCTTTAGTCTTTTGCCCATTAGGGTTTTGTCTAGCTAGTATTTATATCTGCTTTATTCTTTGTAGTCTTCATGCCTTTCATTGAGACCCTTGTAATTTCTCTTTATTATAATCATATGACAATGTTATCTTGAAACACATGACATTTGTAGTCTTAGTAGGATTCCTTAACAATCCGTGAGATATATTGATTCCCAAACAAAGACAATAGATTGAAATGACTTATAACAAACAACACCAAAACAAACAACAAAAAGATAATTTTAAATAATAAATACATTCTTAACTGATAATCGGAAAGCTATCTCAAAAACAAAGGAAGCAAAATACTTATAAGGATAACAAGATAGTATGGGAAATTAAGCAAACTAACCACTTTTTGGTTATTTGTTTAAAAAAATAAACCCATTTAAATAAAATTTTGTACAATGACGATTAAGTTTCTCTAAAATGGGGCGTTCCGGAAACAAATTCGAACTCAATTTTTTGTGGGCTGGCCCATCAGGTTTGCTCTGGAATGGCCATTCAGGAGTATATGTACATATTATAGACCAAATTTTTGACTTTCAGTTTTCGAAATATATTCCGAAAAAATCCAGATCTCGGTTTCATTCTGGATCTCGACTTTCTGATTCCGATCTCCAACACGCCACTATGACTCTCCGATTCTAATCTCCGACACGCCACTCCGACTCTCTAATTATGAAACTCATTTTGAACTCGCACTACAAATATGGAAGACGATCACTATGAACCGTTTGTTTTATGGGTAAGTCCTTTAATCATACTTAAGATTTCTGTTTATATTTATATCATTCAGAATGAACTAACAACGTTTCAAAGTTTCAATAGAATATGCCAATGCATTAGGACCAACCCAACCCTACTTTAGTTGTTTATATATTGTGTTTATTCATCAAAAAGTACTGTAACAGAACAAAAATAATAATAATTTAGAAGTTCGAAAAACACATCCAAAATGAACTGACCACGTTTGGGAGTACCAATAGATGATGTCGGTGCATTAGGACCAACCCAAAAGTAGTTTAGTTTTCTTATATAATGTTATTATACATTGAAATCTAGTGTCCGAAGCATATAATTTCATTCTGGAATGATCCGGAATGCGAGGAACTGGTCGAGAACACTAAGAATGTGTCCGGAATTTTGGTCACTTTTCGTTCCGGAGTTGGTTAATAACAATTTTTTTATTTGTAGCACGACATGGTTTTTGATGCATTCATTACACTGTCTTGTAAATCCAAAATCGATGCGGATATTCTTGCGACATGCAAAGATAGACCGGCATGCAAGACTATATTCCAAAATTCACGTTTTGGGAGGTGGTTAGACATTTATAAGGTAGATGTGGATCCTTACTTCTACATTACGTGTTTTGCCATGAAGTTATCACAAAACCTCGAAGCAAAGTAGAGGAAATGGATTTTGAGATTGGGGGTTATGAATTGTCTTTCGAGAAGAAAGAATTTTGTCTTGACAATGGATTCTGCTTTGGAAATTATTTTCTTGCCTCTAGTTCCGGCTTCGCTTTCTGTTCCCGTGTGTTTCCTATGATCACAAGGAATGTCTTCGTGAAATTAGATGTTGGGAAGAATCTGTTTAATCATTTGCTTAATGACTTATCAGATGTGGATGTGGTCAGTGTATGTCTTCTATATCTAGTAGAGATGGGTTCCATGGGCGAATGGCTAAACAACCTATTTTAGAAAAGTATTTCACTTTGGTATCCTACCTTAATGAGTTCAACATGTATCATGTCGTTAATTTATAATTACGGATTATAATTAATTATCATAACTAATATTTTTCACAAATTTAATTGATAATTTTTTATGTGATAGATATCCATGGGAGAGGATAATTTGGGATCAATTGTACTCACAACTATTTGTTGTATTTAATAAGGCCGAGAGGCATATACATCTAGTCAAACCGAAACAGAAACGACCTCAAAAAATGACCTACACCCTAAACGGATTTTTATACGCTTTTAAGCTAAGTACATCATTAACAATTTTTTTGTTTGATTTCTAATACAAGATTCTTTTAGATATGGATTCTTGAGAGTTTTCCTATCAACAGTTTGTTTGGTACCCGAAAAGCAAATGTGATCCCTCAGGTTGTTGCATGGTTGAAACTGAGGCCTTTACATGCGACTGACTGCAACCGATTTATAAAAATCATTATGTCACACCCCAAAACCGGAACGACGGAAACGTTCTGGGGTGGATGACGTCATGTCAAGTATCACAACACATGCATTATCGTAATTAAAGTACAACAAAACATTGCATTAATAGTAATAGTTTTACATGGTTTACATTACAATACATCAAAGTAATACATGTAACAATAATAGGTGCAACTTGGTACTAAACTGTCTTCGTTAAAAGCTCCGGGGATGTACCTGTCTAATGCTGACCTGAGAATACAAGTTATTTGGAAAGCGAGTATCAGCATTTTTACAAATGCTGGTGAGTTCATAAGTATTTAGTGTCATTTTATTCAAATAACTTTAATAAAAGTGGTAGTTTTAAGAGTATCCAATAAATTAGAGTCCTTTCCAGAAAATCCTATATTTTCTTTAATCAAAGCAGTCTTCTACCAAGACTGAACGGAGTTCTGTGGTAAAAAGTAGTTTTCCCTTAATCGCTATCATTATCAAAATACAGAATTTGATTATTAAAGAAAGCAAGAGAAATCAGGGAAATAACATATGCCTCAACAGTAAAGACTGCTGACTAAGGCAAAGGAATCATAGACTCTAGGAGAGTATCGAACAAACGACACGCCTGGCTCTGTCTAACAAAGAGAGACACAGACCCCAGACGGTACCAAATGAAAGGTACGGCTAGCAAGGTCTAAAAACAGAGGATACAGACCCCAGACAGTATCAAATGAAAGATACAACTAGTAAGGTCTAAAACAGAGAATACAGACCACAGACAGTATCAAATGAAAGATACAGCTAGCAAGGTCTAAAAACAGTGTGACTCTGAGAGTGGATTTTCAACATACAGTGTAAAGTACACTGTAAAATACAGTATGAAATACCGTTACCTAAAGGCCATGAATTATAAGGTAACCTGGGATACTCGTAACCATACTAACCGACACTAGAGTACCTGACGCCCTACAAGCATCTATAAAATGTGACATTTGTCACCCCTTGGCTTGGTAGGCCGTGGACTGTAGCTAGCAGTCAGGGTGCGGGGGTGTCAATCGCGTATAGATCTATACACACAATGTCCACTCTCCCTATAGGAGACTCTGGTTACCAATTAGACGACGGAGAAGGCCGTGTACCGAAGATGCATCCCAAATAGTGGGTAGTGGGTTTCCAATATAAGTGTTGAACGAGTGGTAGAGACTCATAACTGAACTGACTAACGCAAACCTACATGTCTATGCTTGTATACGTAATATATAACTAATGAATCAAACGACCTTTGGACGACCATCCGATCCCACCAGACCACATCTCAACGAAGAAAAGGAAATAGGGCGGACACGCCTTCCTAAGTCCTTCAATCCTTATTTATATGCACCTATACAAGCACAGACATACATCTAACTACGTCTGAGTGTGTAACAAGTGGAAACGTATCATGACGTATAACCGAATCGTGATGTATAAACGTACAGTGTGGAATAACCGAATCGTGATGTATAAACGTACAATGTGGAATAACCGAATCGTGATGTATAAACGTACAGTGTGGAATAACCGAATCGTGATGTATAAATGTACAGTGTGGAATAACTGAATCGTGATGTATAAACGTACAGTGTGGAATAACCGAATCGTGAAGTATATGCGTTACCAAATATAAGTGTATCAGGAAGTAGAAACGACAACAAGTGAAGTAAGAGCGTCTAATAGGCATAAGCGACTACAAGTATAAGCGAAATAGAGGCAATAGCAAGTATAAACGCATCAAGAAGTGAAAGCGTTATCAAGTAGGAGTTTAAACTAAGAGGGAGTATCAAAACATGGAAGAAAACCATTATACTTGAGAAAATCTCAACTTGGTGTTCTTTGGTAAATAAAGTTTGAAAACCTTTAGAAATTCTTTGGAAACTTTTCATAAACCAGTTTAAAATGAACTTTGATAAAATAGTATAAGTAAGAGTTTTGAACAAGTGAAAACCTTTTGGAAAACCATTTATAGTATCCTACTTGGTAAAACAGTTTACAATGTGGTAAATCCTTGTGCATGCGGGTTATCAATCACATGTGATTGATATGATAACTGGCATTTTTAACATGTATTCCCCCCCTATAAAACATGTAAAAAGATTTAAAAAGGTTCTATCAGGGGTATGAACTCACCTGGTGTAAGTGGATCCGACGAAGGTGCCGGTTGGGTGCTCGGTGTCAAGTAAAGACTTAGATACACTTAGTGACCTATTTAACATATGATAACATATGTTCACATACAATTAGTACATTTAATACTAATTAAACAAGTATACGCACTCTAAGGAGCGGAAAACACTCTTGTTAAGTGTTTGGGGGGTCCCGGGTAACATCTAAGGGCGTGAATGGTTTAGGAATGGAGTTTACTCTCCAAGAGTAAACTCTCCATATAGTGTTTACGGCCCTGGGACAACTCCCCATGAGTTTACGACCGTAAACTCTTGGTGAGGGGTTTTAGGATGTTTAAAGGTTTTATATTGATCGTGGAATTTTGCTATGTCCAAATCTAAAAGGTATGAATGGATTTAAGGCTTTTAAAGGGACCAAATGGGAGTTTACGGCCCATGAACCACCCCTATGGGAGTTCACGGCCGTGAACTCCTACCCCTTGATTTTATGGAAGTTTAAGGCCCTTGTTTCAATCCTAGTAATTTATAATGAAGTATAAGGCCATTTGGGGGGATTAAAACTACCATTTGACATGGTTTGGAGGTGTTTACGTCCTAGGCATGTGCTTGGGCCGTAAACTCCTTTTTACCCCTCATTTCTTAGTGTTTAATTGTTCCAAACTCGAAATAAAAAGTCCCTATTTTATGTCTTAAGCCTAAGGGTGGTTTGGGAGTGTTTGGAACTTGATTTTACAAGTTTAGAGGGTGTTTATGGCCTAAGCATGTGATTGGGCCGTAAACCCTCTTTTATGCCTTAAAATTTGATGTTTTATGGTGCAAACACTCCTAGGCTAAATCCCCAATTAGTTTCCAACCTCAAGGATGAGTTTAAAGGCAAGTTTGGCATCATTTTAGGAGTTTACGGCCCTAGAGTGTTCTTGGGCCGTAAACTCCTTACTCCTTGCCTTCTTGGACGATTTTTGAGCTATAATGACATGCAATGGGTTGTAAAACAAGCTAGGGTACAAGAACTTACGATTTGGAGGCGGAAACTTGCGGTTTTGAGACGAAATCAGACTTGTATGAGAGAGAGTATAGAGAGAGAGAGAGAGAGTGAAAAGGGGTGGAATGAAGTCCATTCCCCTTATATATGGGTTGGAGTTGGAGCTCAGTGGAAATCTACCCGATACTGTCGTTAAATGGGGCTTTTGGTCGCACCCGATTTAGTGGTCATAATAAAATTTTACTTTTTCCCAAATTGATATGGAAATGTAAAGTAATTGTTTTATTTATTTTATTATGACCTCTAATTAACGGAACTTTTATAAAATGGAATATTCAGTTAACGGTAACGGGGTAATGTAACGGAATAAACTTTGGGTTGTCACATCATCCCCCCGTTAGAGGGAATTTCGTCCCGAAATTCAGGTCTAGGCAAGGAAGTAGGTATGAATGATAGAGGCAGGAGGGTACTTCTTATTTGGTTTGTCCTTGCATTCCCAAGTGAACTTTGGTCTGTGTTTGTCATTCCAACAAACCTTCACCTACGGGATGCGGATTCTGTCTCGTGTAGTTAGTGGGTTCCGATTGGTGTATCAAGTCTAAGAAGTGGATCGATCTGGTGTGGAACTTGTGGAATATCCGAAAGTAGTAGTGGTCTGATGAAGGTTGGACCAAATCTCCGTAAAGGATTTCGGATGGCCCAAAGCTCTCGGAATGGCAGAGCTTTTCAGTACTTAGAACATAGTGTACTTCTATGTCAAGATCATCACTGGCGTGACCGCCATTCCAAAGTTCCTAACGTTCTCTCATACTGGGAGTGTAGTCCTTCAGGTTGGTTCTCAGGAAGCTCGGGTTATCTTTGGTTTCGCGTTTCCTATCAATTGGCTTTTAGAGGCTTTCTAGATCATCGGATGGGTTGCGTGTCTATGGTATCTGTTTGCTGTAGTGTGTCTATCTGAAGCTCGTGCAAAATGAACCTGCACTAACGAATCTTGAGGTACGGAAACCCTCAGGGTCGAGGAGATAGGGTTTCACCAAACGAGTGTTGGACTATCTTGGGAGGTGGTTCTACTATTTCTGCATGAGATAGTATTCGTGGAACACCTAGTAGTCCAATGAATCTCTAAGACTTTAATTTATTCTAGTGCGGAAAGCGCATGCTCCTGCATAACCCCTCGACTAACACCAAGGCTGGTGTTAAGTCTATTATCTCTTCAGGATCTGGGTCATGAGGCTTAACGCAACTACTTTCGCACTTTGATCAAGTATTCTTGGCTGTGGAGGTTATCATGTGGTTCTCGGTATCCTAGTGTTCACTTTGGAGAATGTAGTCTATCGTCTACAAGGCGACTGTGACTTCCTCCATGCGAGAGGGCGGAGGATCTTAGGCACTACTAGTCTGTAACAGGGTGGACGAAGTGCTTGAGTAGTGCGATCATCTACTGCAACTACTCTTCCGAAGGTTCTGAGTTTTCCCGGTCTAGGTCAAATCTAGTGAGTATAGGTTCCCATCACTCGGAACTTTAATCTCTTTACTAACTGAGGGTGTTAGCTACTATGTGGGCTTAACCGGTATGACAACAAATTTCGGATCTGTGGTCATTATAGTAGCTCAACCCGCAGTGGTTCTCTTGACTCCAGCTCCTATTTTATGAAATAGGATGAAGGGCTTTACTATGAGGTTCGTGGTAGAGCTCATACTCAGCTTAACCACTAATACTTGGTGTATGCAAGCCGTATATAATTGAGGTCGACAGGATGTTCAGTTGTGCGAATCCACCCCAGACCCACAACCCAACGAGGAACATGGAGTAGGGAGGAAGCACACATCTTAAATCTTTTTGATCTCAACTATATACCACCTTTATGCATATACCTGGTTATAGTGGTCAGTCTCATGAGTTCTGTTCTTTGGGTTCACGAACCTGATGTGCGTGGTGCGAAGGGTCTTTCTGGGGAATCTACGAAGTATGCTTCGGATGGTCATTGTCTTCTGGAGTATCTTACAGTGTCTTTCGCTTCGGTTTCCATATGACTAAGAGGGGTTGGTCAACAGCGCGCGGTACCCTTCTCCTGGGTACTTCGGAAGGTTTGAGATAAGAGGGACGACTGACGGATCGCATTAGGTTTGATTATTTGTATTATGTTTAGGTTCGGAAGAACCTTTATCTGCCGAAATGGCTTACGGAGAAAGTTCTTTTTACACAGCACTAAGGGTTTACACATGGTTACACTACGTCAAACCATGATCAATAAAGGCGTCGAAGTTGGCACACTTCGACATAACATAGAATGAGGATCGGTAGAGTCATGCGCCGATCAGGCACACAAGTTCTAGGCGTCTAGGGTTTTGTCCTGTGTATCACTGCCACGGATACTTGGACCGATAGAGTCGACGCGGAACTATAGAGAGTCCTAAGTGTTTCCGAGGAGAGTACCTTTTCATGAATGGATTCTCACGAGGCATTTCTATAATCGCCTAACATATACTAGTCATGTATAATTAAGGTGGGGGAGGACTGTTGACTGAGCGACTCCGCCTTAAATCCACAACCAAACGAGGAACAGGAAATGAGGCGGCATTCACTCACTCTAGGTCTATCCATCTTAACGTATATGTTTAGTCATTATAGTTTTACCTGATGAATTTTAAATTTTATAACAGTGCTGTGACTTTCGCCTTAATGGGGAAGATATTTACATTTAAATTAGTATTTTAATGTTTTCAGTTTAGTTATCTGAGACCGAGAGACGTACCAAAATCTACCAGGTTCCTTGATGCTTCTCCTAAGCAGTAGAGTTAGGCTCCTCCTGTGTCTTTGTTGTTTCCTTCAGTTGGGCAATCCCTTTTGAAGTGTGCAATCTCACCACATAGACGGCAAACTGGATTGGTCGTCACATTGGTGATTGATGCAATACGCTCCACCGGAGTTCTGCATACGTGAGCAGTATGCCCCTTCAGGTTGCACCTAGCACATACGAGTTCCCGACATATACCATGATGATGGTAGCTACACTTGACGCAGTGGGGAAGGTTTCCTAGGTATGGTCTTCTTGAAGTCAAGAGGGGAGGATTGACAGGGGTATTGACTGCCTCAGCTCGCTGCCCTTCGGAAGGTCCTTGAGCCGAGGTACCTCCCTCCTCGATCTTGAGTTTTCTGTTTAGTGGATTCAATTGAGGTTCTTGGGTGGCTAGGTATGCAGGGGTTGGTTGTTGCTGTCCATTTCTAGGATCGAAAATCCCGATAAGGCCCTTCCTAACATTAGCGTTGTTAGCATTCAGGTGAGCCATGACAGCTGCTACGGCTGCCGAGATTGCAGCTTAGAGCGTAGCTTCATCGAATAAGAGAGTAGGTTTCTTGCTTGTGGACTGGTTATGCTTCTTCGGAGGCATGGTTTTTACTATACAGAAAGGAATACAAGATAACGAGAGACATATGGCTAACCCTGGACATATCTGTCCTGACTGTATTAGGCATAAACTTTCCCGTGCCTCGGATGTTGGTTGTTTGAGTGTCGACCTACATCCCTATGATGTAGTCCTGGTGTACAAGGTAGGAGTATGAGTATCGGAAAAGGCCATAAGATGCAATTCGTTCCTACTACGTTACCTTTATACTGAGAAGGTTTCACTCTCCGGCCTGGAAAGATTTGAGAACAGTTCGGAACGAACACCGCGGGGAGAGAGGCTTATGAAGACTTATAGCTAAATACTCTCAACAGAGGTGCGGGGATCCGATCTAATCGTGTAACTGGCAACGGGAAACGACGATTTTACCTAACACATAACGTGAGTAGTGTAACCACTAACTCACTAAATTGTATTATTTTAAGGGTGTATTAGCGTGACGAACACGAGGGTGAGACACTTCTTGGGTTCCATGTACTGGCTCCCTCTGTCTGCCTCGTATCTTTGATTGGAATCGGTGTTGGTTTCCTTCGGGTAGTTACCTAGGGTTCTTTTCTCATGAAGACACATTGAATTTCTACTCCACCTTACTCCTGAATCTGACTCCGGGTGTCATCACTTTATGATGGATGACTGGAAATTTCGGAAGTTTAGGCGAATTTCTCACCGATGTCCCTAAAAAGATATAGGCACTTGGTGAATTCAATAGTCTCAACCCAGTTCATTTATTTCCGAACAGGAAATCTTCTCAATGAACCTCTTTTGGGTCTGCATCAACTCTTCTGTCAAGCACTGAAGTGGATAGGGTTGTCTACAGGGTTCGTGCGAGAATGGAAATGTCTAAAGAATCCTAAAAGATTATTAACATTTCACTGGATGATCCATATCGAGTCCTGCTACGATTCCACAGGGTATACAAATCATATATAGCTTAGATCCGATAGGCCTTCGAATATGTGATACTACTCTATATCCACATCCCAACGAGGAAAAGGAAGTAGAGTGAAACCACACATTCTTAGCCTATAGGATCCTTATTATATATAACCTTGGGAGTACACTCTCTGTAATTGTAGGTATATCAATAAGGATCTTTTTAGTTCTTCACACAAGGTTAGTTATGGATCCTAAAATACCCCTATGGTATTTTAATCTCTTGTTTGGTTCTTATCTTCTGAATATGGTTCTGGGATTAGTGTGAATCTTTTAGTGTTCCAAAATACTCCTATAGTATTTTGACTTTATGTATGGCTCTAGCATTCCTAGTTGGTAAGTTTCAGACCTGTTGCACACCACTATCACTCCCAAGCACATGTTTATCGCATCTTGAATAAATGTAGTTGATCAGGTTACATTTATTCCAGCTTACGATTACCTAACTGCCCAGGTTTGACGGCAATGCTCAACATCCGAAGACTTTTATTATCGTTCTTCTTATGATACTTGTGTTCGAGTGTTTAGATTCTGGATGTTCTTATACTTTGGTAAAATATGGTTATATTTTAAAGTATAATTCTTGTTCAGAGTGTTTTATCCCTTTTGTATTTATAGGTTGTATATCTTTTATGAATTGATATACTTAGCTCACTATAAACAATGCTCTGATACCAATCTGTCACACCCCAAAACCAGAACGGCGGAAACGTTCTGGGGTGGATGACGTCATGTCAAGTATCACAACACATGCAGTATAGTAATTAAAGTACAACAAAACATTGCATTAATAGTAATAGTTTTACATGGTTTACATTACACTACATCAAAGTAATACATGTAACAATAATAGGTGCAGCTTGGTACTAAACTGTCTTCGTCAAAAGCTCCGGGGGTGTACCTGTCTAATGCTGACCTGAGAATACAAGTTATTTGGAAAGCGAGTATCAGCATTTTTACAAATGCTGGTGAGTTCATAAGTATTTAGTGTCATTTTATTCAAATAACTTTAATAAAAGTGGTAGTTTTTAGAGTATCCAATAAATTAGAGTCCTTTCCAGAAAATCCTATATTTTCTTTAATCAAAGTAGTCTTCTACCAAGACTGAACGGAGTTTTGTGGTAAAAAGTAGTTTTCCCTTAATCGCTATCATTATCAAAATACAGAATTTGATTATTAAAGAAAGCAAGAGAAATCAGGGAAATAACATATGCCTCAGCAGTGAAGACTGCTGACTAAGGCAAAGGAATCATAGACTCCAGGAGAGTATCGAACAAATGACACGCCTGGCTCAGTCTAACAAAGAGAGACACAGACCCCAGACGGTACCAAATGAAAGGTACGGCTAGCAAGGTCTAAAAACAGAGGATACAGACCCCAGACAGTATCAAATGAAAGATACAACTAGTAAGGTCTAAAACAGAGAATACAGACCGTAGACAGTATCTAATGAAAGATACAGCTAGCAAGGTCTAAAAACAGTGTGACTTTGAGAGTGGATTTTCAGCATACAGTGTAAAGTACAGTGTAAAATACAGTGTGAAATACCGTTACCTTAAGGCCATGAATTATAAGGTAACCTGGGATACTCGTAACCATACTAACCGACACTAGAGTACCTGACGCCCTACAAGCGTCTCTAAAATGTGACATTTGTCACCCCTTGGCTTGGTAGGTCGTGGACTGTAGCTAGCAGTCAGGGTGCGGGGGTGTCAATCTCGTATAGATCTATACACACAATGTTCGCTCTCCCTACAAGAGACTCGGGTTACCAACTAGACGACGGAGAAGGCCATGTCCCAAAGATGCATCCCAAATAGTGGGTGGTAGGTTTCCAATATAAGTGTTGAACGAGTGGTAGAGACTCATAACTGAACTGACTAACGCAAACCTACATGTCTATGCTTGTATACGTAATATATAACTAATGAATCAAACGACCTTCGGACGGCCATCCGATCCCACGAGACCACATCTCAACGAAGAAAAGGAAATAGGGCGGACAAGCCTTCCTAATTCCTTCAATCCGTATTTATATGCACCTATACAAGCACATGCATACATCGAACTACGTCTGAGTGTGTAACAAGTGGAAACGTATCGTGAAGTATAACCGAATCGTGATGTATAAACGTACAGTGTGGAATAACCGAATCGTGATGTATAAACGTACAGTATGGAATAACCGAATCGTGATGTATAAACGTACAGTGTGGAATAACCGAATCGTGATGTATAAACGTACAGTGTGGAATAACCGAATCATGAAGTATATGTGTTACCAAATATAAGTGTATCAGGAAGTAGAAACGACAACAAGTGAAGTAAGAGCGTCTAATAGGCATAAGCGACTACAAGTATAAGCGAAATAGAGGCAATAACAAGTATAAACGCATCACGAAGTGAAAGTGTTATCAACTAGGAGTTTAAACTAAGAGGGAGTATCAAAACATGGAAGAAAACCTTTATACTTGAGAAAATCACAACTTGGTGTTCTTTGGTAAATAAAGTTTGAAAACCTTTAGAAATTCTTTGTAAACCAGTTTAAAATGAACTTTGATAAAACAGTATAAGTAAGAGTTTTGAACAAGTGAAAACCTTTTGGAAAACCATTTATAGTATCCTACTTGGTAAAACAGTTTACAATGTGGTAAATCCTTGTGCATGCGGGTTATTAATCACATGTGATTAATATGATAACTGGCATTTTTAACATGTATTCCCCCCCTATAAAACATGTAAAAAGATTTAAAAAGGTTCATTCAGGGGTATGAACTCACCTGGTGTAAGTGGATCTGACGAAGGTGTCGGTTGGGTGCTCGGTGTCAAGTAAAGACTTAGATACACTTAGTGACCTATTTAACATATGATAACATATGTTCACATACAATTAGTACATTTAATACTAATTAAACAAGTATACGCACTCTAAGGAGCGGAAAACACTTTGGTTAAGTGTTTGGGGTGTCCCGGGTAACATCTAAGGGCGTAAATGGTTTAGGAATGGAGTTTACTCTCCAAGAGTAAACTCTCCATATAGTGTTTACGGCCCTGGGACAACTCCCCATGAGTTTACGACCGTAAACTCATGGTGAGGGGTTCTAGGATGTTTAAAGGTTTTATATTGATCGTGGAATTTTGCTATGTCCAAATCTAAAAGGTATGAATGGATTTAAGGCTTTTAAGGGGACCAAATGGGAGTTTACAGCCCATGAACCACCCCTATGGGAGTTCACGGCCGTGAAATCGTACCCCTTGATTTTATGGAAGTTTAAGGCCCTTGTTTCAATCCTAGTAATTTATAATGAAGTATAAGGCCATTTGGGGGGATTAAAACTACCATTTGACATGGTTTGGAGGTGTTTACGGCCTAGGCATGTGCTTGGGCCATAAACTCCTTTTTACCCCTCATTTCTTAGTGTTTAATTGTTCCAAACCCGAAATAGCAAGTCCCTATTTTATGTCTTAAGCCTAAGGGTGGTTTGGGAGTGTTTGGAACTTGATTTTACAAGTTTAGAGGGTGTTTACGGCCTAAGCATGTGCTTGGGCCGTAAACCCTCTTTTATGCCTTAAAATTTGATGTTTTATGGTGCAAACACTCCTAGGCTAAATCCCCAATTAGTTTCCAACCTCAAGGATGAGTTTAAAGGCAAGTTTGGCATCATTTTAGGGGTTTACGGCCCTAGAGTGTTCTTGGGCCGTAAACTCCTTATTCATTGCCTTCTTGAACGATTTTTGAGCTATAATGACATGCAATGGGTTGTAAAACAAGCTAGGGTACAAGAACTTACGATTTGGAGGCGGAAACTTGCGGTTTTGAGACGAAATCGGACTTGTATGAGAGAGAGTATAGAGAGAGAGTGAAAAGGGGTGGAATGAAGTCCATTCCCCCTTATATATGGGTTGGAGTTGGAGCTTAGTGGAAATCTACCCGATACTGTCGTTAAACGGGGCTTTTGGTCGCACCCGATTTAGTGGTCGTAATAAAATTTTACTTTTTCCCAAATTGATATGGAAATGTAAAGTAATTGTTTTATTTATTTTATTACGACTAAAACGACATAAAAATATAAATAAATAAAACATTTATTTATTTGGCGACCTCTAATTAACAGAACTTTTATAAAATGGAATATTCCGTTAACGGTAACGGGGTAATGTAACGGAATAAACTTTGGGGTGTCACACATTAACGTATGGTAACTTATATATTTTAAAATTTTATTTTATATGTATAATTTATGTTTATTTATAATTTTATAATTTTATTAGCAAGATAGTAAACTTGTACAAATGTTTGAGCCAACAGAAGCTGAGAGTCATGCTGAATGGTGGATAGTTAGCTTGATGTGGATTGATCGCCCTAATTTTCCTGACACAGACCATCGCCCAAACATTCCCCACCCATGAGACTCGACAAAAGAAGGCATGGATAGACGTTCCATCTCACCCGTCGCCACCACCCTTCCCGACTGTTGAATCATCAACTGATAAGGATCAAATTCTTACTGACTAGAAAAACAAGGTCAATCAATGTCTTGAGCAGTTGAGTTCACATGATAAGCAGTTAGCAGAACATAACGCTACTTTATTCATGCTTCTAAAATTTATTAATAAGACTCCCGGAGATGATGTTAGTACCTCGAATGGGGGTGGAGGTACATTGTTAATTATTTCACTCTCATATAATTTTTATTTAACTTTAGGGTCCTTATGTTTTTGCATCGTTTATAATTAAACACTATTGAACCATACATGCATTTATTGTGCATGATGATGGTACCATAGAGTACAATGACAATGACTTATGGGATCATCATTACGGGTTAGGAACACCAAAACAGTCCCTAAATCACGACCCTAATCATTCATCTGCATGTATCCAATCGTTGGATGTAACATAGATTTCAAGAGATGAATACAAAAAGTTATGTCCATATGGTATAAGACCCTATGGATACAAATTAAGAGGAAAGGTGTTGCACGACAACAACCAATACCATTGGACAATCTTTTAGAACCCATCGTACACAGTCTATATAAAGAACATGATGGTTCATTTTTGTTTCCTCAATTTTATTTGATCGGTATTCCGACGATTGAGTTTTTGACACGTTTATATGTAGATAGTCATGCAGGCTAGTCGGAATACGATATAAGCTATACAATGTGTGCTCATTACATACTATGCTTCTAATAACCATACTTACTGTACTACCAAAATTTTTATTGGCAACACATCATGTGGTGGATCTCATTATTGATAGAGCGTAGACGGGATAGTGCTTAGTAGACGGTTCCGCCGACAACTTTCAACATTTACGCATTTGACTGTAGTGACATGGTTGACAGATTCGTTTACACAACTTGGACAAAGTGTGATATGATATAATTATGTTTAGATTACATTACCTAAGTAATAGTAATATAAAATATAATGTTATTTTATGATTTATTAATTCCAACCTTTAGTGTATCTTTACATCCTAATCAATAGACAATATACTCATTGGATTTTAGGTGTTTTTGATGCGAAGACATTAACAAAGATTATATATGATAGTCACTGGAAAAGATGAAATTTTTCAAAACAAGAGGAATGGTTTATAGGTATGTGAGCCCGCATCCACAAATTACAAGTGGATATCAACTACTGGGGTACCGAACCAACGGATGCAATCTCAGTTGAGAGTTCATGTTGAATTAGGTGTCTCAGCCAATAACTAAATTGGTATATACTTGAATTAAAAGCAAAGTCTTATTTGGGTTGTCCTCAAAACTAGTAATTGACATAATGATTTTTCTGAGAGAGATGTTGATTTATTGGTTTATTATAAGATTAATAAATTGAAATAAATAAATAATTTATTGATATATTATGAGATTAATATATTAATTAGAAATAATATTATTTAATTAATAATTAATCAGAAATCAATTGTAATTAATTTTGGGATTAATTGGATTAATTAAAGTGCAAGGACCTAGGTTGTAATTGTTTAATAGTTAAACAAGAGAAAGATTCTAGAACCTTCCTAGGGTAGGCGAAATTAGGCAGCCTCCTTAGGGTTGTAGATTAATCTTTAAGAATAATTAGGAATGTGGATGATTACCTAATCTGAAATAATAATATTATACTCAAACTAGGGTTTCTGGAGTTTCCTAGTTCAGTTATAAAAGGAGCCTTTGACCTATAATTTTCGGTTATTCCTTTCACAAGAAGAATAGCTGAAAATTTCACTCTCCCTCTTCTATCCTCTCAAGTATTATATTGTTAGTTTGGGTACAAGCCATTAGAAGCACGAGATTTATGGTGCTTGCTTTATGATGCTTGTTCAAGAAGGAATTGTTTGATTATTTACTACAATAATCAAAAGGTATGTAAACCCTAAAACCTTTGTAATTTCGATTACATTAAGGCCTCATTAGGGTTCTTGATGTTCAATTGTTTTTTGTTATCAATAAAGAAAACTTAGATCCAAATAGGTTGCATGTGAACTTAAGGGTTAAGTTTTTTCCGCCACATACTTTTTTGTTGTAACAACTCGGTTTCCAGATTTGAGATTTATTATTTTTAAAAGTCAAGTTTTCCTTGTAACTCGTCGAGTTGATGACCTCAATTTGACATGTTGAAGAGCTTTGGGCCACGAATATTTTTGGACCAACTCGATGAGTTGGTGGCTGATTAAGAAACCCTAATTTTTAGGGTGTTTCACCCTATTTAACGGCTTTAAACCCTTTGGGTGGCCTCCTTACCAGTATCCTTTGTCCAGAAACCCTAGTTCATGCATCCTCTCCCATATTTGTGTGTGTGAGCTTGAAGAGTGATTTCTTGGTGTGCTTTTGAAGGAGCTTGAATTTTGAGGTGGCTTGATTGAAAGGAAGGCTATAGATCCAGAGCCTACTATTTTGTTGCGGTCATTTTGAGGTATAAAGTTGACACCTTGCTTATCTATTGCTTAGATCTCTTCTTTGGAAGTCTATTGTCATATTTGGCTCATTTTTGGGATTGTTCATTGGTTGAGTATTTCATGAAGCTATCACTTCAGATCTGAACGTTTTATGGCCTCATTGGACTTAAAGTTTCAAGCTTTATCAAGTGCTAGGCCTCCTTCATGCTTTAGGTCGCTTATTAAGCCTTCCTTGAGTTTTGGAGCCTCTTTGTGACATGCATGGACGTAAAGTTAGCAACTTTATGTGGTTTTCCAGCTCTTGGGTTTCAGATCTATATTTTAAAGCGTTAGACTTGATAAAAAAGGACTGAATGTGTTAAGCTGGGAAAACTCGGCGAGTTGGCTAGGGTTTTCCCGATTCTATGAATATGTAGGAACTCGACGAGTTGGTAGGTGCACTCGATGAGTTGGGTCGACATGGACTGTTGACCTTGACTGTTTACTTTGAATTTGATCATGGTTGACCCAGTTTGACTCTTAAGAGCATTTTGGGTATTTCGGGGTTTTGATGGGGTTGGTCACATGGTGGTTGTAGGCATTTGAGTCCGGAGCGGATTTTTGGAGTTGGATTTTACCAGTTAAGCACTACTTGTGAGGTGAGTGTTTATCACTGTACTTGTTAGGTCGAAGGCACCAAGGCTGACCCTTTTGGATTGTTATCCTGATTATTAGATGATTGAGTATTGTAGTGATCTGTTATACATGTATCCTGGTAATAGGATGATGTTATGCTTAGTGATCTGTTAGATCTTCATGTTTGTCTGTTGACTGGTTATATGTTTAATTTTTATGTATATATTGACATGTTATGTGCGGTTGGGTTGAGGCGGACCTGCTTTGTGCTGAAGGCCAACAGACACAGGGCGTTCCGGATAGACTGAAGGCCAGTGGGCATACCAGTCAGGCCGAAGGCCCGAAGAACGTTCCAGATAGGCTGAAGGCCTGATATGGCGTACCAATCAGGATGTAGGTTCTGTGTGCATACCAGATAGACTGTAGGCCGGTAAGAGCATTCCAGTCAGACTGGAGGCTCTAAATGCATGTTGTTTGTGATATTATTCTGGTTTTTGTATTGTGTTGATATTTTGGGGAAACTCACCAAGCTTCGAGCTTACAGTTTTGGATTATGTTTAAGCTACCTTAGAGGATTGAGAGAAGGTGAAGCCGTGACCATGCACCTCTTTATATTTTGTTTCTTGCTTTCTAGGATCTCTCTGATGTCAAACTTATTTTGAAAACAATTTGTACACAATGATGGTTTTTTTATTTATGTAAAAGGTTTAACATTTTCAAAATTTTATGGTTGTTACAAGTTGGTATCAAAGCCGTGGTTTGAGTGAATTGGAGGAACACTCGTGTGAATCCGGTCTCAAATTAAGGAAAAGATTTTCAAATGGTTTTCAAAATACTCAAGGAGGATGCGACATGTATGATCAGCCGGAGCTAGTAAGTAGACCCCAAAATACCATATTGTTATTGTGATATGTTAGAATAACTTGCTAGTGATAGGCTAGGGATCTTCAGGAGTTGCATGATAGAATTGCATGATTATATGATGTTTGACAGCCTAGGGCCTTTCTTTTATGAAATTTACATCATTAGTGTAGTTGCTTAGTGCATGCATGTCACACCCCAAAACCGGAACGGCATAAACGTTCTGGGGCGGAGGACGTCATGTAATGTATCATAACAATGCAAAGTAGTAAACAAGCAACAACATCATCCATTGCATTAATAGTATTATTTTAGTTACAAGTGTGTTCTTTCATTGTATAAGACAACATAATGAACAATCAAAATAAAATAGCAGTCTTGATTTCTCCGTCTTCACAAAACCTGGTCGTCGTACCTGTCTATTTGTTACCAGAGAATACAAGTGCTTTGAAAGCAAGTATCAGCAATAAAGCTGGTGAATTCATAAGTATTAATGTGTCTTAGATTTATAAAACTGGAAAGTAAAGACTTGTGAACATTTGGAAAAAGTTTGTATAAGTATGAACTGTTTGAAAATAGTTTGAAAACTTTTGAATACCCTAGCAAATCCCTATGATTTCTATTAGTATAAAAAGTAGTCTTCTACCAAGACTAGACTGTTTTGTAAGTAACGAATATGGTTTTTCCCTTGTATGACTACTATTAACAATATATATAGTCTACCGCGTCGTTTATGTGAATGTATCACAAAATAAAAGTAATAGGAAAATATAGCCATGTAAGTGTTATCCTTTTGTATTAGGATCAAACCGACATCGCGACTGCCGAAATAGTATTAACCTTGAACGTCCATAGATGATCATTATTGATATGTGTATTTTTATATATATTTTTATGCACTTTATCTTAATGTTTTGGCCTTATTTATTCTATTTTAGAACTAAAAAGTACTCATAATACTTTGAATTATGTTTTGCAGCTATTTGTTGCCAATGAACCACAAAAGAAAAGACTGAAGCGGAAACCGGGCTTAGAAGCTAAAAGAAAGAAAAGAATGTTGAGGAAGCGATTACGCCCCGCGTAAGGTAATGGTACGCCCCGCGTACACCTTTGCACCGGATAAACTTGATCGCGTGATTATCTTGAGTACGCGCTGCGTAATCCTAAGTACGCCCAACGTACTTAGGTCGGCCACAAAGATTATAAATGTCGATTTTTAGCTAACCAGGAAGGGGGATTCGACTTCTAACCTAATTTAGTCGACAATTAACTTCTGTTAAGCCGTTTTGAGGGTTTAGAAGGCGGCTGGAAGGCCGTTAAGCTAACGGGAGCGGAGATCGGAAGGATTGGAGAGCAGATACATGTTGATTATCATATGGTTTGCTGACATGACCATGTTTAGCATTCCATGGTGGTACTTTTCTGTATTTAGTTTCTGATTTAGGTGTAAAAACCTTTTACTTTGTGTTTATGATTGAATGAAGCTTTGATTATTAGACTAATTGCTATATTAAATAGTTTATTTGTGTTTAATTTATCTTGCCAAGCTTGTTTAAAGATCCTCATGTGTTAATGATGATTATTTTCTGTTAATTGTTAAGTGAATTGAGTTGCTTGAACATCTGCTTGATTTGCTTGTCTCTTATGATTTTTGATGACCATCGAGATTATAAGACTAGAAATAACGAATGTGAAACTAGGATTAATTTGAGAATAAGTAAGTTAATGTGTGAGCCTTGTTTGATGACCATCAACAAGAGGTTGATTAAATGTCTACATTGATTAACTATATTTACGAGTCTTGCTTGATACGAACTGAACACTAGGAAACATGTTAGTTTAATCAACTGATCACTGTTTGAATTGACTTGTTTGCTAAAGGATTAGTTATAGTGAACATGAATCTAATCATTTTAGGAATCGGTGAACATTGAATAAATGAATTTGTGTATGCAATTGTCTATGTTTTAAGGTGTAATTTATCTAAACCAAAGTACCTGAAGAGATGTGTTTTCCTGTTAGTTTATCGAGAGTTGTTATTTGCTAGTTTGAGATTTATTAAATCATTTTCTTTATTATTTCCGTGTAACCTGTAACCTATAATCAAATATATTAAATTAATCCACCATTCTCTGTGATCGACACCCGACTTACCTAAGCTATACTGTAATCTGACTAGGTACACTGCCTATAAGTGCATAGATAGTCTAAGTTTGTTAGGTTATAAATATTAAAATTAGTGGGTACTTTTGTGCACATCAAGTTTTTGGCGCCGTTGCTGGGGAACGGCTTGTCATTAATTTATTTTATTTGATTATTCGTTATTTGTTAGTTTTTAGTTAGTTTTTATTTTTAGTTTGATTTTCGATGATATCATTTCACTTGTCGGGAAGGTTCTTGTTCTTATGTTGCAGGAATTTGGGATTGTACACATTGCTTGACTTTACTTTTTGCATGGGTTTCGGGAATGAAAGCGACTAGGGAATTCTTGACCTGCTTAGCCTACTACTTTGTTGATTTGCCCAACTCAATCCATGAGGCGTAGTATAGCAAGGCGTATTGTGGTGGTTAAGTGGAAGACCGAGCTCTTGCTGTTCTTGACTAGTTAGGTCATTTCTTGTTCCGCTTTTAGTTAAATGTGCAAGGAAAACAAAGGAAATATTCTAACGGGTCCCGAAAGTGGGTATTTTCGCAAACCAATTCTTGCATGCAAGGGTTTTTGATCAACCATTGATTGTTTGATCTTGACAAAGATAAGTGATTATGACATCTCAATTTTTTTTTATCACTCATCGTGAAGTCATCATTAGCTAAAGAAATTAAAATGAAAAAAATAAATAAGTTTTAAGTCCCTTAATTAAATAATTAAAAGAAAAGGAAGTTAAATTAAAAAAAAGAAAGGAAGAAAATTAAACGTACGCCCCGCGTAAGTTACATTACGCCCAGCGTAATTCAACATCTGATCGCGCATGAACATTTCAGGGGGTTGAGGTACGCCCCGCGTAAAGCGACGACCAGGTATATCTCTTGACCCGTTGACTTCTTCTTTATTCTTTTCACATCTCCTCTCTCGCACACGAACTGTGACGGCGATTTCATTCCAAGACCTACGATTGTGCTTCTTTTCTTGTCAAATTCAACACACAAGTAAGCTTTTTGGTTACTCAATATCATGTATTTGTGTTTTAATCGAAGAAATAAGCTGCATTTAGCCTTGGTTCGAAATCTAGGGTTTATGGGGTTCTTGAATTAGGACCGATTTCGCAAATGTATGTGTTGATTAGGGCTTGAATGGACCGATTTCGGTTAATACACTAAACCCTTGGACCTAATTTCATCTTAATCCCGTCCCACACCCATCGATTGAAGCTTGGGGACGTACGCCAAGCGTATGTCCTGAAAACTCCGATTAATTGCCCCTATGAAGTTTCCTTGTAAATTGTTTGCTAATCTTGAATGGATAAGGAACGATGGTTTATTATTTGGGTAGTTCCGTTTTTTTTATGCCTTTGGACCACGCAAGCTAAAAATTTAGATATGCCATGTGTTTGCCCTGCTGAGTGTATTGCTTACAATTGGGTTATGATTTTAGCATAAGTAAACGAACTACTGGAACCGACACAGATTTGTGCATTTGGACGTACGCCCAGCGTACGCTGGATGTACGCCCAGCGTAATTGCCTTATCCAGCTCCATTTTTTTTGGTTTAAAAATCTATTAATGCTGCCATATTTTGTTGGTTTTGTGTTTTTGTGTTAATATGTGCAGATTATGGCTCAAAGGACACAAAGAACCAACCCTCCCGAGGATGTGACCGATCATCGCTTTTTACAATTTCCGCAAACGCTGAACGATGCTACCCGGGCGCGTTATGTCACCAACTTGAGCTTGCTTCTCACAAAGGAGATTGATATTGCACCCTCATTTGATTGGGAGTTGGCTACCAGGACTGGACTTGCTGCATTGATCCAGGAATTTTTGCAATACACACACTCGGACGCGAGTGGTGTGGAATTGTTTGTGTGTCAGGGATGGGCGCGTTTTTTCAGGATCCAGGAGCCTGTGTATCGGGAGTTTTTGCTGGAGTTCTACGCTACAGTTTCCTATGATCTTAGGAAGCCACTCGATGACAGGACAGCCTTTGCTTTCAGACTGGGAGGAGTGAGCCGGGAATGCAGCGTGATAGAGCTTGCTACTCGAGTGGGTATTTACACAGCCGACGAGACGAGGAGTGTCCACTTCCCGGCATTCCTTGCTGACTGTCTCACGGACCGGCCGGAGGACTATAATGAGAACACATTTTGGGCCGAGATTACGGGAGGAGTTTATACACCATCTACCGCTCGAGGGGGGATGATTCGGTCCACTACATACCGAATGTTGCACCGGTTGATTTCTATGTCTCTCACGCATCACAAGAATAGTGAGAGAGTGCCTTCGACGGACCTGTATTTCCTATGGGCACTAGTTACTCCAGGAAGGCACCTGAACCTTCCAGTTGCTTTAGCTGCATACTTGGGACGGAGGGCCAGGGGACTTCAGGGAGATAGCCCGATATGCGGAGGGCATTTTATCACACGGTTAGCTCGATCATACCACTTGATGACACGTGAGATCACGAGATCGATGGTGTTTCACGACATGAGGCCGATGAGTCTTCAGCTATTGGAGTCGATGCGCGTATTAGAGCGGGGTGGTGATGGTGTTTTGAGAGTTCGAGCAGATGATGAGGCAGAAGAGGAGGGTGCTGCCGAGCCACAGCCGAGACGGGTCCAGCGGCGTCGACCTGCTCCTCGGGGAGCGCAACAGGGACCTGAGCGGGAGATTGATATGCGCTACCTTGCTCAGGGTATTGACCGGCTTGACATGAGGGTCCAGAACCTTAGCGAGTATGTTGCACATGTGGACATGCAACAGCAGTGGTATGGGAATGCGTTGAACGCATTCTTTGCCCATCAGGGGTTTCAGTATTCGGTTCCCTTTCCACCACCATTCCAGTCACGATTTGATGGGGCCGGTACTTCTGGGACACAGCCACATGATGATGGAGATGACGAGTGATCCTTTTTATTTTGTTTTATTTGTTTTGTGTTATTTTTAGTTTAGTTTAGTTTTTAGTATTTGGTATGTAATTAAACTTTGATTTAGTTTGATTTAGTTTTCCATGTTGATGCTCTTTGGTTGTTGAGATTTCTGCAGAATTTTCGCCCTTAGGAAGCTGGCAGTAAGTTCAGCAGCTAGGTCCGACTGTTGCTAGAGAGAGCGATATGAGAGTTGAAGATTATAGTCGAGACCCAAAATTTGTCATAAGTGTGGGGTGCATATTTATTTCATGAGCGATCATTTTGAAGATTGGCATTGTTACGATGTTTTGACTCTTATGATATGGATGAGCAGTTCCCATACTATAGAGTTTTATTTCAACGCGAGGAAGAAGTATCGTCCCGGCTGCCATGACATGGTTGACACTTTCCTATGTTATGGGGGATTTTTCATCGCGAGTAGAGGATGTCATTCTCGACGAGACGACGTGGTCGACACTTTCCCACGTCATGGTTACTATACTTTGCATTTATTTTCAATATTTTGCACCACATTTTTGAAGATGGCGGTCTTGATTTTATTTTTCGGCAAATTCAGAAGCAGCAGTTCCAGTTTTCAGTCTTTCGGCGAAATTTGAAGCAACTTGTAGCAGCCCCATTCGATCTCGACACAACTACCCAGGGGAGTCTGTTCCTTTTTCTCCCTTTTTATGTTCTTAATTTGTTTTAGCATACAATGAGGGCATTGTATGAAATAAGTGTGGGGTAGGGGGTCGGTAAAAGTAAATTAAAATTAAGAGAAAAACGAAATTGCTAGAATTTGGAAAATTTAAAAATTTTTAAAACTTGAAATAATAGTTTAATTTAGAAAAATCTAGTGATAATTTAAATTTTGCTAATATTGTATGAAATGATCCGATGAGAACTCAAATGTTTAGTTGAGCCAATATACGTTATATTGCATTTGTGGCCTCCCTTATTTTAGTGAAATCATGGAACAAAAACACGACCTCGCTTAGTTTGAAGGATGCAATATGTTTAGCAGCCTAAACCTGAAATGTATCCAGGAAAATTATTATCATTAACCAATAAAGGTTGAGGTTGAGCGCCTCTGCTTAAGCATGTAGGTTTTGAGTGAAAAAAAAGTGAGGTACATGTAAAAAAAAAAAAAAAAAAGAGAATTACGAGTTAAGTTTGAAGAATTTTGGAGCAAATAAAGTGAAGATCAAAAGATCAAAATTCTGAAGAAATCCAAAAAGTTGAAGATACCAGAAATCAAATCAACAAAGGTGGTGAATTCAAAGAAATCAAAGATCAAAATGCCAAAGAAATGAAGAATTCAAATAAAGCTCCATATTGGTATCAAAAATTGTAATTCTAGATTATGTATGCTTAGGTTGCTCAACTAAAAATACCTTGAGGTTAGGAGGTTTTCTGCGGATGGATTCGGAGGGTTGCATAAAATGAGCATTGTTCGGAAAAAGTGGGCGAGTGTTTATGAAGATTGTGAGTATTTAAAATATGGGGGGGTACTTTAGGAAAATATTAGACACAAATGTACGCGTTGAGGTCTTGGCATAATGGTTGAGTTTTAAATGGATTGTTTAGTGCGATATTGGTAAAATAAAAGTAAATTTGCTTGGGGGCAAGCAAAGACTAAGTGTGGGGTATTTTGATATGTGTATTTTTATATATATTTTATGCACTTTATCTTAATGTTTTGGCCTTATTTATTCTGTTTTAGAACTAAAAAGTACTTATAATACTTTGAATTATGTTTTGCAGCTATTCGTTGCCAATGAACCACAAAAGAAAAGACTGAAGCGGAAACCGGGCTTAGAAGCTAAAAGAAAGAAAAGAATGTTGAGGAAGCGATTACGCCCCGCGTAAGGTAATGGTACGCCCCGCGTACACCTTTGCACCGGATAAACTTGATCGCGTGATTATCTTGAGTACGCGCTGCGTAATCCTAAGTACGCCCAGCGTACTTAGGTCAGCCACAAAGATTATAAATGTCGATTTTTAGCTAACCAGGAAGGGGGATTCGACTTCTAACCTAATTTAGTCGACAATTAACTTCTGTTTAGCCGTTTTGAGGGTTTAGAAGGCGGCCGGAAGGCCGTTAAGCTAACGGGAGCGGAGATCGGAAGGATTGGAGAGCAGATACATGTTGATTATCATATGGTTTGCTGACGTGACCATGTTTAGCATTCCATGGTGGTACTTTTCTGTATTTAGTTTCTGATTTAGGTGTAAAAACCTTTTACTTTGTGTTTATGATTGAATGAAGCTTTGATTATTAGACTAATTGCTATATTAAATAGTTTATTTGTGTTTAATTTATCTTGCCAAGCTTGTTTAAAGATCCTCATGTGTTAATGATGATTATTTTCTGTTAATTGTTAAGTGAATTGAGTTGCTTGAACATCTGCTTGATTTGCTTGTCTCTTATGATTTTTGATGACCATCGAGATTATAAGACTAGAAATAACGAATGTGAAACTAGGATTAATTTGAGAATAAGTAAGTTAATGTGTGAGCCTTGTTTGATGACCATCAACAAGAGGTTGATTAAATGTCTACATTGATTAACTATATTTACGAGTCTTGCTTGATACGAACTGAACACTAGGAAACATGTTAGTTTAATCAACTGATCACTGTTTGAATTGACTTGTTTGCTAAAGGATTAGTTATAGTGAACATGAATCTAATCATTTTAGGAATCGGTGAACATTGAATAAATGAATTTGTGTATGCAATTGTCTATGTTTTAAGGTGTAATTTATCTAAACCAAAGTACCTGAAGAGATGTGTTTTCCTGTTAGTTTATCGAGAGTTGTTATTTGCTAGTTTGAGATTTATTAAATCATTTTCTTTATTATTTCCGTGTAACCTGTAACCTATAATCAAATATATTAAATTAATCCACCATTCCCTGTGATCGACACCCGACTTACCTAAGCTATACTGTAATCTGACGACGTACACTGCCTATAAGTGCATAGATAGTCTAAGTTTGTTAGGTTATAAATATTAAAATTAGTGGGTACTTTTGTGCACATCAATTATCCTCTGTAGCTAACAGGAGGTTGTAGGAATGGTTAGTCCCGTATAGGTACCCTAGTATAAGTATTAACGTAGGCATCCGTAGATGTTCATTACCTCTGTTTCTAACAGTTGGGTGCCAGAATGGTTAGTCCCGTCTTAGTAAGTAAGTAGTCTTCTCAAGAGACCCGCTGTAAGTAAGTAATAATATGATTGGTAGTCCCTATTCTACATTTGGAACTAAAGGTGACTTCCGCAACGAATCGCTAGGTCGAAATCCATATTAATTACTAAATCATATATAAGCCTAAACTACACCTATAATAGTTTACTAGGGATATATGAACGTATACCTTTACTACCCAAAGGTACTGAACTGACTGATCAGAACTATTATGTCTGTATATGTACACATGATATATAACTATATATTTAAACGACCTTCGGACGGATACCCGATACCCTACCAGACCACATCCCAACGAGGAAAAGGAAATAAAGCGGGTTAGCCTTCCTAAGTCCTTTAAACATTACTTATATAACTATACATATACATGCATGCTTTTAACAAGGTATCTATGTAAAGGTATCCATGTAAGTGTATTCAAGTAAGTGTATACAAGTAAGTATATCTCTTCATATAGCATTTAGTATAGACTCATGTATGAACTGACTCTGGTGAAATTCCTTGTAATAGGAATAGCAAGTAGTATCTCCTAACTATACCTATAATAGTTACTAGTAATGTACAAGTATCAACGAAGGTATACATTTGCTAGCCAAAGGTACCGAACTAACTGAAGGCACTTTTATGTCTACATATGTATACATGATATATAACTAATATTTAGAGGACATTCGGACGGATAACCGATACCCCATAGTCACATCCCAACGAGGAAAAGGAAATAGAGTGAGTTAGCCTTCCTAAGTCCTTTAAACATTACTTATATAACTATACATATACAAGCATGCATTTGATAACATAAAAGCATAAAAGGAGTTTTATAAAACCTTTGAAAAAGATTAATATCTTAAGAAAAGATTGACTTGATGTCAATTTAAAAAACGATTTGAAAGTATTTTTTTTAGTAAACAGTTTAAGTACAAAGAAAACCTTTGTTTGAATTACATTTGTAACAGAGTTTGAAAAGAAACATACAATGGATAAAGTAGTTTGATAAAGAGTTTTAAACATATAAAAACGTTTAAGAAATTCATTTGAAGAAATCTATTTGGTAAAACAGTTAACGTATAGTAAATCCATTTTGTGACAACTCGTAAATTGTTTCGTTGCTGTAACCTGTCGGTAAAACCCGTTTGTCTTTCAATTTTCCCGTTAACATTTTTGGATTAGGTTATTTAATTTAAGACTTTTATTATAACCTCGTAAGTATCCAAACCCATTAGAAACTCATGAAAGCATCCCAAATTATTATTTAGAAAATTTATAATTTCGACCACATCGGGTTACAACAATTAAATCGGGTACGACCAAAAGCCCCGTGTAACGTCAGTATTGGGTAGATTTCCACTGGGTCTCAAAATCAAACTATATTTAAAGTTGAGTGAGCCTCATTTGAAGATTTTTCACACTCTCTCTACTCTCTCTCCTCAAATCCAAGTTCTTGATCCAAAAACCATCCAATTCAAGCTTCAAATTGGTAAGATAACTATCCTAGCTCATAGATTATCATGTTTAGCTTACAATTTCATGTCAAAATCATCCAAAAGGACCATAATCATGTGTTTATGGCCCTGGAACAGCCCTAGGCCGCAAATACACACAAATGGGGTTTTTGAGCCTCAAAACCCTTCCAAACCACCTTTAGAGCTTAGATATGACTTAGGGGCTTTCAAGACTGGACTTAGAACACCAAAGACTTATCATTTGAGGGGTAAACATGAGTTTACGGCCCAAGAGCATGCTTGGACTGTAAACACCCTTTCATAGGCCGTAAACCCCTCTTTAGGTGTTAAAATGCCCCTTAAGCACCTCCTAAGCCTTGGAATAAAGTCTAGAACCATCCTCCAATGTGTTAGGGACCTTAAACTTTATAAAACCCATACCTTAGGAGTTCACGGCCGTAAGCCCCCAAGGAAAGGTTCCTGGGCCGTAAACTCCTATAAATGGGTCAAATAGTGCCTTAAATTCATCCTATCACTTGTAAAATGAGTTAGAATCACATGTGATTAATATTGGACCACTAAAACACATAAGGATTGGGTATGAGAGAGTTTACGGTCGTAAACTCCTAGTTTACAGCCGTAAACTCCATTAAATGGTCTCTTTGATTGTTAAATCACTTCCTATGCCCAAGATTTGATCCTAGCATCACCCCACAAGTGTTATAAGACCATTAGGCACCCAAGAACACCTCACCCATGAGTTTACGGCCGTAAACTCATGGGGATATATTCTATGGGCCGTAATCTCCTTTAGGAGTTTACTCTTGAAGAGAAAACTCCATATCTAGGCCTTATACCCTCATAGATGCCACCCGGGTCACTCCAAACACTTGAATTGAAGTGTTTTCGTGTCTAGAAGTGTTTATTCTTATTTAATTAATAGATCAAGGTCTAATTAGATACAAATTATGTATCTCTTCATATTACATAGGAACCTCGTGTGTTTTCAAGCCTCGAACTGACACTTAGCTTCCTAGCCGACACATTTCTCGATCGGTGAGTTCATACCCCTACGCCTTTTCCGAGTTTTTCAATGTTTTCAGGGGGAATACAAGCAAAATATAAATGTTTTCGAAACTTAAAACTGATGTAATTCTATAAATATCTGGCAAACTTTTAGATATCTTTACCCCTTTTTTTATCATGCGGAGCATAAGGGATGTTTTTCCGAATATAACTACGTAGATTTCAATTACAGTGTAGGAAACAATCAAAAAAATCAAATTATTATGGGAATAATTTGGGATCTTCATTTCTTGTTTTACGAGTACAGATTTCATGCAAGGTTAATAGATAAACTATGTCTGATTTAGTTTATCTCTGTTTAATTTAGAGTATCATGCCAGATAATTTCTTTGTATTCAATTTTTTTTACTGTATGATGTTTCAAAACGATTACGATGTTTGATAACGACCGAGTACACCGTGAATAATTTAATACTAGCTTGTGAGATTTGTCTTCATTAAACCCTTCGGGTTATCAGTAAATCCTCCCTGGAAGTATAACCAAAGTATCCTGGAGGGAGAGCGTGGAATTTGTGAATAGATCTATTCGGGACTGACAATCCCACACCTTAACTGCTAGCTATAGTTAGGCGGGCACGCCTGGGGTGACAAATTCCGGATATCGCCCGACTCCTGAAGAACGTCAAGGAGGTCTCGTTTCATATTAGCATGGTTATCCGACTCACAATACGTATTAATATAAATTTTGTTCACGAATTTTATATCTTCCTTTAATCTATAGTTTTATGTATTAAAACTACCTACTGTTGTACTGGATGGTATTCCAGGGTTTTCAATCTATAGTTTTACATATTAAACTATCTACTATTGTACCAAGTGGAATTCACATATTTTAACTTATGTTTTCTTAACATACTAGTAATAATCAAGGTTTATCTTATAGAAATCGACAAACGTGATAGAAAATATGGGATTTTCTTGGTTAACAATCTTTTTCAGAAAAGTAAAGGAAACTTGTTCTTTTTCATAAACAAACTTCTTATGAACTCACCAGCTTTATGCTGATTTTTAAACTTCTTGTATTCTCAGGTTCTCCTTAGACAGGTATTCCACGTTCTTTTGCAGAAGACGGAGCGTATGGAAGTCTCGTCTTACTTTTGTTTAGACTAATGTATCTATAAAACTTGTATTACTTTACTTTCAAAAAAATGTAATGATTTTATGTAATGTAATGTTTTGTGTTTACTATGCTTACTATGTACATTGGTTGCGATACTACATGACGTCCTCCACCCCGGAACGTTTCCGCCTTCGATTTCGGGGTGTGACACATTTGCATGCTAGTTATTAATCACATGTGATTGATATAATAACTAAACATGATTTAACTTGTATTCCCCCCATAAAGAATTTAAAAACATTTAGAAACATTTAAAAGTTTAATTTAAGGGGTATGAACTCACTTGTAGTTGGTGTTTTGGATGATCGGAAGATGTAGGATGCTAAGTGTCAAGTGAGGACTTGTACACACACAATGATCCTAGTTATCATATAATAAACATATATGTAATCTAATTAGTCAATTAATAACTAATTAATCAAGTTAAGACACCCTAGGTCATGGAAACACTTTGATTCAAGTGCTACAGGTACCAAAGGGTTACACCAAAGGGTTGTATGACATGGCATTGGAGTTTATGGCCCATGATGTAACATCCCAAAAACAGTCTGAAAATTTCGTTTTAAATTAGTAATAAAACCATATTCATCAATCGTCATATAAGAATCATAAAGAATGTATCTCAAAATATCTTAACAATTGTCAAATATATCAGAGTATAAACATCCCAGGCTGAAAAAATGGTGTGTGCACTACAATCTTCCCGAGCTCCTCTTTTGAAAACTGAGTACCTGAAACCAAAACTGAAAACCGTAAGCACGAATCTTAGTGAGCTCCCCCAAACTACCACATACCATACAATAACATATAAAGCATCTACTGGGCCTTGCGCACTGCATCGGACCAAAGTTCGGAAATTAACCAGGGCCTTGCCATCTGCATCGGACCAAAGTCCGGAAACTGCATCGGACCGGAGTCCGGAACTAACCAGGGCCTTGCCCTCTGCATCGGACCGAAGTCCAGAACTAACTGCATCGGACCGAAGTCCGGAACTGATTGGGACCTTGTCCCCTACATCGGACCGAAGTCCGAAATTGACTGAACATAACATAGCATAAACATATAAACTAACATGGGAACAGAGTCCGGAACACATAACACAAAACATGCTTGAATCACAAAGACATCAAGCACCCTAAGTACTGTATCGGACCGAGGTCCGGAACTGACTGAACATAGCGTAACATAATCATAACATATAACATGAACACATATACTGCATACTGCATCAGACCATAGTCCTGAACACATAACTCATACCATGTCTGTATCACAAAGACACCAAGCATACTGAACTAGTGCATCGAACTGAAGTCCGAAACTACTGCTAGCTAAACGGGCCGGCATTGTGGCCGTAGACCCGTTCCTACTGGAAGGAAACTCACCTCACACTGCTGAAGTCCCGCAGACTCAATCCTACACTGTTGAAGTCCCGCAAACTCGACCCCAGCTGCTAGATGACAAATCCCCCATCTGTCAACATCAAAATAACACCCAATTAATAATTGGGTCCTAACACATAACTATAAATACATACTTTGGGTAATTACTACATTACCCCTAGCTTGGCTTACCCAAGCCCAAGGCCCAATCCATAGGCCTAAAGTCAACTACGGATCAAAGCTGTTGGGGTGCAAAGTTCTTCATTCATGACTTTGTAAATGTTTGACTTTTGTAAAAGCCACTTGTATGTGGTGCTTTAGCCTTTAGACCTATTTGTTAGTGAGAGTGAGAGAGAGACATGTAAACACCTGTAACACCGTGAATTTCAAAATAATTTTTCACAATTTATAAAACATTTCTCATTAACTTTTCATAAAAACATTAAGTTTAAATCCCAATTCACTTTATACAAAATCCCAAGATCATAAGCATATCAAAATCCCGTGCGTGTGTACAGATCAAGCCGACGCCTTCCCACGGTCATCGCTAGTACCTGAAACAACAACACTAACACTGTAAGCACAAAGCTTAGTGAGTTCCCCAAAATACCACAAACAAATCACATATATTTGCCACTCGAGGCTATAACTCTGTGGGTCCGTGCACCCAAGCTCTGTGAACCCTCAGGTTCTAACTCTGGGAACCTTCCGGTTCCAACTCTATAATCATGCATAGCATAAATCACACAGACATCATGCAGTACAACACATAGCATACACATAACATACATACTCTAACACATAACTCTGATTACCTACTCAAGGTAAAGTATAGTGAGAAGACTCACCTCGCGTATCTCGATGACTCACGAATCCTGAAATCCCTCGTGGTCGATCCTCCGAGCTATAATCCTCCTATAACATCATATATCTCTAATTAACACTTTTTATCACTAAGGTTGACTACCCCTAAGAAGTCAACACTGGTCAACTCTGTTCAACGGTCAACGGTCAACGGTCAACTTTGACCGGACTCGGCGAGTGCACTAAGGCGACTCGGTGAGTCTAGACGTTTTCACCAACTCTTTAGGATTCCCTTTTTGCACGTCGAGTATTCCCCCTGACTCGACGAGTTCCACCTGGCAGAATTGTGAGGCCACCCCGACTCAACTCGCCGAGTCTCAAGAACAACTCGGCGAGTCCCAGCTCGACTCATTCCACTTGCCCACCCTCTCTAACTCGCCCTGACTCACTGAGTCAACCCATGAATCGACTGGACCACTCACTGGCCGATCTAAGGGCAATCTTCAAGCTACTCGCCGAGTCTGCTCATCGGACTCGGCGAGTCCATGCCATGCAATCACTCAAACTCGCTTCTAAGGTTAGATCTGCTCCGACAATTCATAGATCTGGCCTTCCTAGACTGAATCATCACGTAAAGCCCCTATCTTGGTGTTCACAACTCACCCCATGGCTCATAAATAGCATTTTGACCTAAGGCATAAGGATTCCAATCCAAAACCTCCATTGATTCACAGAAAGCTTGGGCAAAGGGACACTCTGGACCTCCATGGGTCCAGATCTATGGTCTAAATCGCTTAAGGGGCCAAGGGGGCTCTAGATCTAGCCACAAAAGGGTTCAATAAACCCTAAATCAAAATAAACATCAACATAAAAGAGGATAGCTCGAAGATATTACCACAATAGTGATGCTCTGGACTCCAAACTCTCAGAAAATGGCTCCTCTTGCTTTCCCTTAGCTGATCCTCCCTTTCCCTTGCAAGATGACACCTCCAAGATCAATAATGGCCTCCTACTTTGCTCCAAACGCTCACACTCGATTAGGGTTTCATTTAAGGGACTAGTGAGCACAAATGACGGCCATAAGGCCCTTTAAATAGGTCCCAAACCCGAGAAATTAGGGTTTCATTAAACAGCGCGGACTCGCCGAGTCCATGCCTTGGACTCGCCGAGTCCAGGCGCGAACCCGCGCCCAAATCGCGATCCTACTCGGCGAGTCTGAGCTCCAACTCGCCAAGTCCCCTCACAAAACATCAAAAATTGAAAGCATAAAAGATACCTGGAAATCCGGCTGTTACAACTCTCTCCCACTAGGACTAGACTTCGCCCTCGAAGTCTCGCTCTATAAATAGCTCCGGATGCTGCTCACGCATCTCTCGCTCCGGCTCCCAGGTCATCTCCGATCCCTTCCGATGTTGCCACTGAACCAACACCAAGGTTACCTCCTTGTTCCTCAGAACCTTGATCTTCCGATCTCTAATGGCCACCGGCCTCTCGGCATAATTCAGGCTCGCATCCACCTGAATATCCTCTAATGGAACCACTGCCGACTCATCGGCTATACACTTTCTCAGCTGCGACACATGAAAAGTGTCGTGAATCTGCCCCAACTCTGTTGGCAACTCCAAACGATAGGCTACCCATCCTACCCTCACAATCACACGAAATGGACCAATATACCGGGGCCCCAACTTGCCCCTCTTCCTGAATCGAATCACTCCTTTCCAAGGAGAGACCTTCAGGAGAACGAAGTCGCCGACCTGAAACTCAAGCTCGGACCGGCGTCTGTCTGCATAACTCTTCTGTCGGCTCTGGGCGGTCAATAACCTCTGTCTGACCTGCTGAATCTACTCTGTCATCTGAAGCACGATCTCTGTACTGCCCATCACTCGCTGCCCAACCTCTCCCCAACAAATGGGGGTCCGACACCTCCTCCCATACAACAGCTCAAAGGGTGGCATACCAATGCTTGAATGATGGTTGTTGTTGTAGGAAAACTCTGCCAAGGGTAAATACGCATCCTAGCTACCTCCAAAATCCAACACACATGCACGGAGCATGTCCTCAAGCGTCTGAATCGTTCGCTCACTCTGACCGTCTGTCTGGGGATGATATGCGGTACTAAAATGCAGTCTAGTACCCAACTCCTCATGAAATTTCTTCCAGAATCTGGAAGTGAAACGCACATCACGATCCGAGACAATCGAGATCGGCACCCCATGCCGAGATACCACTTCCGTCACATATATCTCTGCCAACTTTTCCGCTGAAGAACTCTCACTAATGGCAAGGAAGTGAGCGCTCTTCGTCAACCTGTCCACAATCACCCAAATTGCATCAACTCCTCTGGCAGTCCTCGGCAATTTGGTGATGAAATCCATGGTGATCTGTTCCCACTTCCACTCGGGAACCTCCAATGGCTGCAACTTGCCATGCGGTCTCTAGTGCTCGGCCTTAACCCTGCGGCATGTCAAGCACCTCTCAACAAACCATGCGACGTCCCTCTTCATACAGGGCCACCAATACTCTTTCCTCAAATCCAAATACATCTTCGTAGCCCCCGGATGGATCGAAAATTTCGACCGATGAGCCTCTTCCATCGAAGTAGCACGCGTACCGCCCACAAACGGTACCCAAATCCGACCCTGAAAAGTCATAAGCCCTCGACCATTCGTAACGAACTCTGAACCCAAACCAACAACCCGTTCCCTCTTCTGCATCTCCGGTCGCACAACCTCGGCCTGTGCCCCACGAATGGCATCCAGTACCGGAGCTATCACAGTTAATCTCAAACATACATCTCGCAGTGGAGTGCTCTCCGCCCTGCGGCTCAATGCATCAGCTACCACATTAGCCTTGCCTGGGTGGTACAGGATCTCACAATCATAATCCTTGACCACATCCAACCACCTCCTCTAACGCATATTTAGGTTGGGCTGATCCATCAAGTACCTCAAACTCTTATGGTCCGTGTATA
The DNA here is from genome assembly GCF_002870075.4 of Lactuca sativa. Classification (NCBI taxonomy): domain Eukaryota; kingdom Viridiplantae; phylum Streptophyta; class Magnoliopsida; order Asterales; family Asteraceae; genus Lactuca; species Lactuca sativa. The sequence continues at coordinate 126,270,201 of NC_056625.2, read as the reverse complement.
TCGTACACCGAACCCCATACAAGTAGTGACGCCAAATCTTAAGGGCAAACACTACTGCCCCCAACTCTAGATCATGCAAGGGATATCTCGTCTCATGAGGCTTCAGCTGCCTCGATGCATATGCTATCACATGCCCCCTCTGCATCAGCACCGCACCCAGCCCCAAAATCGATGCATCACAATATACTACAAAATCCTCCATCCCTTCCAGGAGAGCTAATACCGGGGCTTCGCACAACCTTTGGCGAAGTGTCTCAAAGGAGGTCTGCTGCTCGGGACCCCATGAGAATGCAACACCCTTCCGGGTCAATCTGGTGAGTGGCATTGCGATCTTGGAGAAATCCTTGATAAATCTCCGATAATACCCTGCCAACCCAAGGAAACTCCTGATCTCAAAGGGTGACTTTGGCACCTCCCAACTCATCACCGCCTCAACCTTGGCTGGATCGACCAATATCCCTTCCTGATTAACAAGATGCCCTAGGAACTGGACCTCCCGCTACCAGAAATCACACTTGGAGAACTTTGCATAAAGCTTCTCCGATCTCAAAACCCCAAGGACCTCCCTCAAATGCTCCTCATGCTGCTCTCTAGATCTCGAATACACCAAAATATCATCGATAAATACAATCACCGACCGATCCAACATCGGCCTGCATACCCTGTTCATGAGATCCATGAACACAGCCGGGGCATTGGTGAGCCCAAAAGGCATCACCACAAACTCATAATGCCCATATCGCGTTCTGAACGCTGTCTTCTGGACGTCCTTATCCCACACTCTCACCTGATGATATCCCGACCTCAAATCAATCTTGGAGAACCAAGATGCTCCCTGCAACTGGTCGAATAAATCGTCGATCCTCGGTAACGGGTAACGGTTCTTGACCGTCAGCTTGTTCAACTCCCGGTAGTCAATACACATCCGGTGTGAACCATCCTTCTTCTTGACGAACAAAATAGGTGCTCCCCACGGCGAGCTGCTCGGCCGAATAAACCCCTTCCCCAGCAACTCCTGGAGCTGCGAGGATAACTCTTGCATCTCTGGAGGTGCAAGGCGATAAGGCACCTTAGCGATAGGCGCAGCCCCCAGAACCAAATCGATACTGAACTCCACTTGCCTCACAGGAGGCACACCCGGCAACTCCTCGGGAAATACATCCGGGAACTCGCGCACTACCGGAACCTCCCTAACTGAACTCGGCCTCTCGGAAGTCACCCGCGTATCCATCACATACGCCACAAAACCCTTACAGCCCTGCTGTAGACACTGCCACGCCCTAGCGGCCGAACAAAACGTTGATCCTGAACGTGTACCCTCGCCGTATACCGAAAGAACTCCCCCACTAGGGTCTCGTATGGTCACCAGCTGACGCTCGTAGTCGATAACCGCACCGAATCTGCTCAACCAGTCCATGCCCACAATGACACAGACATCACCCATCGCAATAGGAACCAGATCAATTGGAAACTCAACGCCGAAAATCTCTAACTCGCATCCTCGGAGAACCTTTGCGGCATAAATCACTCTCTCGTCAGCTATGGAAACTCTCAGAGGCCGACTCAACGCCTCACGACTAACACCGATATGCTGACTAAAGGACAAGGATACAAAAGACCGACTCGCACCCGAGTCGAATAACACTAAAGCAGGTACAAAGTTCACAAGGAAAGTACCTACGCATAACATAATATAGGCATAATATCTCGACATCAAAATAAATACATGAAAGAAAACATACCAGCCACAACATCGGGCGCAGCGCGGACCTCCTCCGCAGTCAGCTGGAAGGCTCTCCCTCGAGCTCTCGGCGCCTCGGCCTTCACATGCCGACTCTCTGTAGCTCTGATGGCGGCAGGAGCAGATCCCTAAGATGCTCCGCGCAACTGCGGACACTCCGCCTTCCGGTGTCCGGTCTGATTGCAGTGGAAGCACACTGCAAACCCCTTGGGGCAATCCTTGGCCATATGCCCCTCCTTGCCACATTTGTAGCAAGATCCCGCTCTGCAGACTCCATCGTGACCCTTGCCACACTTCCCACAAGTGCGGCCCTTCTGGCTCCCTGGTTTGGGATCAGCGGGCTTGGCCTGCTTGGCTTCCGGCTGAGACTGTGCCGGTCGCCGATCCCTCCCCTGAGACTCCGCCTCCTCCCTGGCCTGAGTCTCAAGCTTAATCTCCCTCTTCCGGGCATTTGCCTGAAGCTCAACAAATGTCCGGTACGAGGAGTTCGCAGCGAACTCCCAAATATCCCGCCTCAAAATGCTCAAGAAGCGGCTCATACGTGCCTACTCAGTGGATACGTGCTCAAGGCAGAACATCGCCCTCTCATGGAACATCCTCGTGATCGCTGTAACTGACTCAGTACCCTGCTTGAGGGTCAGAAACTCCTGTGCCAAACGTTCCCTCTCCACCTGGGGAACGTACTCATCTCGGAACATGACAGTGAACCTCTCCCAACTCACTGCCGCAAGCTCAACAGGCGTATAATGCGCCGTCACAAACTTCCACCAGTCCTTCGCTCCCAAGCGAAGCTGGTTCAGCGCGAAACAGACCTTCAAATGCTCAGGAGATGAGCAAGTGAAGAAGCACCCCTCAATATCAGATATCCACCTCATCGCTGCCACCGGGTCCTGGGTCCCATCAAACTCCGGTGGTTTTGTGTTGCTGAACTCTCGAAACAGCAACGCATCACCACCTTGTGGCCTCGCAGCAGCAATCGCTGCGGTAGCCGCTGCAACAGCAGCCTCAGAAAGAGCGGCATAACGCTCATCAAACGACTCAATCAGCGTGGTCTTTATAGACCCAAACATCTCCGGTATCTCTGCCCTGATGGCCGCAGCCACCTCCTCATGAATGATCTGGCGGATCTCCTCATCACTGGTACCACTGCTCTCGGGCATCAAGCGTGTCCTCACCATGATCTACCTCTGAAATACAACATACGATAAATTAGAACCCTTACGAGCATACTCACACTCGTCAACTCTTTCCTCCTTGATTCTTGGTATTCCAAAGATTCTTACTTGGGCTGCACACCGCTCCGGTGCTTTTCAGTAGTACAGGCCCAATACTACTGTCCGGACCACACCAGAATACACCCCAATTCCTCCTCTTCGGATCCCACATCCCAAGTACTCTATCATGCGTAGACCACTCTCTAATAAATCTCTCATAAGCCCCTCGCTGCTACCTACTCACTCTCAAGCATCTCATAGCAGCTCACCTCTTCCTAGGCTAAGGCATCACAAATCAGGCCACTCTAGCCCTAATAGGAATACCTAGCCTACTCTAGCATGCGAATACATCATATCAGTATCAATATCACATAACATAAAGGTATTTTGGGAAATCACCGTTCGGGCGCGGACTGATCGTACACACAACTCTGCTCTGCATTTTCAAAATCTTTTATTCTTTTTGAAAATACTTCTCAAATCCTCAGTTTGAGTTCAAATACGCCCGAAGGTGTACTCGAATCCCTCAAACCAAGGCTCTGATACCAACTTGTAACACCGTGAATTTCAAAATAATTTTTCACAATTTATAAAACATTTCTCATTAACTTTTCATAAAAACATTAAGTTTAAATCCCAATTCACTTTATACAAAATCCCAAGATCATAAGCATATCAAAATCCCATGCGTGTGTACAGATCAAGCCGGCGCCTTCCCACGGTCATCGCTAGTACCTGAAACAACAACACTAACACTGTAAGCACAAAGCTTAGTGAGTTCCCCAAAATACCACAAACATATCATATATATTAGCCACTCGAGGCTATAACTCTGTGGGTCCGTGCACCCAAGCTCTGTGAACCCTCAGGTTCTAACTCTGGGAACCTTCCGGTTCCAACTCTATAATCATGCACAACATAAATCACACAGACATCATGCAGTACAACACATAGCATACACATAACATACATACTCTAACACATAACTCTGATTACCTACTCAAGGTAAAGTATAGTGAGAAGACTCACCTCGCGTATCTCGATGACTCACGAATCCTGAAATCCCTCGTGGTCGATCCTCCGAGCTATAATCCTCCTATAACATCATATATCTCTAATTAACACTTTTTATCACTAAGGTTGACTACCCCTAAGAAGTCAACACTGGTCAACTCTGGTCAACGGTCAACGGTCAACGGTCAACTTTGACCGGACTCGGCGAGTGCACTAAGGCGACTCGGTGAGTCTAGACGTTTTCACCAACTCTTTAGGATTCCCTTTTTGCACGTCGAGTATTCCCCCTGACTCGACGAGTTCCATCTGGCAGAATCGCGAGGCCACCCCGACTCAACTCGCCGAGTCTCAAGAACAACTCGGCGAGTCCCAACTCGACTCATTCCACTTGCCCACCCTCTCTAACTCGCCCTGACTCACTGAGTCAACCCATGAATCGACTGGACCACTCACTGGCCGATCTAAGGGCAATCTTCAAGCTACTCGCCGAGTCTGCTCATCGGACTCGGCGAGTCCATGCCATGCAATCACTCAAACTCGCTTCTAAGGTCAGATCTGCTTCGACAATTCATAGATCTGGCCTTCCTAGACTGATTCATCACGTAAAGCCCCTATCTTGGTGTTCACAACTCACCCCATGGCTCATAAATAGCATTTTGACCTAAGGCATAAGGATTCCAATCCAAAACCTCCATTGATTCACAGAAAGCTTGGGCAAAGGGACACTCTGGACCTCCATGGGTCCAGATCTATGGTCTAAATCGCTTAAGGGGCCAAGGGGGCTCTAGATCTAGCCACAAAAGGGTTCAATAAACCCTAAATCAAAATAAACATCAACATAGAAGAGGATAGCTCGAAGATATTACCACAATAGTGATGCTCTGGACTCCAAACTCTCAGAAAATGGCTCCTCTTGCTTTCCCTTAGCTGATCCTCCCTTTCCCTTGCAAGATGACACCTCCAAGATCAATAATGGCCTCCTACTTTGCTCCAAACGCTCACACTCGATTAGGGTTTCACTCAAGGGACTAGTGAGCACAAATGACGGCCATAAGGCCCTTTAAATAGGTCCCAAACCCGAGAAATTAGGGTTTCATTAAACAGCGCGGACTCGCTGAGTCCATGCCTTGGACTCGCCGAGTCCAGGCGCGAACCCGCGTCCAAATCGCGATCCTACTCGGCGAGTCTGAGCTCCAACTCGCCGAGTCCCCTCACAAAACATCAAAAATTGAAAGCATAAAAGATACTTGGAAATCCAGCTGTTACAACACCTCTATATAAGGTGGGTTTGTCCACTTGTAGAGGTGTGCTTGAGAGATGTAGAAGTGAGTGTGTAAGTGTGTGTTAATTATGTAGATGTAGATCTATGTTCTTTTTTGTAACACCATATACATTCAATATATCTCTTAAACACCCAAATCACCATGTTCAATTGTGCAAGCTTTAATTCCGCATGCCAAACCATGTTCTTTGTCACAACAATTGGTATCAGAGCGGGTCTTCAAGATCAATGTGATATTTGAAGAACGATTCTTGGTTTGGTAATTTTTGTCGCAATTTGATCAATTTTGGTGAGTCTCTCTCTATGATCTCTCGTAAATTCGTTAAAATCGTGCGTTGTGTTCTTGATTTTTGATCGTTTGATTCGTTGGATCAATTTTTTCTTGAAAAACTCCATTTTTGATCCAATAATTTTTTTTTAAGATAAAGTCCAACTAAAAATCAAAAATCAAATTTGTTACTATTTACGTATTTTGAGCCCAAAATCAAATTTTGTGTACTGTTCATATCCAATTTCATGTTATTGAGCCCATAAATTTCTTTGATCCAATCTTCGAATCCTATATTGTTCATGATTATTATGAGCCTATATGTTTCACTTGAACCCAATAATATGGAGTCCACAATTTTTTTTTTTCCCGTGATCTAATTTCTTTAAGAATTGGAGCCCAAGAAAGATTAAATCAATTTGATACTTTCACTGTGATCTTTCTTCATCTTGCGCATATTTTTGTTCGTCAAAATATTCTCGTTTCCAGATTGAGATCAGATGATATTCGAATCGACTGGTGTTGTTGGATTTTGTTTTGAATCACAATTGATTTTGCTTGCTGATTGATTGAAGTTAGAAGTCAAAATCGAAATTTGAAAATCAAATGCGTTTGACTTGGGGTCGATGTTCATTCTATTTTGACTCTGGAATCGATTTATGATTTGTTTGGACTTAACGATCTGAAATTTGTGTTCGATTGATTGCTGTTAACGAATCGTTAAAAACAAGGGTCGAACAAAAATCGATTGAGAAGTGAAATTGATTTGGGTCTGATTTCGAAGGTTTAAGATGATATCAATGGATTGTTTTGATATCGATTTTGGAATCAATGGATTGTATTTTTAACCAAATCAAGCTTTTATTGGCTGGATTGATTATGTTTTCGAAGGGTTCCTACATGAGGTTGATGTCACTGGAAACGAAATGGGAATGAGGACGATGAGAGTCGATTTTTTGGTTTCATTTGGATTTGACAGTCAAACATTCAAAATTGATTGGGAAGAAATTGATGTTGTATTTGGAATCGAATGGTCGAAATTTTTTTGACGAAGATTTGGAATCAAGATTCAAAGGGGTGTTTGTTTGATTATTGAACGAAGGGGTTCTAATTTTGATTTTGGAGTTGATGTTCGAAGTCTGTGATAAATTGATGATTTGGAAAGCACGATGAAGAAACGAAGAATTTTTGGCAAAGAACTTGGTTAAACATACTAATAGTTACTGTTCATTACTGTTCATATATCAGGTTTCGAATGCTTGGCGTTCGTGTGTTTGGAAATTTTTTTGGACAGAGGAGAGAAAATAAAAAATTGGTGCGTTTAGGTGAAAAAAAAATTTTGGGAAGAATTTTCATAGAAGTGTTTATAAGAAAATGAACGAAGTGTTGAATTGGTGAAAATCTTCCTGCGAAGCGTTCACTTGCAGAAGTAAACTAATAGTTACAATTTTGGTCCCTAAAATTTTGAATGGTTGACAATTTGGAAAATGCTTCGAATGTTTGGCTAAATGGTTCGAATGTTTGATCACAAAATGCTTCGCATTGAAAGGAAATGGCAAAGTTTTGAATTTGTCCCCTGAACCTTCGAATATGTGACACTTCGCAAATTAACTCAAGTTTCGAATATTTGACACTTTTCACCTAAATTCGAAAATTTTTTGGTGCTTCGAATTTTGTGGGCAAGCTTCGTATGTTTGGAACATAAATGGCAGAATTTTTGAAAATAGTCCCTGAGGCTTCGAATGTTTGGCGGTTCATACCCAAATTCGAAAAAGGACTGTTTTTGCTGGAAATTGAAGAAAATGCATTTCAGGCCCCTGCAGTTTGTGCAAATTGACGCTTTCTACCCAACTTTGGAAAAGGGGGAGAGTTTTGCATATTTTGCTGTTTTGGGCGCAACGGGTCATTGCAGAATTTTGAAATTGACAGTTTCTACCCATTTTTGAGAAATTTTGTCAAAGGCGATCCGTGAACGAAGCTAAAAATTCAATATTTTTTGGGTTTTCCGGATTGAAGCACAAAGTTTATGCCACATGTCAAGGGGGAGTTTTGACACGAAAAATTCCGAATAGAGCACGTTCTTTTTCCTTTGGAGTTTTATAATCAAATTTCGATTATAAAAAGGGGGAGAAGTTTTATATGGAAATTCGAACTTGAATTTTTAATATTACGCGGATTTGAAGACCGAAGTGATCTTGAAGTTTTGAAGCCTACGAGATGATGCAATTGGAAGTTCGGAAATGATGTATTCGAAATGAGTTTGGTTTTATTGAAGATTTTTGGGGTGTGTTTTTATGCGCAACTTTTGGGTGATTATTTGGTGTTTGGAATACTCTTAATCATTCGTTGCTGCTCGGTTTGTAAGGTCTCACATCCTAGAGCTCAAATTGAAGAGTCATGGAAGAATTGAAGATTGAAGTTCGTTTTGACATGTGTCACCTTTGAGGCTCGAACCGCGTAGTGCTTGATTTTGGAAGATTTGAAGTGGGTCGTTCATTCCTAACTTTGAGGGGGAGAATGTTGGGGGTGCAAAGTTCTTCATTCATGACTTTGTAAATGTTTGACTTTTGTAAAACCCACTTGCATGTGGTGCTTTAACCTTTAGACCTATTTGTTAGTGAGAGTGAGAGAGAGACATGTAAACACCTCTATATAAGGTGGGTTTGTCCACTTGTAGAGGTGTGCTTGAGAGATGTAGAAGTGAGTGTGTAAGTGTGTGTTAATTATGTAGATGTAGATCTATGTTCTTTTTTGTAACACCATATACATTCAATATATCTCTTAAACACCCAAATCACCATGTTCAATTGTGTAAGCTTTAATTCCGCATGCCAAACCATGTTCTTTGTCACAACAAAAGCCCAACATATGGCCCAATTTTCGAAATTGAGCCCAATCCTTCATATGGACCTTACCCTAGAGCCCAACTAATTACTCTAGTCCAATTGATTATTCTTGGATGGCCCACACCAATCCTATGTGAAATTAGGGTTTCACATAAAATGATAATTAGGGTTAAGTGTTTCTCACTTAACCCATTAAGGACTTAACCCACTAAGGACTTAATCCATTAAGTCCATTATTTCTTAGATTAATTTATGCCAATGATTGTTATTTAATATTTCACTTACTAAATAAGTCTCGTGTGTGTCTTGATAAATTCTCAAATATTAGAATTTTCTCAATTAGCCCATTAAGGACTTAATCCATTAATTCCTTTACCCCACTAGATAAATGGCATGGAATAATTTGGGCTTAATTCACAATCGAATCCCAATGGCCCACAAGTAGGCCCAATAAGTCTAAGGCCTAATTCTCATAATTAGGGTTTTCCACCCAAACATGGCCCAATAAGCCCAAAACTAATCTCTAGGCCCATTAGGGTTTTCTAGCGGGGCACCACCCACTACCACCTCGGGTAGTGGTGGTCGATGGCGGCTCACAGCGGAGGCCATCACCTTACGGTGGTGGTTATTATTATTTTTATTATTCAATTTGCTAATTAAAATTACAGGGATTTAATCCACAATACACACACTCACTAACACACACACACACACTAACTAATACACACACACCCCCCCAACCACACCATGGTGGCCGGCGGTGGCGCCTGGCGGCAGCCACCACCTCATGGTGGTGGTAGTGGCTTCCTTCTATTTCTGGCTAGACTAAGCACCCAAACACCACTAAACTGCAATAAACACACACACATACGATTTCTGTTGCAACCGAACTCAGCCACCCCTTGGTGGCGCCCAACGGCGGCAGCAGCACTTGGAAAACATAGCATCGGCGATTGCGATGTTAGCCACCACCTTATGGTGGTGGCGGTGGTCTTCTTTGGTCCTCATCCGAGCAAACGGACTCACACACTCACAAGCACGACCTGGACGCCGAACTACTCCCAACTCAACCACCTCAGCGATAGTTACCCACCCGGTGGTGCTCATCAAACGGCCGCAACGTTGCTCTAGACCAACAACAGCGACGTGAGAGTTTCTAAGGTGGCATCTGAACAGAAGAAGAAGAGGGAATGGCGGCTATCGGAGGGAAGTCGATGAAACAGTGGCGGATGGAACGGTGGAAGGAAGTGACTCCTTGTCTTCGTCCACAGCGACTAACCGTGGCCCAAAAAGATGACAGAAATGGATCGTAAGCGGCTTCCTTGGGCGGCAACGACGTTGGCATGAAGTCGGCGGTCGATTGGCAGCCATGAGTCACCGGAGGGTGGAGGAAACGAGTGGTGGCGGCTGAAGGGGGGGGGGGGGGTACTAACCGGCGGCTGCTACAACAAGCTGGGGTTAGGGTTCTCATATGACTTATATACCCGGCTCCACATACATCTTTCCCATATTTACAGTTCTAGTCCCTCCCCTTAGAATCTTTTCAAACCAAGGCCCTTAATTTACCATTTCTACCCCAGTTTCAGAATTTCCTTACAATTAAAATCCGGAATTTACCAATTAGTCCATGCCTTCATAAATACTTACAAAACTAATCTAAAACTTACACTTTCAACCCCTGACTTTTAAAATTCTTCACAATTTAGTCTGAGACTTTCATTTATTAATTTATTTAAATAAACGAGTGTTACAACTCTCCCCACTTAAATTAGATTTCGTCCTCGAAATCACTCTTTACTATTTCTTATATGCCAAACCGCTTCTAGTAACATGATCACTGTCTTGGACACACCCTAGCCTTCCCAGGGTATCCGTGATCAATCTCGTAAAGCCCCAAAAATCCGCAGGTGAAATGAATTCCTCGCAACATGATCACATCTACTCCGTCTGCATTTGCTGTCTCGAGATGGTCTGAATCCCCGACAGACCACTCATACTGAATCATTATCATTGAATCCAGTCCGTTCATTGTTCGACTGACCGCTCAACTCCTGATATCTCGCGGTTCCCACCGTAAAGCAGGATAACAAACCTAATTCTCTCTGCAGATCACTTGTACATGGCCAAGGTTCAGATACCTCTGCTGTGAGTGACTTGTCACTTCCCATTAAACCAGTTATCCTGTCTGTACTTGCAACTTAGGGCACAATTACTAACATTGCCCAAAAGCTGTAACTTCCTGAAACACTGAACTGTCTGAACACTGAACTACCTGAACACTGAACTGCCCGAAACACTGAACTGTCTGAACACTGAACTGCTCGAAGCACTGAACTGTCTGAACACTGAACTGCTTGAAACACTGAACTGTCTGAACACTGAACTGCCTGAATCACTGAATTGCCTGAAGCACTGAACTGTCTGAACACTGAACTGCTCGAAGCACTGAACTGTCTAAACACTGAACTGCTCGAAACACTGAACTATCTGAACACTAAACTGCCTGAATCACTGAATTGCCTGAAACTGTATGCTACCACGTGGCTTCTTCCTAACATCTACCGACACCTACCTGGTCTCAATTTTCCGCCAATCATCTAAAATATCGGGTTCCAGCCCAACTGCGGAGTCAAAGGACTCCCTACTTAGCCGCCTCGCATGACTTCTGAACAAAATCCTTCTATGGATCTAGCTGCTACTAGTTATCTTGTCACTGTGGCCCTAACGGCCTTCTGCTCTAACTGATTGGTTCCATGCGTCGAATCCTGACGTCACCAAACCCAAAGCTAAACGCGATTGCTACATCCCTAATTGTAGCCTTATGTCATAAATGACCTGAAGCAATCCACTGCTTCCTTGCTCTCATCTCTATAGCGGCGCTTCTACAATCTTATCACTGGCTTAACCAGGTCTCATCCGTCTGGGAAATTCCGAAATCCAATCCGTGGATTTCCATTTCCTCACTGCTACACCCGAACTGGTGGGTACTACTATTCTTTCCGTGTCCTAACAACACACTCACGCTATCTACCAACCTAGTGAAGGTTGCGGCTACACCTACAGACTCACATCACTCTAGTACTATCTGCTAATCTTGTGAATGCTACGGCTACACCCGCAGACTTACAACACTCTAATACTATCTGGCTACTAGTGAATGCTACGGCTACACCCGCAGACTTACAACACTCTGATACTATCTGACTGCTAGTGAATGCTACGGCTACACCCGCAGACTTACAACACACTGATACTATCTGACTGCTAGTAAATGCTACGGCTACACCCGCAGGCTTACAACACTCTAATACTAGATCGAACACGCGCTTGCCCCGCACTCAGCTAAACTCGTGTCCTAACTGGAATCCTAAACCTGATTCCCTAAGGCTTGCTAGTAACATCACGGAAACGCGATCTCCTTATTGGCAATCTTTTCCGAACTTCCATCTCACACTATCCTCAAACCATACAACCGCTTGGGCTATCTTCCTTCTCAATAAAGATGCAAAAATTATCCTAGTCTCAAAACTGCTCCTGCTTCTGAATCCTTGGGTGATTCTCCCCCACTTTGATTCAGATAATGCCCTACAACACACAAAACTGGAAGAATTCCCAATCCTTCACACCACCCATGACCAATCTGCTAGAAACCACACTTACCATTGCTAGTTTTTCAACACTTACCGGTAATAACCTGCTAAACCCAGGAAGCTCCGAATCTCAATTGGAGACCTCGAAATCTCCCACTACATCACGACCTCTAACTTGGCTGGATCGACTAGAATACCCTTCTAATTTACAAGGTGCCCAAGAAATTGCACGCCGCACAACCAGAACTCACAATTAGAGAACCTTGCGAAAATTCTCTCCCTTCTCAAAGTCTCTAGCACATCCCTCAGGTGCTTCTCGTGCTGCTCCTCAGTCTTGGAATAAACCAAGATGATGCTGTACTTTCCCAATCCCGTAATCTGGGGAATTGCTCTTTCACTATTCGCAAATGCTTCTCGGTATGCAATTGGCATATGACATCTTTTAAAAATACAATTTAGACACAAATGGAGGATAAATCAGGGTTACACTTACTTAAATCCTTGAAACGAAAGGCTCCCTTGTGCAGTTTCTTGCACATGTTGTACCGAATCTGACCCTGCTGGCCTCTCAAAAGTTGATCTGAAATCTACGGTCTCCTCCCGAGACCCTTCACTATAAGCAACTGATCTGGTTCCCTCTTCCTAGTGTGCTCTAAGTCCATACCTCGTTCTCAAGGTCCAGAAGTCATATCATTCAGGGTCTTGCACCCTGAGATACTCATGATCTCCTTGCTATCATTCTACAGTATCTCCTGATAACTTTCCTTCTTCATTTCCTCATCTGATGCATACTGTGGTACCATATAAACTCTTTCCCGTGACTTGGCAGTGAGCTCTGCCACAGTCTCAGTCGTCTGGTGGATATCTAACAACTCTTGTGCCATCTGCTACGCCTCAATTGCCTGAGCACACTCTGCCCATAATCTGGTCTAAAAGTCATTACATGACCTAGCATTAACCGCATCATCACACACTTCACTACCGTTCTCTTCCTATCAATCTCGTGCTTTATCCCTCGGGAGACAGAAAGTAAGTAAGATCTTGTCTCCTTTCGAGACAACGTCTGGTACGAAAACTGTTGGCAACATCTGCGAACCATCTGCTACTAAAAATGGGGTCCTTAACCCCCATGTCAATCTAAAGCCTCAAAACTCTAAATTCCTCAAACATCAACGTACGGGTCTATATCATGACTGTTATCTCAGTGCAGAATGCACTCGGCCTCTCATCACAAATCTCTATAATGCTCTCCTTGATCACTGAGGATCACAAGAGTCTGGTCAATGATACTGCACGAAATTCTCGGATGGAATGAACTCCGTCATCTGATCATTAATATGCCTGGCTCCAGAGTCTGAGCCTGATCCCTTGTCGACGCCAGAATTACCATCCGGTCTACCACGTAGTGTCACTATACTCGGTAATATACCACCACTAACATCACAATGCTCATCAAAACTCGAGGGATCTCACACACTACAAGTTTCATGGATTCATCTCAGCCTTCTTTGATTCGAGTACGAATCCTCTGCTTTCAGTAGTACAGGCCCATTCTACCTTCCACATCTATCCGTACTTTCCTCAAGTACTGCCTCGACTCCACCAAGTCACTTCTACTACTACTGATCTCTGCTACTCTCATCCTAGGCTTGCCCTAGGGAAATATCGGACTCCACCAACTCACTCCCCGCCATCAACTGCATAAGAAGTTCCTTCTTTCTTCCCCTAACTAGCTCGCAAATACTATTACATATTACTCAGACTAGATAATTCTTCGAATGAGAGACCCTACCCTACAACGGTTGGACTCAGACAAGTGTTGCGAAATAGGGCTATACCTAACCTTCTGAAATTATTTAGTCCTTGCAATATGTAACTTATCATATTCGTTTACTAGTTAGTGAAAGACAACTAGAACTCCTAAGAGCACAAAGCAAGCAGCATTCGGGCGTTGAGTACACATACTAAAGCATATACTACTCTGGCTATCATACTGACTACTTTGTACTAGCATGCATCTCTCAATAAGCTGGTACACATATAATAGGCACATAAGGCATCCTCCCTAGATCCTTAGCCTTAACTAGCGTGCAGTTCTCATAAAGCTGATACACATATAATAGGCACATAAGGCATCCTTCCTAGATCCTTAGTCCTATTCTAGCATGCTGTTCTATTGAAACTGAAACTGATATTCATAACATAAACTTGTATGGGTAATTTGGGAGTACTTACTTGTGTAGGGTCCATTAGGTGTTGCGTCTTGGGTTCGGTTCATAGTCCAAATTTTGTATCCGGATTGGGCCTGTCCATACGTGATTATGTTATTAGGGTTTAGTATTTACAGATGCTTGCATGCATCTTTGTACGTAAGATTTGAGAGTCGATTATTCACAACGAATATCTTTTATCGATTGTAACCCTAAAAGGCCTCTACAGCGGAAGTTCTTTATCGAGCTCTATTGAGGCGTGAATCTATTGAATCATTCAGCATATTTTGATTCATTCTCTTGTTTGATATTTTTATTTGCATTATTTTGATTAACCTGTTTAAGATCTAAACGATCAAAGAGTTTTTCAACTCATCAATTGGTATCAGAGTAGGAGACTGTGTAATTCATACACATCTCTTCTGTGAAAGAAGTGATTAGGGATCATTCCACATTCATTGATATTTATTGAGTCGTCACTCCATAATTGACGTATCTCATTATTTATTCATCTTTCCCTAATATTACGTATTACAAAGTCTGATCTTCTAACAGGTTAAACGATCAAGCATGGACGATTCTCAATCCAATCCCATCAACATCTCTAACAGCATCGGATCAACCACCAAGATTCCAATCCTCTACACTCAAAACTATGAAGTGTGGACGCACCACTTTGAAGATTACGTTATTGGATCTGAAGATAACGGGTATCTGATATGGGAAGCTATCACATCTGGCCCTTTCGCTCATTCAAGCACTTCAAGAATCATTAAAACTCAAAAGGAGTATAATGATCTATTAAAATATCTGAAAGACGTCGCTCAGGACGAAAAGCAGAAGTTCCAATGCAACATTAAGGCATTAAGACTAATTCGATTCGCTCTTCAATCCGACACGTTTCGATTAGTAAGTTCTTGTGGTACAGCAAAAGAAATTTGGGATCGGCTGAGAGAGCTGTACTCCACAGATGAAGATCTGGAGCACTCAATTCAGACCCTACTTCTCTCTGAATTTGGAGGGTTCAAGCAGAAGCCAGAGGAGGTTGTTACACAAACATTTGATCGGTTCAATCATCTTCTCATCAAGATGATCAAACATGACATTGAAAGAAAGCTCATCGAACAGAAGGTCACTCTCTTAAATGGCCTAAGACCCGAATGGAGGGAAATTGTGTCAACGGTTAAAGCGCATGAGCAGTTCAAATCATATTCTTTGGCAAAACTGGTGGGGATTCTGAAATCCCAGGAAAAGATTGTGCTACAAGAGAAAAGCGTGGTTTCAAACTTGGGTTCTTTGGCTCTTCTATCCAAAGGTAAGAATGCAGCAGCAGAAGAAGAAGATTTGAATCTGGGAGACTACGATTTAATAGCTGAAGACTATGCTATGATGGTGTCAAATCCCAGAAGGTTCATCAAGAAGAAGTTTCCTACCAACAAGAACCGAAATTGGCAAGGAAGCTACAGTTCTGAAAAGATGAAAGAGGAGCCGATGGTTGAAGAATCAAAGAAAGAAGCAAAGGGTGAAGCTGACTCTGGTGTCAGTTGTTGTTCCTGTGGTGGGAAAAATCACTACGCAAAAGATTGTGTGTTGAAAAAGATGGCAGAGAAAGATGTGGAGAAGGATGAAGAAGCAAGTCTCCTGAAAAGACTGGAGGAGATTAAGAGGAACAAAGCTGATACTAATCCCTCTATGAATGCTCTTGTTGTGTAGGGTTCGGTAGATGATGATGAGTTCGGTGGCGTACAGGTGTGGTCAACCGACTCAGAAGATGATGAAGTGAGAAAGCCTTCTCATGGAAGGGCTTATGTGGCGAAGAGTGGTGATGCTGGTGGAAGATGTCTGATGGTGACAGATGTATCCCAGATGAGAGGATACAACACTGATGGTGGAAACGAAGTGGCTAAGGAGCGAGAGGACGTGTGCTTTACAGCGAAGCCTCTTAGTGTGCAGATCAGTGAGCTGGATGAACTGATCAAGAAGGTACAATCCATTTTTGTTTCGTTTAAAATTCCACAAACATCATATGAAAAGGAATTAAATAACTGGAATTCAAGAACAAAGAATTCGAAGATTTCTTAGCAGAAAAAGGCACCAGTCACAATTTCTCAGCCCCCTATACACCTCAACAGAACGGAATTGTCGAAAGGCGAAACCGATCCCTATGCGAGGCGGCCTGAACCATGTTGAGTTTTGCTTCTCTTCCTCTATATTTCTGGGCTAACGCCATTGCTGCAACTTGTTTTACTCAAAACAGATCATATCTCAACAAGCGTTTCTCTCTCACCCCTTATGAGATAATTAACAACATGAAGCCAAATGTCAAGTTCTTTCACGTGTTCGGTTCAAGGTGCTTCATCTTCAACTCCAAAGAACATCGCAACAAGTTTGATGTCAAAGTTGATGAAGGTATCTTTATGGGATATTCTCTTACTTCAAAGGCATACAGGGTTTTGAATAAGCATTCTAAGAGAATTGAAGAAAACTATTATGTGACGTTCGATGACAATTACGTCAAGAAGTTCAGGTCTACTAAAGAAGCAATTGGAGAGATTTTCTCTCAAACAGGTCAAGTCATAGCATCGATCGACAATTTCTTTGACCAGTTCACGGATTTGTTTGATGAACCTGAGAAAGCCACTCATTCTGAAGCAACGGCAGCAGAAAATAAGATTGATCACCTTAAGAAGATTGTCGAAGATGCAGCCAAACAAATGGGAGAAGAAGAACCAGCTCGAAACGAACCTCCCCTGAGCAGTACTTCAGTCGAGGGGGAGAATCACTTTTCTTCAAATCAACAGGTCTCACATATCCAGGGGAGAATCCAATCTTTGACGCACCCGAAAGTCCGGTAGCACCCGAAAGTCCGGTAGCACCTGAAAGTCCGGTAACACCCGAAAGTCTGGTAGCACCGGAAAGTCCGGATCAGCCTGAAAGCTCAGTCGAAGAAAAACTTCATGGTTTATCATCTGTCGAGGGGGAGAACTTCGATATGCTCTATGATGATGATATTCAATAAGAGTTGGAAGAAATAGTAAATGCTGAATTGGATCCATCCTATGATCCAAATTATCCTCCTCTCACCAAATGGACCAGAGATCATCCTGTATCTCAAATAGTGGGTGATGTATCTGAAGAGGTTCTAACTCGATCTCAACTGAAGGCGAAGCAAACTGCTTTATTCTCCAAAGTAGAATTCTGCATGTTTAATTCTTTCATATCCAAAATAGAGCCGGAGACCATCAATATTGCTCTCGATCATTTTGATTGGGTTTAGGCAATGCAAGACGAACTCAATGAGTTCGAAAGAAATAAGGTCTTGAGACTCATTCCAACACCAAAAGATGCCTCGGTTGTCGGTCTCAAATGGGTGTTCAGAAACAAAATGGACAAGGAGGGAAATGTAATCCGGAATAAGGCTCGGCTAGTGGTGAAAGGATATTTCCAGGAAGAAGGAATTGATTACGAAGAGACATTTGCTCCGGTTGCAAGGTTGGAATCCGTTCGTATATTTCTTGCCTATGCTACACACAAGAACTTTGAGGTCTACCAGATGGATGTGAAGTGTGCCTTTCTGAATGGGGAACTTGAAGAAACTGTGTACGTGGAGCAACCTCCTGGTTTTGTAAATGAAAAGCATCCGGATTACTGCTACATCTTAGATAAGGCTGTTTATGGTCTGAAACAAGCACCTAGGGCATGGTATGAAACATTAACTAAGTTTTTAAAGATGTCAAAATTTAAACAAGGTTCGGTTGAGCCAACCTTCTTTCGTAAAAAGGAAGGTAACCACCTTATGATCGTTCAAATCTATATCGATGATATCATCTTTGGCTCAACGAATCCTAGCCTAATAGCTGAATTCAGAAAGTCGATGGAGACTAAATTTGAAATGAGCTCAATGGGTCGAATTAACTTTTTCCTTGGTTTAAATATTAGACAGGGACCCGAAGGCATCTTTATCAACCACGAAGCATATACGAAGACTCTCCTTGCCAAATTCAGCATGATGGGAGACTCAAAGGTCAAAGTCCCTATGGCGTTTGGTACCAAGCTCACACCATCTTTGGAAAAACCGGCAGTCGACTTAACGCTTTATCGCCAAATGATTGGTTCCCTGATGTACCTCACAGCTAGCAGGCCCGATATAATGTTCTCAGTGTGATATTGTGCCAGGTTCCAAGCAAATCCTCGTGAACCACACATGCTGGCAGTAAAGAATATATTTCGGTATTTGAAGCGAACCACCTCTCTCGGTCTCTGGTATCCCTCAAACTCAGGTTTCTTCTTTCAAGCCTACTCAGATGCAGACCTAGGAGGATGTGGTCTAGACCGGAAAAGCACTACAGGAGGCTGTCAATTCCTCGACAGGAAGTTGGTAAGCTGGCAATCTAAGAAACAAACATGTGTTTCTCTGTCTACAGCCGAAGCAGAGTACATTGCATCCGCATCCTGCACATCTCAAGTGATTTGGATCCAAAGCCAACTCCAGGATTATGGACTCAATATGAAAAGGATCCCACTATATTGCGACTCAAAAAGTGCAATTAGGATCTATCATAACCCAGTGCAACATTCCAAGACAAAGCATATAACATTGAGGTATCACTTCATTAAGGATCATGTGGAAGATGGAAATGTAGAAATTCACTTTGTTCGAACCAATGATCAACTGGCCGACATCTTCACCAAAGCCCTTCCAGAAGCAAGTTTCAATAAAATCCTACAAGGCCTAGGTATGATGGAATCAGAGTCAGTACCAACAACACCTTCTCAGAACTAAAAGTTGGAAGCGAAATGAACCGAACGCTCGGTCTATTTCGGGCTCGGTTCACATGGGAACCGAAATGAACCGAACGCTCGGTCTATTTCGGGTTCGGTCCCATTGCACTTATTTTCACTTATCTCAAAAAGGTGATATCGTTGGTTGTATACTTTTGTACAATTGTTTTCCAAAAATTCCAAAAATATATTTTTTAAGAAACCGAAATGAACCGAGCGTTCGGTTAAATTTTTTTTCTCTCTTTCAATTTGGTTTGTTTTGTTTTTCTCTTTACAAAAATATCAAAAATTCCAAAAATATTTTCTTTCTTTTTTTCTCTACTTCTGACTATGTTAACAGTTTATGGAATATCGATGGGGCAGGTATCATTCTCACACTCTTTCCTAGCTAAGTGTCCCTAGAAGCATGCTGCTGCATGTTGTCCAAAGCCTCTACTGATTTTGAATAAAGCCTTATTGACTCGGTATACACAAACCTTGTCTTCCCAATTAGGCTGCTGCATTTATTCTAATCATGAGCTACCTTACTCTTTTCTCATATGAGTTAAGAGTTTTCTGCTTGGTCACTAATTTTATAGCAGAGGTACTTTGGTTCCCTTACAGTACCTCAAACATTCTTCTCCATCATATTCACTTCATGCATGTAATCCTTGAGACTCTCAGAAATTACCACTGAGTTTTATGGTTACACAATCTCTGTGTTTGTGATCTTAGCTTCGTGTCACTACGTGCTAAGTGAAACCCACAATTCAATACCCAATATGCATTGATGGTGAACAATTAAATTTGCTCTAGCTTTCACTTATGAATTAACGAATCCACCCAAGTGGTTGTACCATGAAATCTCTATTTTCCTTTTGTGTGATTCTTATGAAATTGTTACATACCATAACATTTCTTCCCATAGAATCCAGTTTTAAATTTTCTTGAGATTTCACACCAAGCATTTCCAACAAGTCACTAAAATACGATCCAAACCTACTTGTTCAACAGACCACATTGGTCTCACAAGTACTTCATTCGGTTTCTATCTTATGTCAAGATCTAGAATTCTGAACTGAAGCGAAAGCCACCCCTTTAAGCCTCATTAAAAGATGCCTTTCAACACTTCTTAACAAGTGCTTGATTGTAATTCAACGGGAAACCACACAAACACTTTAAAGTCTCTCTTGACTTTGAAGGAAGAGATTCGTGCCCGGGATCCACTGTTTTGTGTCTATATTGACATCACAATTTCCCACATCTATGTTGCTTTATTTCTTTATCTTTGACACTCTATGCACGAAAATATTTTTTTTTTCCAAAAGTCTGGTTTCATTCACGACAAGCTATTTTTATAGTTCTGGTATTTAATGCTATACTCTCAACGGGATGCTGTGGTTTATTTACGTGGTTGCTTTTATTCAGTGAAGACAACTCATTTTAAGGATAAGATGATGACTCAGCCGGGAGACTAAAGGTTTCAGGAATTCAAAAAGGTATTTGATGGGAAGCGTGCAAAATGGAAACATTTTTCTCTCTCATGCGTAATCATAGGAGCTGCTAACTGTCACGCGTCAATCAACTCAGGAACCGATTCCTTTTTCAAGAAGATTTGGGGGCGGATTTTTCTCTCACCTCTACGCACGATATAAAGGGTAAACCCTAAGTTCTTTTACCTCTTTATTGCACCCGATTTTCTGAGAGCAAAAAAAGACGCTTTTCTACCACTGTTCATCTCCTTCTTCAAAGAACTCATCAATGGCGGATTCCTCCTCTGTTCATGAAACCTCCCATATTCTCCCAATTCGACCCCAACAAAGCTTGGTCATTGATCTCACCCCATATTCATATGATTCCTTCATGTACCCTATAGTGGAGTGTCTTAAACACTCTCCACTGGTTCTCGTACTGACCAAGGTCGAAATCGTACCTATGGAGTGTTTATCCCAGATTTTCTCTACTGCCCACTACGAGAAGTCTGTTGATCGCATTTTCTTCGACATTCTTGATACCAAAACCTCAATCTCAAAACAACGATTATGTTCGCTTCTAGGGTTTGAACCTGATGAGTCGAGGGTTAACCCTGAGTCGATTTCTGTGGGACAGTTGTTCTCCATGTTTTACAACATGGGTTACAATGAAATCCTGACTATCGTCACGAAGTTCAAGAAATTGTGTCTTCCTCCTCAATGGAATGGCTACTTCACGATACTGTTCGAGGGTCTATCAGAGAGAAGTGCAGGTTCTGATGGGGCTAGTCGTCTGTTCATGACGATTCTCTATGGGTTGTACACTGGTGTCAACCTCGACTATGGATCAGTTTTATGGCAGCCGTTAATCTAAAGTCTTGCCTCTACTTCTCGCCATTCTGAAATTTCATATGCAAGGTTCTGGACGCTCGTCACCAAATGGGAAATGGACAAGTACCATGTCCCCATTGTGGCTACATCTCCACTCTCATCTATTGGCATCTTCCACACTACGAAAATCATTGTGACGGATCCTTCCAAGTTTCAGTTTGTTGGTTCTATTCCAGAATCAATGTATGCGTGTGTTACAGGGGATAGTCGCATCATCAAGACCTACAAAGAGTTTCTTCCGTCAGGTCCCAGAGAACTCACTCCAGAGATGATTCAGTCAATCCATGACGCTGACAAGCCTGCTCCCAGGGGCAAGAAACCAGAAAAGGGGAAAGATAAGAAGGTGGTCAAAGGGGCGAAAGGCCCTTCTCCTAAGAAGAGAAAACCCACGAAGGCAGCCCTATCACCTCCACCAAAGAAGAGGAAAACCCAGCCCAGGCGAAAACTCATTCTTGCCTCTTCCTCCAGTGAATCAGAGGATGAGGATTCAGACTCATCGGAGTCGTTTCGTGGTGACACTCCTCCCCGTTCGCCTTCACATGAGGTACCGGTTTCAACCAAGCCTATCTCTCCTCCCCCAATCACTATCTCTATTTCCATTCCCCCCATAACCTCCAATACTCATATTCCACCCACTTCTATTCCTGTACCACCTCCTATTGTCTCAGACGCAACAACAATAACAACAACCACTGGAGTTCGAACCAACATATCTGATACGGGGGCTCGTACTTCAGCACCCAAACCTACACCGGCAACCGAACATACTTCTACACCCGAACATACTACCACAACCGAACCTCCGCCTTCGCCTTCATCTCCAAATCACTCCGCAGATACCGAGACTTTTCTTGGAGGGGAAGACATGACCTTTGATTCTGTCTACTACAGTCCCTACCAGGTTGAAAGCGATGATGACGATGATGCTCCTGTCACCAAAAAGCATATCAAGGAACTTTATGAGAAAATTGATAGTCTCA
Organism: Lactuca sativa; assembly: GCF_002870075.4. NCBI lineage: Eukaryota > Viridiplantae > Streptophyta > Magnoliopsida > Asterales > Asteraceae > Lactuca > Lactuca sativa. The sequence goes on along the minus strand of NC_056625.2, from coordinate 126,247,932 downwards.
TCGCTTCCTCCTCCTCCTCTCGGTCCAATATCTCAGATGCTGCCATTCATGGGCTGGTTGATTCTTTCACCAAAGCACATGAAGCCTCTATCAACTCTGCCACTGCTGCTATCGAGGCATCCACAAACGCCTGTGTTGTTGCGACCGAAAAAGTCGAAAAACTATTTCACGATGCTAACATTCTTTTACAGTTTTTACAGGGGACTACTGAATCTAATGCAGCGAAGGTTGATTCCACTATTGAGAAGCTGGCCACTTTATTTGCATCAGAACAACAATTCTTTGCCGGTCTTCGTCAGTCTCTTGTAGCTGACAATAAATCTTTCCAGGCGACTCTGTGATGGATGCGCTTGCACGCAAAACAATTGCTCTAAAGGTCAAGACTCTTAAGCTTTCCCAATCAAAAAGGAGGTTGCATCGATCTGAGCGAGTGGTCATTTCAAGTTGTGTTTCGGATGTCCACGGAGCCCTCTCCAACATCATTGAAGCACACGATCCAATTCTCAACTACTCAGTGAGGCGAGTGCTTGCTGAAAAGCTTGCTCCTACCCTTGCCTTGCTCAGCAAAATTGAGGGGCTTCCTGAGTTTGTGGCCCATCCAAAACAAGGGAGAGAAGGACCTTCAAAGGGCGATTTTCAATCTCAACCACCTCCTTCTTCTACATCAGCTTCAACTAAAGCAACCGAACCACCAACAACTGGTCATGCTTCGGGTTCGGGTGCTCAAGATAAAGGGAAAAAGGCTATGGGTGACAGTGATGGGGATGATGACAAAGAGACTATTGCTGATCTCTTGAAGAAACAGACCAGAGATAAGGATTCAGACATGAGTGCTCGGATCGCTAGAGAGGCAGAAGAGAACGAAAGAAAGATGAAGGAGGCTCATGATCTCCTTGAAAGTCGAAAAACCTTATTTCCTCCATGGACTCTTGAGAAGCTAATCAAAGAAGCTATCGATACCCCCAACATCCTCTGGCTTGAACCTGTTATCTCCTTGGACAGGGTTAATTCTGTCGACTCTTAGTTCGACATGCCCTTGACCCGAAAGGCCTTTGTATTTCACGCATTTTCTCATGTTGCTGAAGTCCCTCATCCTCACCCGAAGGTCGATAGGGAGCTTATTGACTTCTATCTGAGGTCTGCTCAGCCTCAGTATCAGACATGGAGTGCACAGAAGATCGTCAACGTTCGGGTCCTCAAACCCTTTCGGGAGGGTAACTTCACTAATGTCAGATTCAAAGTGTTGAGGGTGTCAGCTAAAACCGAACATGCCATTTCTCTAGCTGATCTTCCTAACCTGAATCCACATGATTGGATCATCCTGCATAACATCCTCCTCACCAATGAAGCTGAATATGAGCCGATCATAGATCACTTCAAGAGGATGTTGGTTTGCTACATCATGGAGGTTGCCAAGATGGATCAGGAGATTGCTAGTGTTTTCAAGAAGAAGCCCACCATCTCCCTAGTTGGTTTTGCAAGTGATTTGAATATGATGCAGATGGAAAGAATTGATCCAAAGCGGAACTCAGTCATGTTCACTAGGAATGAAGGCAAAAAATGCCTGTTCGCCTTGGCTGACAAGCGTCTATATACCACTTCGTGCTTGGTACATGTTTTGGGGATCATTAATCGGTGCAAGCAGAATTCTGAAGATGACAAGAAGTATTTTGATGATATGATCTAGTGGTATATTCATTTCAGACAAACCATTCTTGCCATCATTCCTCGTCTGTTCGATACCACGAAGAAAGTTCCTGCAACTGGACCCAACAAGCCTAAGTAGAGTCTCGCTCCAATTGATGCAAAGGGGGGGATTGTAGGGTCCATTAGGTGTTGCGTCTTGGGCTCGGTTCATAGTCCAAATTTAGTATCTAGATTGGGCCTGTCCATCCGTGATTATGTTATTAGGTGTAACATCCCGGAATATCAAGAGTAGAGTTGAAGGGCTAAAAGTGTAAATGGGAAAGGGCAACTCGGCGAGTCCATGAGTGGACTCGTCGAGTAGGGTCACGACTCTGGTCGCGTGTTAAGTGGCCAACTCAGCGAGTCGTCGGCTGGACTCGACGAGTTGGTGCTGAGTGGAGAAAACCCTAATTTCGAAGGATGAGCCCTATTTAAAGGACATTATACCCTCTCCCCAGCCTCTTTACCCTCCCTTGAAGTCCAGAAAACCCTTAGACGCGTTTGTGAGTGGATTAAGTCCATTTGAACCTTGGAAAAGAGATTTTGGAGGAGATCTTGGAGAGTTAGGAGGCTTGGAGCAAGGGGCTTTGCCAAGATTCAGATTTCTCTTCTGTTGGGGCTTCCTTTTGAGTTGTTACTTCCTTTCTTGGGCTGTTATTCATCTAGAATCGTCATTTCGAAGTGTGTGGAAAGATTGGTTTGTGGTATTTCGAGTTTGAAGGTTAGATCTGAGGTTGCTACCTCAGATCTGGAATGGAGAAGGTCTAGATTACATTAAAGTCCATGTTCTTGAGTGTTTGGTGAAGCCATCTTGTCCCAAACCCTAGCCCTAAAGTATTAATGCCTAGATCTCTTTGGATTCACGTAAAGTTTGCCACTTTACGTGATGGATGGGTTGTAGAAGGGTAGATCTACGTTTTGGATCAACTGCATGGCTTGGAAAGCCTCTGTATGGATTCAGATCTAGAGGTACTCGACGAGTCACACGGGTGTACTCAGCGAGTTGCTTGAAGATAGGTTGGAACTCGGCGAGTTGGAAGAACAACTCGGCGAGTTGGTTGAAGATAGCCTTGGACTCGGCGAGTCTGGTCATGAGGTCCTAACCTTTCTTCTGGTTGAGCTGTGAATCGGTGAGTCAAGGGATGACTCGGTGAGTCGACTGTGAAAGGACTCAGAGTTGTTGGACTCGACGAGTCTCGGGGTGACTCGGCAAGTTGAGTCACGGATTGGGGAAGTTCTGTGCATGGGGACTCGGAGAGTCATCGGGTTGACTCGGCGAGTAGAGTCAGTCTGGGGTTGACTTTGACTTTGACTTTGACCAAGGGTTGACCAGTTGATTTACAGGAGCATTTTGGTAATTGTTGGCTTTTGTTTTGAGTTCAGAGTTTTGGTGTTGGCCAGTGTTGGAGATCGTATTAGTGGTCAGAGCAGCTTGGGTTTATCTGTTCAGTCGGCAGTTGCGAGGTGAGTTATCCTCACTATATCAACAGGGTCTACGACACCAAGGCCGGCCCTTTATTGGATTGTGATCCGGGTATCGTTGTTATGTTATTGCTTTGCTATGTTGCATCCTGGTAGTTAGGATGGTATATGTTAGAGACCTGGTTAGGGTCGGAATCCTGGTATGTAGGATGATGCTATGCTAGTGACCGGTTAGGTCGGTATCCTGGTTAGGATGATGTTATGCTATGTGATCTGTTAGATCAGTTTGATTGGATGTGATATGTTATATGATCGAATGTTTATGTGCACATGGTTGTTGGACTGGGGTTGGGTTGAGGCGGGACCTGCTTTGTGCTATAGACCAACATACCCAGGGTGGACCGGTTATCCCGAAGGCCTAGCGAGCAGTCCGGATAGGCTGTAGGCCCCAAGAGGGCGGACCAGACGTGCCGAGGCTCAGAGAGTGGACCAGGTGGATTGAAGGCCCGGTGCGGGCGGACCAATCACACTGTAGACTCGATGTATATGGCTAGACTCGGAGAGTGGACCAGGTGGATTGAAGGCCCGGTGCGGGCGGACCAATCACACTGTAGACTTGATGTATATGGCTAGACTCGGAGGGTGGACCAGGTGGACTGTTGGCCGGTGCGGCGGACCAGTCACACAGTAGACCCGAAGTGCATGGTTGTTCTGTGTTCTATTATGATATGGCATGTTATGCGTGTATGGTATATGTGGTTGGTATTTTGGGGATATCTCATTAAGCTTTCGGGCTTACAGTTGTTATTAAATGTTTTTCAGGTTCTTCAGGAGACCGTGGCAAGGCAAAGGCGTGATCGTACCGCTCCTCATGATTGTGTTTTGTGATGTGATTCTAGGAATATTTTGAAATAATTGTATTGAAAACCTTTTTGCAATAATTTTATGAAATCGGGTTGTTTTTGAAAAGTTTAAATTGGTTGGAATTTTATGGTCGTTACATTAGGGTTTAGTATTTATAGATGCTTGCATGCATCCTTGTACGTAAGATTTGAGAGTCGATTATTCACAGCGAATATCTTTTATCGATTGTAACCCTAAACAGCCTCTACAGCGGAAGTTCTTTATCGAGCTCTGCTGAGGCGTGAATCTATTGAATCATTCAACATATTTTGATTCATTCTCTTGTTTGATATTTTTATTTGCATTATTGTGATTAACCTGTTTAAGATCTAAACGATCAAAGAGTTTTTCAACTCATCAACTTGAGCTCGGCTGATTGCATGCACCACACCCTTTTCTCTTTTCAAAACTCTTTTCACTTTTTCTAAAACTCCTTTCCTTATACTTTTTCTAAAATTGTTTTCTTTTCGTAAAATTCTTTTGTAACCATGGTTTTTCTCTTGAAAACTTTATAGCACTTCCTTAGTTTGAGTTCAGACACACTCGGGAGTGCGCCCGAATCCCTCAAACAAAGGCTCCGATACCAACTAGTAACATCTCAAAAACACAGTCTGAAAATTTCGTTTTAAATTAGTAATAAAACCATATTCATCAATCGTCATATAAGAATCATAAAGAATGTATCTCAAAATATCTTAACAACTGTAAAATATATCAGAGTATAAACATCCCAGGCTGAACAAATGGTGTGTGCACTGCAATCTTCCCGAGCTCCTCTTTTGAAAACTGAGTACCTGAAACCAAAACTGAAAACCGTAAGCATGAAGCTTAGTGAGCTCCCCCAAACTACCACATACCATACAATAACATATAAAGCATCTACTGGGCCTTGCCCACTGCGTCGGACCGATGTCCAAAAACTAACCAGGGCCTTGCCCTCTACATTGGACTGGAGTCCGGAAACTGCATCGGACCGGAGTCCGGAACTAACCAGGGCCTTGCCCTCTGCATCGGACCGAAGTCCGGAACTAACTGCATCGGACCGAAGTCCGGAACTGATTGGGACCTTGTCCCCTGCATCGGACCGAAGTCCGGAACTGACTGAACATAACATAGCATAAACATATCAACTAACATGGGAACAGAGTCCGGAACACATAACACAAAACATGCTTGAATCACAAAGACATCAAGCACCCTAACTACTGCATCGGACCGAGGTCCGGAACTGACTGAACATAGCGTAACATAATCATAGCATATAACATAAACACATATACTGCATACTGCATCGGACCATAGTCCTGAACACATAACTCATACCATGTCTGTATCACAAAGACACCAAGCATACTGAACTACTGCATCGGACTGAAGTTCGAAACTACTGCTAGCTAAACGGGCCGACATTGTGGTCGTAGACCCGTTCCTACTGGAAGGAAACTCACCTCACACTGCCGAAGTCCTACAGACTCAATCCTACACTGCTGAAGTCCCGCAGATTCGACCCCAGCTGCTAGATTACAGATCCCCCATCTATTAACATCAAAATAACACCCAATTAATAATTGGGTTCTAACACATAACTTTAAATACATACTTTGGGTAATTACTACATTACCCCTAGCTTGGCTTACCCAAGCCTAAGGCCCAATCCATAGGCCCAAAGTCAACTAGGTATCAAAGCCCAACATATGGCCCAATTTTCCAAATTGGGCCCAATCCTTCATATGGACCTTACCCCTAGAGCCCAACTAATTACTCTAGTCCAATTGATTATTATTGGATGGCCCACACCAAGCCCATGTGAAATTAGAGTTTCATATAAAATGATAATTAGGGTTAAGTGTTTCTCACTTAACCCATTAAGGGCTTAACCCACTAAGGACTTAATCCATTAAGGACTTAGTCCATTAAGTCCATTATTGCTTAGATTAATTTCTGCCAGTGATTGTTATTTAATATTTCACTTATTAAATAAGTCTCGTGTGTGTCATGGTAAATTCTAAAATATTAGAAATTTCTCAATTAGCCCATTAAGGACTTAATCCATTAATTCCTTTACCCCACTAGATAAATAGCATTGAATAATTTGGGCTTAATTCACAATCGAATCCCAATGGCCCACAAGTGGGCCCAATACTCATAATTAGGGTTTTCCACCCAAACATGGCCCAATAAGCCCAAAACTAATCTCTAGGCCCATTAGGGTTTGCTAGCGGGGCACCACCCACTACCACCTTGGGTAGTGGTGGTCGATGGCTGCTCACGGCGGGGGTGGTTATTATTATTTTTATTATTCAATTTGCTAATTACAATTACAGGGTTTTAATCCAAAATACACACACTCACTAACACACACACTAACTAATGCACACACACCCAACCACACCATGGTGGCCGGCGGTGGCGCTTGGCGGCAGCCACCACCTCATGGTGGTGGTAGTGGCTTCCTTGCTATTTCCGGCTAGACTAAACACCCAAACACCACTAAACTGCGATAAAGACACACACATATGATTTCTGTTGCAACCGAACTCAACCACCCCTTGGTGGTGCCCAACGACGGCAATAGCACTAGGAAAACACAGTAGTGGCGGTTGTGATGTTAGCCACCACCTCATGGTGGTGGCGGTGGTCTTCTTTGGTCCTCAGCCAAGCAAACGGACTCACACACTCGCACGCACGACCTGGACGCCGAACTACTCCCAACTCAACCACCTCAGCGACAGTCACCCACCCGGTGGTGCTCATCGAACGGCCGCAACGTTGCTCTAGACCAACAGCAGTGACGTGAGAGTTTCTAAGGTGGCATCTGAGTAGAAGAAGAAAGAGGGAATGGCGGCTATCGGAGGGAAGTCGATGAAACAGTGGCGGATGGAAGGGTGGAAGGAGGTGACTGCTTGTCTTCGTCCACAGCGTCTAACCGTGGCCCAAAACGACGATGGAAATGGATCGTAAGCGGCTTCCTTGGGCGGCAAGAACGTTGGCATGAAGTCGGCGGTCGATTGGCAGCCATGAGTGACCGGAGGGTGGAGGAAACGGGTGGTGGCGGCTGAAGGGGGGTGGGTGCTAACTGGCGGCTGCTACAACAAGCTAGGGTTAGGGTTCTCATATGACTTATATACCCAGCTCCACATACATCTTTCCCATATTTACAGTTCTAGTCCCTCCCCTTAGAATATTTTCAAACCAAGGCCCCTAATTTACCATTTCTACCCCAGTTTTAGAATTTCCTTACAATTAAAATCCGGAATTTACCAATTAGTCCATGCCTTCATAAATACTTACAAAACTAATCTGAAACTTACACTTTCAACCCCTGACTTTTAAAATTCTTCACAATTTAGTCCGAGACTTTCATTTATTAATTTATTTAAATAAACGAGTGTTACACATGAACCACCCCTTTATGGAGTTTATGGCCCATGACCATTTCCCCATGAGTTTAGGGCCATAAACTCATGGTACTAAGTGCCAAATTGTGTTTTGAGGTCTTACAAGTCATGATTGGGCATCAAATGATCAAGTCCAAGCCTTTGGATAACATTAAGGGCACAATAATACTACCTAGTAGAGTTCACGGCCTAAGGACCCTTTCCTTAGGTGATTACGACCATAAACTCCTATGGGTAGTTGTTTTGATTGTTGTTTAAGGTCTTAAACACTTCTAGGAAGGATCAAGGTTGGCATCCAAGGCATAGGAAGGAGCTAAGGTCCAATTTACCACCTTGAAAGGGGTTTACGACCCAAGATCATCCTTGGCCGTAAACTCCTTTTTTCTATGGTTTCTTGATGATTTTCAAGTGTTATAAGGGTCATACTAAGCATACAAGAAGCTATAGCAAGTGCACTTACAAGATCAGAGCTCGATTGGGTGTTTAAGGTCCATGAACACTAGTGTGTGTTCTTGGTGTTTTGAAGATCTAATGAAAATCAACAATTGAATGGATGAAATGATGTATAATGACTAGGAGATAGGTTATAACAACAAATCAAGTCAAGTAATACTTACATTCTTGGAAAATCGGGTGAAGAACGGTATGCTACTTGAGAGAGAATGGCGTTGATTCTTGAGTTTGGAAATGATGAAATGAAAGAATGGAGAGTAAACTCATGCCTAAGGCATGAGTTTTCGGCCCGAAGAGAGTTCCTGGCCCAAACTCTCTTTTTTTGGCCGTGAACACCAATTCAAGGTGTTGATCGTTCCATTACATTCCCGATTAACTAGAAGTCACTTCCTTTTATCCGTCCGATTCATGAATAATTAATTAAAATTCTCAAACGGACTTTAAATTGGCTAAAAATTAGTAGAAAAGTATTTAACTTTTAATTGAAGTGTTGGATAGTAGAGTTCGTACGAATGAACATTTTGGATTGTCACAATGCATCATGGATATATATAAACAAGATCTTATAGCTTGAGAATGTTTGGTTTGACCTTATTTCCTGTTCTTGTTTGAAGAAGGGCTTAGGGTAGGATCAGATATTCGAATGGCTATATGGTCCAGTGTTATGTATGTTGGATTAGGTGTCTAAGCCCATAACTATAATTGGTATGTACTTGACCCGATAGTAACATGGTCCATTTGGGTTGCACTCACCAGAGCAATTTGATAGGAAGGATATTTGAGAAAGAGGTTATTTGTGATTTATTAATATATTAATTGAGAAATCATATTATTTAATTGGTATTGATCAAGGATTAATTTGGTATCAATTTAGTGATCAAAAGAGATTGATTAAATTAACAGGGGCTAATTATGTAAATCAGTGATACATATAGTTTGGGCTAATGATCCATGATTGATTAGTGATCGACTAAACTTATGTGAGAGTCCATGAATTGTTAGTCCAAATTAATTATTGGATCAAAAGCCTAAGTGAATGGATTTGGGTTTACAAGTGACCTTTAGAATTCGAAACTATATATGTAACCCTAAGCCCCTAAAATCGACACAAGTCTTCTAAGAAGAGTATAAACGATTTTGGTGCCTCCTAAACCTCTCTCATAATCCTCCATTTGTTCTTGTTGTTTTGTGACTTATTTGAGGCTTCACATTTGAGGTGCTAAGCTCTTGTAAGGCCAAGTTCTACAAGCTAAACAAAGAGGTAATCATCTAACTCGTTTTATGTTTTCAAATATCAATGTTGCATGCTAGTTAGGCTTCATGCTTTGGAAAATGAAAATTGCATGTATAACTAGGGAAAACTTAGAGCCAAAGCATTAGGGTTGTATGTGCACCATAGGGATGTTATAGTACTCAAAACCCATCAGTGGTATTAGAGCCTAGGGTGTTTTTTGTTATATTGATGCATTTGTTAATTGTTCAAAGTTGCAGCAACTTGAAAACTGCACTCTCACTACTGGACTCGACGAGTCTTATGAAGAACTCAATGAGTCCATGATGAACTCGACGAGTCCATTGCCAGACTCGACGAGTTGGACAGTCTGTTGGCAGATTTTCGAAATTTTTGGCCTGAATTGGATTAAGATAATTACCAAAAACTGTTTTGTATCATAAAATCTGTTTTTTTTATATGGTAGTGATTATCCTCATCCAATTAAAAGATAATTTTCAAATTTTAAGATAATTACTAGATTATATGATAAGCTAATTATTTGTATTATTTGATTTGAAATTATCTTTCTATATGAGTTGAATTAGATCAAATTTCTAAATGATAAAAATATGTGATTATTTTACTTGTTTAAAATTTGATCTAAATGACTTTGAAGAGTTACAAAACTTGTCATCAAGTTTTGGAATTCAAAAGGTCTTGAAGAGTTACAAAACTTGCCATCAAGTTTTGGAATCCAAAAGGTTTTAAAGAGTTTCAAAAGTTGCCCTCAAGTTTTTGAATTTAAAAAGTCTCATTTATGAAACATTAAATTTTAAAATTAAAGAGTTTTTGAAGTGTTTCAAAACTTGCCCTCAAGCTTTCGAATTGGAAAAGTCTCATTTGTGAAACATTAAATTCTAAACCCTAGAATTTTCAAAGGTTAAAATCAAACCCTTATACTATATTAATATTAAAGGATTAATAATTATATATATATATATATATATATATATATATATATATATATATATATATATATATATATATATATATATATATATATATATAAGACAAGTCAGTCTTACCGTTAGTAGGCCTCATTTATGAAGCTGGTCTATAAGGGGGTATAAGGAAATTGCCTTTAAAATGGCGATTGAATGGGTGTCCACTCTCACCCACCACTTCCTTGACTGATGGATGGTCGTTAACTGAATGGGTAGGATAAGACATTAATACTGGTTAAAAAGTATAATGATAATAATAAAAGTAACTAAATGTTTTTACAAATTCCCGGTCTTAGTTACTTTAGGGAAAATGTGAAATTGGTGCTATTCCATGAAATTGCACTTTGCACCTTGCCAAGTCGTTAGTGGAGCGTGTGTGGTTAACCGACACACTAACTTGGACTAGAAAGGGTGGGAAAGGGTAGCTTGATGTTTGTCATAGATCAATGGAGCATGTGTGATTAACCGGCACATTGATTAGGTGATAAATGACATCAAGAGTACCAAGTACATTTGCATGGTTATTTACACCTTGTTTGTGATCCTCGGTATCCCGGTCACAAACTTGAAGGGCATAATCAAGATTTAAACATGCGATTGAAAAGTTCAATGAATCTCAAAGATTTAGGAATTTCAATTCATTTAAAACTTAATCGTAAATTTAGTTTTTCATGGTGGAAATTGGTAAATCGTCATTTACCTACCTTCAAATATTTTACAATTGGATTACGTCATCCCTCTTTCGAATTGTGAAATATTGTGTTTGGTCCTAGCCTTAATATTTATTTGGTGTTATATTAAAGATTCTTATCTAATGTAAACTTTATCTTTCTTTTCAGATGTCTACCCCAAAAGTTGCTGGCTCCAACCCTTCCGACTCTTTCTCCCTCATGAACTTATGTGGGAGGGTGATTTTCGATGGGTCAAATTTCAATGAATGGATTGGAAACATACGGATGCTCACTCGTTACGTGGATAAGGAATATATCCTCGATAAGGAGCTAAAGGAGGTTGATGAAGCGACTGCTACTCCTGAAGAAATTGTTGAATATAGGGCTCATGAGAAGGACGTGACAAAAATGTCATGTGTCATGCTTGCCACTATGACAACTTGATGAGTTTATAAAACTCTTGATCGATTAGATCTTATAACAGGCAAATCAAGAAAATAATAACAGTAAGACAAAAACACAAGAATGGATCTGAATGAGTCGAATGGTTTGATTAACTCAATCCTCAGCAGAGCTCGATGAAGAACTTCCGCTGTAGAGGATTCTAGGGTTACAGAAGATAAGAACATAAACGCTTATAAAAATCTCTATCAAATCTTACGTTAAAGAATGCATGCAAGCATCTATATATAATAACCCTACAAAGAACTCACAGATGGACAGGCCCATACCGAAGACAAAACTAGACTAGCTGACGAGCCCAAAGACGCAACACTAACTGGACCTAACAATCTCCCCCTTTGTGTCAATTGGAGCGAGACTATCACTTCTTCTTGCTGGGTCCATCTGCCGGAACCTTCTTGGTGGTATCAAATAGACGAGGGATAAGAGCGAGGATTGTCTGTCTAAAGCGAATGTACCACTGGATCATATCATCAAAGTACTTCTTGTCATCAGCTAAGTTTTGCTTGCAACGATGAATAATCCCTAAGACATGTTCCAGGCATGCAGTGGTGTAGAGATGTTTGTCTGCCAAAGCGAACAAGCATTTTTGGCCTTCGTTTCTGGTAAACATAACAGAATTTCTCTTCGGGTCTATCTTCCCCATCTGCATCATGTTCAGATCACTTGCTGAGCCAACAGGAGAAATAGTAGGCTTTTTCTTGAAGACACTAGGTATCTCCTGATCCATCTTGGCAACTTCCATGATGTAGCAGACAAGCATCCTCTTGAAGTGGTCAATGATCGGACCATATTCTGCTTCATTTGTAAGAAGGATGTTGTGCAAAATTATCCAGTCGTGTGGATTCAAGTTGGGAAGATCGGCAAGCGAAATTGCATGTTCGGTCTTGGCAGAACCTCTCAGCACCTTAAACCGAACGTTGGTGAACTTTCCTTCCCGATACGACTTGAGGACCCGAACATTGATTATCTTCTGAGCGCTCCATGTTTGATACTGTGGTTGAGCGGCCCTCAGATAGAATTCGACCAAATCCCTGTCAACCTTTGGATTAGGATGAGGGAACTCGGAAATGTTGTCAAAGGCATGGAATATGAAGGCCTTTCGGGTCAGTGGCATGTCGAACTAAGAATCGACAGAATTAATGCGATCTAGAGAGATCACTGGTTCGAGCCACAAGATGCTTGGTGTTTCAATTGGTTCTTTCAACAACTTCTCAAGAGTCCAAGGAGGAAAAAGAGTTTTCCTACTCTCAAGAAGGTCGTGAGCTTCTTTCTGTTTTCTTTTAGCTTCTTCAGCCTCTCTAGCAACCCGAGCGCTGATGTCAGCATGCTTGTCTCGACCTTGCTTTTTCAAGAGATCAGCAATCGTCTCTTTGTCGTCGTCACTATCTTCAACAATTTGTTTCCCTTTGTCTTTTACACCCGAACCTGAGGCTTGGCCTGTTGGAGGAGGTTCGGTTGTTTTTGTTGCTGTAGAAGTTGGAGGCGGTTGAGATACATTCTCTCCCCCTTGTTTCAGAATGGACACGAACTCAAGGAGCCCTTCAAGTTTGCTCAGGAGAGAAAGAGCAGGAGCAAGCTTTTCCGCGAGAGTACGCCTCACAGAGTAGTTTAGTATCGGGTCATGTGCTTCCAGGATGTTGGAAATGGCTGCGTAGACATCCGAAACACATGAAGACACAATCTCTCGTTCAGATCGAAGAGATTCAATCTCCTTTTGAGAATTGGAGAGTTGAAGACTCTTGACCTTAAGAGAAGTGGTCTTTCTAGAAAGAGCGTCCATGAGAGAGTTCTCGGCAGCGAGATCTTCTTGAAGCTTGGTGAGTCGCTCCTCAATGGTCGCCTTAAAAACGGAGTTGTCGTCGGTGAGAGTTTGACGAAGAGTGGCAAAGGACTTCAGTTCAGAGGCAACTGAGGTAGCCAGCTTGTTGACGATGGGGCCAAGCTTCGTTTTAGAGGCTTCGACAATTTCCTGTAAAGACTGCAACAGAGAGGAAGCATCAGTAAATAGTTTTTCGACTTTTTCGGTCGCAGCCGCACAGGCTTTGGTGGATGCATCAATTGCGGCAGTAGCTGAGCTCAGAGAAACTTCATGAACTTTGGAAAAAGCATCAACAATATTCTGAATGACAGCTTCAGAAATGGTAGACTGTGATGAAGAAGAGGAGGCAATGAGCGAATCAATCTTCTCATGAAGCTCCTTTAGATGCTTCTTGGTGATGGGAGCATCATCATCGTCATCACTTTGCACCTGATAAGGACTGTAATAGACCAAATCAAATGACATGTCCTCCCCACCAAGAAATGGTTATTCGTCCTCTGCTGGCTGAGGTGAGGGTGGAGGCTCGGTAGTAGGAGTGGGTTCGGGTTGTGAAGTAGGTTCGGTGGTGGGAGTGGGTTCGGGTGCTTTAGTAGGAGCCCCCGTATCAGATACGTTGGTTCTTACTTCAGCTGTTGTTGTGGTAGCTTCAGTAAAAATGGGAGCGGGTACTGGGATGGAAGTTGGTGGTATGTGAGTGGTGGAGGTTATGGGGGGGAATGGAAATATGAATGGTAACAGGTGGAAAAGAGATAGGTGAACTGGAAAAATGTACTTCTGGGGTAGGCGATCGTGGAGGAGTGTTACCACGAGGGGACTTGTCAGAGTCTGAATGTTCTTCCTCAGATTCGCTTGAGGAGGAAGCTAATATCAGCTTTCGCCTGGGTTGGGTTTTTCTCTTCTTCAATAGAGGGGATTAAGCAGCCTTGGTGGTTTTACGTTTCTTAGGAGAAGGGCCTTTCGCTCCCTTGCCAGCCTGCTTGTCTTTTCCCTTTTCAGTCTTCTTTCCCCTTGGAGCAGGCTTATCAGCTTCGTGAATGGATTTGATCATCTCAGGAGTGAGCTCTCTAGGACCAGAGCGACGAAACTCCTTGTAGGTTCGGATGATACGACTTTCAGCAAGAACGTCTCCAAACATCGACTCAGGGATGGAGCCAATAAACTGAAATTTAGATGCATCGAAGACTATGATCTTCGTGGTATGGAAAGTACCAATCGAAGATAGTGGAGAACCAGCAACAATGGGGACGTGATACTTGTCCATCACCCATTTGTGACCAATGTCCAGAATCGAGCGTAGGAGATCTCTGAATGTCGAGATGTGGATGCAAGGCTCTGTATCAGTTGCTGCCATAAAACCGACCCATAATCCAGGTTGATACCGTTGTAAACCCCATACAGAATCGTGATGAACAGACGACTCGCTCCATCCGACCCGGCACTGCGTTCAGATAACCCTTTGAACAGCATAGTAAATAAACCGTTCCACTGAGGAGGCGGGCACGATTTCTTGAACTTGGTGACCATTGTCAGCACCTTAGTATATCCCATATTGTAGAACATAGAAAACAGGTGCCCCACTGGAATGGATTTAGGGTTAACCCTAGATGAATCAGGTTCAAACCCTAAAAGTGAGCAGAATCGCTGCTTGGAGATTGACGCCTTGTGATCAAGAATGTCGAAGAAGATCCTATCGACAGACTTGTCGTAATGAGCAGTGGCAAAAATTTGGGATAAACTCTCCATAGGAACAGCTTCAGCTTTGGTGAGAGCAGGAGCAAGCGGCGAGTATTTGAGGCATTCGATGATCGGGAACATGAAGGCGTCGTAAACATGTGGAGTAAGATCGATGATCAGACTCTGTTGAGGACGAATCGACAGGATGTGGGAAGTGGCATGAACAGATGATGAATCAGCCATTGAAGTGAAGAAGATGGGAGAGATGATGAACAGTAGAATACGTGAAGCTTTTCTTGCTCTCTGAATTTTGGGTGTAGTAAAGAGATAAATAATGGTTGAAGTTACCTTTTATACTGTAGGGAGAGGAGAGAGAAGAATCTGTTCCCAAATCTTCGACGGAAATACGAAGGGTTTTTCGGAGGTGATTGATGCGTGACAGTTGGTATCCCCGATGATTACGCAGGAGAGAGAAAACTGTCCCAATTCACACGCCTTCCCATCAGGCGCCGTTTTAAACGAATCGGTTCCACTTCGCACACCTGTCATTCAAGCGTCGTTTGAAAATCAAATTGATTGGAGTCCCGCCTGAGTCAGCATTTTGGTCTGTCAAAGCGAACGTCATGGAAAACTAAAGGAAGATATGTACCAGAGCCGCTAAATAAGCCTGAAAACTTTGACGTGCCAAGCACTAGTGGCACAAAAGAAATACCTGTAGAAGAAGTCACTTCCACAAGCGAAACATCATCTGTGAAAAGTGAACCGGCTGACAAGAAGCTGAAACAAAAGGCTAACATCCATAGACAACCGAAACAAGTGAAAAATCAAAAGCAACAAAGAAACCTAAGATACAAAAAGAATCTCTCTCAGCGAAAGCAGTTTTGGCGCTCTCAAAACACTCATTTCTCTTATCATGATAGAAATTCAAAGTCAGAGAAAAAGGCTTTCGGTCCACATGAGGAACAGAACCGAAAGGTTAGGTTCGGTCATGAGAGCAACATCAACCGAAAGGATAGGTTCGGTTCAGAAAGCAACAACAACCGAAAGGATAGGTTCAGTTCAGAAAGCAACAACAACCGAAAAGACAGGTTCGGTCCCGAAAGCAACAGCTACTGAACGTCCAGGTTCGGTCCCTCCACTGACCATAAACAAAAGGGTCATTTCGAACCACAATTCAGAAGAAATTCCCATTCTAATTCTTCTCATTCTCAATTCTCTTTTAAACCCAATTCCGTTCCTGCACAGAATTCAAAATCATCAATGAACTTGAAAGGAAAATCGAAGATTTCCTCAGTCTAGGAAAACCGAAAGCAGTCTAAAGCCCAAACACCAAAACCTGAAACCAAACCAACTGTTGATAACCCTAACAAAATCAAAGTGTTTACCATTAAAAGAAAAGATGAAACAACATTAATAAAAAGAACATATATTGTTGATGTTTCTCTTACTATTCCTGTTCCTGTGAAAGGCTCACGTGGACCCAAGAAACTTTGGGTTCCTAAATCTGCTTAATTTTTGCAGGTTATAAGTGACGAGCAGTTCAACGAAGAATGGTACATTGACAGTGGCTGCTCACATCACATAACAGGAAGGAAGGAAGAGCTAAGGGAGTTTCGATCTCTTCAGAATGGTGGGAATGTCAAGTTCGGAAACAATTCTTATGGAACAATAAAGGGTTATGGGATGATAACCAATGGAGACTTCACAATAAGAAAGGCGGTGTACGTTGAAGGGCTACAGCATAATCTCATTAGTGTGTCTCAACTGGTAGGAGGTACCGGTCTTAAAGTTTCATTTGACGATGAAGGTTCAGAAATCATAGAGAAGAAATAAAAAAGGGTGATTCTCAAATCAGAACGCAAAGGCGAAATGTTTCCTCTCAATCTCAAACCAATCAAAGGAAATCCAGCTATATGTCTTCTATCCAAAGCTCATTCTGACGAAAGCTGGTTGTGGCACCGAAGGCTCTCCCATCTCAACTTCAAAGACATCAACAAGCTTTTCACAGGAGGTCATGTTAGGGGTCTCCCATTGCTCAAGTTTGATCCTTGTGTGAGGCTCCCCCTACACGCTTCTCTTCCTTTATATTTCTGGGCTGATGCTATTGCTGCGGCATGTTTTACGCAGAACAGGTCTTATCTCAACAAACGTTTCTCTCTTACTCCTTATGAGATCATCACTAACAGGAAGCCGAACGTAAAATTCTTCCATGTATTCGGTTCACGATGCTTCATCTTCAACTCCAAAGAACATCGTAACAAGTTTGACGTTAAAGCTGATGAAGGAATTTTTCTGGGATACTCTCTTACTTCAAAAGCATACCGGGTCTTAAATAAGCATTCTAGGAAGATCGAAGAAACTTATTATGTGACTTTCGATGATAACTACGTCAAAAAGCTAAAGGCTACTGAAGAAGCAATTGGAGAGATTTTCTCTCAAACAGGTCAAGTCACGGCCTCGATTGCTAACCTGTTCGATTAGTTTGTGGAATTATTCGATGAACCTGAGAAAGCTACTCTCTCGGAAGCCAAGGAAGTAGACAACAAAGTTGACCATCTGAAGCAAATTGTCAAAGATGCCGCCAAACAAATGGGTGAAGGAGAACAAGTTCCAAACGAACCTCCTCAGCAAGGCGCTTCAGTTGAGGGGGAGAATCCACTTTCTTTAAAACAACCGAGCTCACTCTTTCAGGGGGAGAATTCTATTCCAGTTCCACCCGAAAGCTCAATAGCACCCGAAAGACCTGTAGCACCCGAAAGCTCAACAACACCCGAAAGCTCAACAGCACCCGAAAACTCAACTACACCCGAAAGTCCTATATCACTAGAAAGTCCAGCTACACCTGAAAGCTCATCAGTCGAGGGGGAGTACTCCGATATGTTCTACGATGACGACAGTCAATCTGAATTGGAAGAAATGGTCAATGCTGAATTGGATCCATCCTATGATCCAAATTACCCTCCTCTTGTTAAATGGACCAGACATACCAACTGTTTCGTCGGCATTATCTATAGGAGCAGACCAGAAGAACTCATCACAGCCATCTGCATTATCTTCGTTCACAATGGCAGTGAGTTCGGCTGTTTGATGTTCAGTTACTCATGTGACTTTATACACCTGATTTGGAGTAGTTCTCACTTTTTGGTACACAACTACCTTTTCTTCAAGAATCGGGGACTTATTTTGGGACAAGTGAGCAAACTCCACAAAATTTTCAGAAATCATATTTTTGTGGTTTTCGGGTTCGCTCTTGACAAACTCAGAACAGTCAACTACATCCTCTACAGAAATTTCACTCATATCATCATCCTCATTAAGTTCAGATGCATTTTCAACATCAATTTTATTTTCTGAACTTAACTTGGCACTCAATGAGTTGAATTTTTGTATGGTTTCGGTCCTTAGTTTCAGTTTATCGTTTTCATCCAAAAGATTTTTCAGCATGTCCTTATGGTCTTTGGACTTTATAAAAGATTCTATTTTGTCCAGACCGTACATATAAGTAGGATTCACATCATCAGACGAAACAACACTTTCACAGTTGTATGTTTCATCATCGATTTCATCCTCCTTAAACTCAAGGAAGGGTAAAATCATGCGATGTATTTTCTGCCCTATTTCACAATTCAGATGCAGTTGAGTAATGTTAGCATAAAGTCTTTTAGTAATCAAACAAAAAAACATTTCTTTGTTTTAAAAGTTTCAAATTGTCTCTTTGTAAATAAATGTTTTCATCCTTAGACTTAATCAGCTCCGACTCCTTTTGCTCAATCCACATCCTTCGCTCCTCACTCTTGGATGACACCCTGCTTATTTGGTCAGTTAAGTTAGAATTGGTGACCCGTGTTTGAGTTAAACAACTATCCAGATTTGAGATTCTTGAATTTAAGTTATTTAATTCCTTTTCATATGATTTTTGTGGAACTTTGAACGAGATAAAAAGAGATTGTACCTTCTTGATCAATTCATCAAGTTCATTGATCTGCACACTGAGAGGTTTTGCTGTGAAGCATAAGTCCTCTCTCTCCTTGGCGTCCTCATTTCCACCATCAGTATTGTGACATACTGCTTTCACCACCTCTTGCGACATACGCCTTTCCATGTGAAGGTTTCCTCACCTCATCATCTTCTGAGTCAGTCGACCACACCTGTACGCCACCGAACTCGTCATCCTCTGCCGAACCCTGTACAATAAGAGCATTCATAGAAGGATTAGTAGTAGCTTTCTTCCTCTTAATCTCTTCCAGCTTTTTCATCAGGATTGCCTCTTCATCTTTCTCCTCATCTTTCTCTTCCATTTTCTTCAGAACACAATCTTTGGCATAGTGATTCTTTCCTCCACAGTAATAGCAGCTGACACCAAAATCTCCTTCAACCTTCACCTCTTTCTTTGGTTCCTCGGTCTTCGGCTCCTCCCTTACTTTTTCTGAACTGTAGCTTCCCTGCCAATTTCGGTTCTTATTGGTAGGAAACCTCTTCTTGATGAACCTTTTTGGATTGGACACCATCATAGCATAATCTTCTGAAGTAAGATCGTAGTCCTCCAGGTTCAGATCTTCATCTTCTACTACATTCTTGCTTTTGGACAGGAGGGCTAAGGACCCCAAGTTTGAGACCACACTCTTCTCTTGCATCACAATCTTTTCTTGGGATTTCAGAATTCCCACCAGTTTCGCCAACGAATATGACTTGAACTGCTCATGAGCTTTAACTGTAAACACAACATCTCTCCATTTGGATCATAAGCCATTCAAAAAGGTGACCTTCTGTTCAATCAACTTCCTTTCGATATCATGTTTGATCATCTTGCTAAGAAGATGATTGAAGCGATCAAACGTCTGAGTGACGGGCTCATCGGAATTTTGCTTAAATTCTCCAAACTCAGAAAAAAGCAAAGTCTGAATGGAGTGCTCCAAATCTTCATCTGTAGAATACAGCTCTTGCAGCCGATCCCAGATTTCTTTAGCTGTACTGCAGGAACTCACCAACCTAAACGTGTTAGACTGAAGAGCGAATCGGATCAGTCTCAATGCTTTGATGTTGCACTGAAACTTCTCCTTTTCGTCTTGAGCCACGTCTTTCACATCTTTTAACAGATCATTATACTCTTTCTGAGTTTTAATGATTCTGGATGTTCCTTAATGAGCAAATGGCCCAGACACAATAGCTTCCCATATAAGATACCCATTATCTTCAGATCCGATGACATAGTCTTCAAAATGATGTGCCCAAACTTCGTAATCCTGGGTGTAAAGAATAGGAATCTTTGTTGTTGATCCAATACTGTTTGAGATGTTGATAGGATTAGATTGAGAATCGTCCATGCTTGATCGTTTTACCTGTTTGAAAGATCAGATTTGTAATATGTAATATTAGGGCAAAACGAATAAATACTGAGATACGTCAATTATGGAGTGACGGCTCAATAAATATCAGTTAATGCGGAATAAACCCTAATCACTTCTTTCACAGAAGAGATGTGTATGAATTACACAGCCTTCTGCTCTGATACCAATTGATGAGTTTATAAAACTCTTGATCGATTAGATCTTATAACAGGCAAATCAAGAAAGTAATAACAGTAAGACAAAAACACAAGAATGGATCTGAATGAGTCGAATGATTTGATTAACTCAGTCCTCAGCAGAGCTCGATGAAGAACTTCCGTTGTAGAGGATTCTATGTGACATCCCCAAAATCACGGCCAGAAAAGACCGATTTTTGTTTATGCTTTATGAAAATCAGAGTACTTCGTTTTATAAAAAGGTTGCGGAATGTGTTCCCAGAAAAACATGGTAAATACGTTATTAAAACATTTTCAAGGAAATGTATTTATTTCATTTTAAAACGTTTGGGATGTCATCGTTAATACCGAAACATAAGCATAAACAGAACTTACAATGATTTACACTAGTGATCTACATCTCTTTAAATCTCTCAGTGTAATGTCACTTCACTTCGTCACCTGTGATATACATAAACTGAGTGGGTCAGGTTGGGAAACCTGGTGAGTACATAGGGTTTTCAACCCACAATAATATAATTGTTATGTTTAATCATCAAACAATTAACCCCATTACCCATCCCCGTTATCTTCTTTACTCTTAAGGATTTAACCTAAGAGTCGTCTATCCTGCATTCGTTTATTCCGAAGTCCCTTACTTCCAGGGTTATAGGACTGGCACTAAATCCATAGCTACCAATGTTCGTTCATAAAGCACTAATTCCATAGCTGCTATAGTCTATTCATCGGGTACTAAATCCATAGCTACCAGTCTTTATCTAATAGGTACTAAGTCCATAGCTACCAATGTTCAACAGGTACTAAATCCTTAGCTACCAGCTTCTAACTAATAGGTACTAAGTCCATAGCTACCAATTCCCAACAGGCACTAAATCCATAGCTACCAACGTCTAAAAGGTACTAAGTCCATAGCTACCGGTGTTCGTCTCATAAGCACTAAGTCTATAGCTGCCAATATATACTCACGTCATCTTCTATCTCTCATCATTCATCTACCCATCTCATACCCAACATATTCGTATATATAAAATACGTATACAGTTTAAATCCTTTAAAACATGTATAAAACGTTCAACCAGCATAGACAACAAGTATTCAGATAATATGCACACATAGCACGTAGTTTATATAAAATACTTCATATCTATGTGTAAGATGAAAGGGACCATGCACTCACTTGAAAGGTGGTGAGTCGGCACTCGGACAGCACTTCGTTACTCTTAAAACAATTATCCCTTGACGAAACCTAGTATCATTACCACTAGAGTTTAGTCTAACGCTTGACGAGACTAATTTAATAGTCTAGCTATTATTACTATTATATAAGCGTTAAATAACACTCAATATAACTCATAATAATAGCCTAAATAATTATTTTAAGGTCCTAACAATGTTACTATAATTAAATAAAATCTATATTAAATATACTATAGGCGTAGCTCACTTACAGCGGGTTTTTATTAAAAACCGGGCTTCGCTGGAGCAGCGTTTCCGAGCCGAAAGCTTTTCTTCTCGGAGCCGTCGGGCGCTCCGGGGCTCTCTTCTCGTGCTAGGGAGGTTCCGTAGACTTGGGAGGGGTTTAGGGAGGCTAGAGAGAAGTTAGAGAGAGAAAGAAAGGCTTATGGTGTGAAGAAAATATGAGGAGTTCACCCTTGTATTTATAGGAAGTGTATAGTAAAGTAGTCTCCAAGCTTCGTCCGTAACTTTTGCATACGAGCTCCGTTTTTGTCTGTCTTTTTACTGTTGAGTTCCTATTAATGAGATCTTCAACTTTCATTTAGACCTCGTTGGCTAATTCTCATTCTATCTCGGATTTACAAAACTGTATCAAATTCGCCGCGCTCGAAAAGTAGGGACTAAGCTTCGTCCATAACTTTTGCATACGAGCTCCATTTTTGTCTGTCTTTTTACCGTTGAGTTCCTATTAATGAGATCTTCAACTCTCATTTAGACGTCGTTGGCTAATTCTCGTTCTATCTCGAATTTACAAAACTGTATCAAATTCGCCGCGCTCGAAAAGTAGGGACTAAGCTTCGTCCATAACTTTTGCATACGAGCTCTATTATCGACGTTCTTTATATCCACGCGTTGGTATTTATGAGTACTACAACTTTCATTTAGATCCCGTCGGCTAAAAATCGACCGATCTAAAATTCAGATTTCGGGTTGTGCACTGCTATGCTAAATCTTAGAAAAATCATAACTTCCTCATACGAAGTCAGATTTGGGCGTTCTTTTTATCGATGTTCTTAGTTTAACATCTTCTACGACTTTCTTTTAGATCGCTAAGGCTAAATCTCGCTTTATCGTAAATTCACTATTTACGCTTCCCGGTATCGTGTCGGTTCCGTCGCGAAACTTCAACGGGTCATAACTTCTTCGTTATAACTCGGATTTCGGTGTTCTTTATATGTACGAAAACCTCGTAACATACTCTAAAACTTGGTTAAGATTATTTATTCTAAATAATCTTTTGTCGAAAAGTCGTTTTCGACCCCTATTGCCTCTAATTTGACTAGCCCAGATTTGCGGGCGTTACAATTATCTCCCCCTTAGGATGATTACGTCCCGGAATCATCAACGAAACAGGGTCGTATAATGACTCCATACGTCATCTCTTCATCCTAGGTAATAATTATAACTTCTACATTCCTTCGATTCTATCTCTTAAACTCATTGACTGTAAGAGTACTCGATCGTGCACCTGCTCTCTACCTCAGGTTAGACTCCAAATTATGACCTTCAAGTCACAATCTTGATCCTTGCTGGATACGGACTTGAGATAAGTTCTTTTATTACTACTATAGATCGATGTGTCATATTCTAATGACCTATCATCGTATGTTGCAACACTTAGACTTAGGTCTCTTAGAGTTAAATTCTAAAAGAGACTATGCCTTCCTTCATGTTCTAATGTGATATAATCACACTTTAACATTAGGAATTTCTAGCCACCAACTTCTTTAACAACGAGTGCGATACTTCTATTGATCGCTTTGATTTCAACCGTTTGGTTTAAGTCGGACGCTACATCAAACTTGGTTCTCTGAACCACACAACATACTCATCGTAGTCGGACTCGATTCGATATGACCACTAGGGTCGGAATATCAACAATCTTCTTAGTCATTACCGAAACGATGGTAACAACACACTTGAATAAAACGAAATCAATTACTAGCTTCTTGGTAACCTTGTGACTTTCCCTGATCCAAGTGTGAGTCCTGTGCTTCCGGTAGTATAGGCCTCTACTACCATCCACACCTACTCATACCCGTCCCAAGTATTGTCTCGGAGTTTTCCAAGTCACCATACAAGAAAATCACATAACAGTTTAACACATCAAATATCAAAACGAAGGTTTTATATTATTCCTTAAAATGTTTACATAGGTGTTCAAGTTCACCCTAAACTATGCCCCTAACAGGCTACATCGCGAGGTACTATCTACACGATTACTCCATAACTCGATCCTTGGATGTCAAGCGTTAACTCCTGAATCTTCGCATTGTCATCTGCTTCGCCAAGGATCATTTGAAATGTTCTCGCTTTTTGCTTTGGCGGCACATATGGCTTTGTAGCCCCCTCTCTCTTTGGGTAGTCTTGCTTTCCTTTTTGGACCTTGAAGATCCTTCAAACTTCCGCTTCTCTCCTGACTTATCTTTTTCTAGACCCTTTTCTCTTACTTGGGCCTCTACGTTCTTAGCTGCCCTAACAGCTGTTTTCAAGGTAGTTGCCATTTTGACCATTGGGCCAAAGTCAGTGGGCAGTCCGTTAGCAAACCTATCAATCTTGGAGAGTTTAGAAGGCACCAAGTAGGGGAATAGCTTCATCCTCTTGGTGAATGCGGTGGCATACTCATCAACACTCATCTTCCCTTTCTTCAGGTTCTGAAACTCGTTGTTTAGGTCTATCAGATCTATCTCCGAGCAGTACTGCATTTTCAACTGTTCCAAGATCTCTTCCCATGACATCCTTAAGGCTTCTCCTCGTGGCATCGTATCTGCCAATAGCTTCCACCAGCTCAAGACTCCAGTTTTCAGTTGTCTTACGGCGAAGACATTCTTCTGTTTCTCGCTACAGTCGCAGCTCTCAAACACCATTTCCATCTCGGAGATCCAATCCATAATCTCAACAGGCTTTGGGCTTCCTGAGAGACTTGGTGGTTTCGCACCCAAGAAATTCTTGTACATTCGCCCATCCTTGTCGTTTCTCCTCTCCAGGCCATCTTGAGTCCCTACTTGACTCACTTGGCGACTGTAGTTCCCTTCCTCCGATTGCTCGGGAATCAGCTCAGGTTGCTCAGTGGGCATAGTAGGTTCGTCCCTATTCGACATCCTCCTCATTTCTTCCCTTTATTCAGTTAGCATAGCCCGAATCATGGCTTGAACTCTAGCCATCGTGACTGGCTCAGGTGCAACTTCTTCTACAACAGGTATTTGCTGAACCACTAGGGGTTGGTTCCTATTCTCATTTGCATTCACGTTTCCGCTACGGGTCCTTGCCATCTTGATCTATACACCGAATAAGGTGAATCTAGACCTTTACTTAGGATTGACGTTTAAATCATCCTTATCACTCCGAAACGTTTACATGCTAGTTCTAATATCGTAGTCGTGCGTTTAGAATCCTAAACATATAAGGTTTCCAGATCCGGTCGGCAACAGACCATAGATCCGAATAAATAACAGCATATAAGGCATAAAGCATTTAGCACATAAAAGCATTTTAGGCATAATTCCTAAAATAAGCTAGTGCTCACACCTCACAATCATCGCTTAGCATTCTAAGTTTAAGTCTATAAATAAATTCATATTCCTAGTTCGCTTAAACTAATGCTCTGATACCAACTGTGACATCCCCAAAATCACGGCCAGAAAAGACCGATTTTTGTTTATGCTTTATGAAAATCAGAGTACTTCGTTTTATAAAAAGGTTGCGGAATGTGTTCCCAGAAAAACATGGTAAATACGTTATTAAAACATTTTCGAGGAAACGTATTTATTTCATTTTAAAACGTTTGGGATGTCATCGTTAATACCGAAACATAAGCATAAACAGAACTTACAATGATTTACACTAGTGATCTACATCTCTTTAAATCTCTCAGTGTAATGTCACTTCACTTCGTCACCTGTGATATACATAAACTGAGTGGGTCAGGTTGGGAAACCTGGTGAGTACATAGGGTTTTCAACCCACAATAATATAATTGTTATGTTTAATCATCAAACAATTAACCCCATTACCCATCCCCGTTATCTTCTTTACTCTTAAGGATTTAACCTAAGAGTCGTCTATCCTGCATTCGTTTATTCCGAAGTCCCTTACTTCCAGGGTTATAGGACTGGCACTAAATCCATAGCTACCAATGTTCGTTCATAAAGCACTAATTCCATAGCTGCTATAGTCTATTCATCGGGTACTAAATCCATAGCTACCAGTCTTTATCTAATAGGTACTAAGTCCATAGCTACCAATGTTCAACAGGTACTAAATCCTTAACTACCAGCTTCTAACTAATAGGTACTAAGTCCATAGCTACCAATTCCCAACAGGCACTAAATCCATAGCTACCAACGTCTAAAAGGTACTAAGTCCATAGCTACCGGTGTTCGTCTCATAAGCACTAAGTCTATAGCTGCCAATATATACTCACGTCATCTTCTATCTCTCATCATTCATCTACCCATCTCATACCCAACATATTCGTATATATAAAATACGTATACAGTTTAAATCCTTTAAAACATGTATAAAACGTTCAACCAGCATAGACAACAAGTATTCAGATAATATGCACACATAGCACGTAGTTTATATAAAATACTTCATATCTATGTGTAAGATGAAAGGGACCATGCACTCACTTGAAAGGTGGTGAGTCGGCACTCGGACAGCACTTCGTTACTCTTAAAACAATTATCCCTTGACGAAACCTAGTATCATTACCACTAGAGTTTAGTCTAACGCTTGACGAGACTAATTTAATAGTCTAGCTATTATTACTATTATATAAGCGTTAAATAACACTCAATATAACTCATAATAATAGCCTAAATAATTATTTTAAGGTCCTAACAATGTTACTATAATTAAATAAAATCTATATTAAATATACTATAGGCGTAGCTCACTTACAGCGGGTTTTTATTAAAAACCGGGCTTCGCTGGAGCAGCGTTTCCGAGCTGAAAGCTTTTCTTCTCGGAGCCGTCGGGCGCTCCGGGGCTCTCTTCTCGTGCTAGGGAGGTTCCGTAGACTTGGGAGGGGTTTAGGGAGGCTAGAGAGAAGTTAGAGAGAGAAAGAAAGGCTTATGGTGTGAAGAAAATATGAGGAGTTCACCCTTGTATTTATAGGAAGTGTATAGTAAAGTAGTCTCCAAGCTTCGTCCGTAACTTTTGCATACGAGCTCCGTTTTTGTCTGTCTTTTTACTGTTGAGTTCCTATTAATGAGATCTTCAACTTTCATTTAGACCTCGTTGGCTAATTCTCATTCTATCTCGGATTTACAAAACTGTATCAAATTCGCCGCGCTCGAAAAGTAGGGACTAAGCTTCGTCCATAACTTTTGCATACGAGCTCCATTTTTGTCTGTCTTTTTACCGTTGAGTTCCTATTAATGAGATCTTCAACTCTCATTTAGACCTCGTTGGCTAATTCTCGTTCTATCTCGGATTTACAAAACTGTATCAAATTCGCCGCGCTCGAAAAGTAGGGACTAAGCTTCGTCCATAACTTTTGCATACGAGCTCTATTATCGACGTTCTTTATATTCACGCGTTGGTATTTATGAGTACTACAACTTTCATTTAGATCCCGTCGGCTAAAAATCGACCGATCTAAAATTCAGATTTCGGGCTGTGCACTGCTATGCTAAATCTTAGAAAAATCATAACTTCCTCATACGAAGTCAGATTTGGGCGTTCTTTTTATCGATGTTCTTAGTTTAACATCTTCTACGACTTTCGTTTAGATCGCTAAGGCTAAATCTCGCTCTATCGTAAATTCACTATTTACGCTTCCCGGTATCGTGTCGGTTCCGTCGCGAAACTTCAACGGGTCATAACTTCTTCGTTATAACTCGGATTTCGGTGTTCTTTATATGTACGAAAACCTCGTAACATACTATAAAACTTGGTTAAGATTATTTATTCTAAATAATCTTTTGTCAAAAAGTCGTTTTCGACCCCTATTGCCTCTAATTTGACTAGCCCAGATTTGCGGGCGTTACATTCTAGGGTTACAAAAGATAAGAACGTAAACGCTTATAAAAATCTCTATCAAATCTTACGTTAAAGAATGCATGCAAGAATCTATATATAATAACCCTACAAAGAACTCACGGATGGACAGGCCCATACCGGAGACAAAACTAGACTAGCTGACAAGCCCAAAGACGCAACACTAACTGGACCTAACAATCTCCCCCTTTGTGTCAATTGGAGCGAGACTATCACTTCTTCTTGCTGGGTCCATCTGCCGGAACCTTCTTGGTGGTATCAAACAGACGAGGGATAAGAGCAAGGATTGTATGTCTAAAGCAAATGTACCACTGGATCATATCATCAAAGTACTTCTTGTCATCAGCTAAGTTTTGCTTGCAACGATGAATAATCCCTAAGACATGTTCCAGGCATGCAGTGGACTAGCTGACGAGCCCAAAGACACAACACTAACTGGACCTAACACAACTGAACTCCAAATGTCCTATGAGGACTACTATCATTTCGAGATGCACCAAGACTTGATGGAAACGTACCATCAAAGTGCTCGACAGGAAAGGTATGAAATAATTTCCTCCATGAGAACAACCAAAATGAAGGATGGAGAGTCCATCACGGCCCACTTACAGAAGATGCAAAGATATGTGGACCGCTTGCTGAAGTTGAATGTAAATTTTGATGAAGAGTTGACTATCGACATTATCCTACACTCTTTACCTTATTGTTATGATCAGTTCAGAATGACTTATCATATGAACAAGGAGGAAGTCACTCTAAGCAAGCTTCAAGGCCTTCTCAGAATTGCTGAAAGTAGTTTGAAAGGAAAATCTGTTGTACCTACTCCTACTGCTGCTGCCCAAGCCCTGGCAATTGGACATGGTAAAGGGAAGAAAAGGAAAGCTCCTACAAAAAATCACAAGGGAAAGTATCGTGATGGAGCCTCTTCTAGTGGGTCCAAAGGCGGTTCTGCTGCTCCCTCTTCCAATCCAAAGGAAGCAGAGTGTTTCCATTGTCATGAAAAAGGGCACTGGAAATAAAGTCGCCCTAAGTACTTGCAGGACATTAAGGATGGGAAGATAAAGCTAACCTTCGTAGGTATTTGTACTATTCATTCTAATAACTAATCACATGATAATTCTTGGGTCCTTGATACAGGATGTGGTTTTGACATTTGTTCTAATGTTCAGGGTCTAAAAAGAAGTAGGGATGTGGAGCACGGGAAGATGAACTTGATCATGGGGAATAGGAAAGCATCGCTTGTCACCAAGATTCGAGTTTATTCTTTATTGCTTAGTAATGGGTTAGAATTAGACTTGAATAATTGTTGCTACTCGTCATATATGGCAAGAAACATTATTTCTTTTCATGGTTTGTATAAACAAGGTGTTAGATTTTCATTTAATAATGAAATTGGTTCTATTAATGCTTTTTATAATGGTAAGTTTTATTTTGAAGCATTGCCTTGTAATGGTGTATATGAAATTGTGATGGTTGCGGACAACTTAGGAAATAATTTATTGCATATTGATTCATCCAATGGTTTAGACAAGGCATGCTTGTGGCATTGCCGTATTAGACATATGTCAACAAGAAGAGCCAAGCCTAACTCCAAAAGGATAGTGTGTTGGAGTCATTTGACTTAAAGTCGGATGACACATGCGAATCGTGTTTTATTGGAAAGATAACCAAGTCACCTTTCACTGGTACTTGTGAAAGAGGTGAGGGTTTGTTGGATCTCATACACATCGATGTGTGTGGACCCTTCAGATTTGGCACAAGGGATGCTAACCGCTTCTATGTAACATTTATCGATGATTATAGTAGATATGGATATGTCTACATAATCAAGCATAAGTCAGAAACCTTTGAAAATTTCAACGAGTTTAAGCAAGAAGTGGAGAATCAATTGGGCAGGAAGATAAAGATGCTCCAATCCGATCGTGGTGGTGAGTATCTTAGTATCGAGTTCCACGATTATCTTATGGAATGTGGAATTGTTTCACAATTGAGGCTGCCTAGGACACCGTAGTTGAATGGTGTTGTTGAGAGACACAATAGAACCTTGTTGGACATGGTTCGTTCCATGATGAGTCGAGCTTTGTTACCTATCTCATTTTGGGGGTATGACTTAGAGACTGTCGCCCATATGCTTCATCTAGTGCCAACTAAGAAGGCTACCAAAACACCTCACGGAATGTGGAAAGGGAAGGTTCCCTCATTGGCACATATCAAGGTTTAGGGTTGTGAGGCTTTCGTAAGACGAGAGACTCACAAAAAGCTCAAACCTAGTAGTGAGCATTGTATTTTCATTGGCTACCACATAAATCCTTTGGATATCTCTTCTATAGACTGAGTGACAATGTTGTCTTCATTGCAAGGAGAAGGGTTTTCCACGAAAAAGAACTCATATGTCAAGAGGACAGCGGGAGGAAAATTGACCTTGAAGAGCTTCAAGACTTAAGTGATGAAGGAACCTCAAACACTAGCACTTAACCTGAGGAGGAAACTCCTGTTGAACTAGTTGATGAGTCTTTACCTATGAAACGTTCCAGTAGAGTTAGAATGACACCTGAGTTTTATGGTATCCATATTACTACAGTTGGTGATAATAGTACACTGGTAAATTTGGATGAGCGTAATAACTACAAGGAAGCCATGGTAGGCCCCGACTCCGAAAAATGGAAAGAGGCTATGGACAGTGAGATTCAGTCCATGTATGACAATCAAGTTTGGAACTTGGTTGACAATGTACCTGGTCGTAAGACAGTCGGGTGCAAATGGATCTTCAAGAAGAAGACCAACATCGATGGGAAAGTACACACATGTAAGGCACGATTGGTTGTGAAGGGCTTTACTCAAACTCCTAGAGTTGACTATGACGATACCTTCTCACCAGTGGCCAAAATCAAGTCTATAAGGGTTATGTTATCCATAGCTGCATTTCATGATTATGAAATATGGAAAATGGATGTCAAAATGGCTTTCCTAAATGGGAAGTTGGCTGAAGATGTTTACATGAGTCAGCTAGAGGGCTTTTTCGATGTGAAGTACCCTAATAGAGTATGTAAGCTTGAGAAAACCATTTAAGGATTGAAACAATTATGCCGTATACGGAATCTTTGTTTCGATGAGAAAGTCAAAGAATTTGGATTTTCGAGAAGCGAGGATGAGTCCTGAGTATATGTCAAAGCTAGTGGGAGTATATTTAGCTTTCTGGTATTGTATGTAGACGACATGGTTCTCATAGGAAACGACATTCCAACCTTGTAGTAGGTTAAGTCCTGGCTTGGAAAGTGTTATGCTATGAAGGACCTTGGAGAAGCTGCTTACATTCTAGGGATAAGGATATTGAGAACTTGGAGTAAAAGACTAATAGGATTTAGTCAGAGTACCTACTTGGACAGGGAGTTGAAACGTTTCAACATGGTGAACTCCAAGAAAGGGGAATTACCTATCCAGAGCAATATGAAACTGAGTAAAACTCAAAGCCCGGGTACCGATGCCGAGATGGCAGAGATAAGCTGAGTACCATATGCTTCTGCAGTTGGCTCGATCATGTATGTTATGACATGTACTCGCCCTGATGTGGCCTTTTCTTTGAGCATGGTCAACAGATATCAAGGCAAACCTGGTAGAGCTCACTAGACTACGGTAAAGAACATTCTCAAGTACCTCTGAAGGACAAAGGACTGGGTCCTTACCCTTGGTAGGAGTAATGACTTGAGAGTGACAGGGTATAGTGACGTCAGCTTTCAGACCAACAGAGATAATTTACGCTCTCAGTCGGGCAGGGTATTTACCCTAAATGGAGGAGCAATAACTTGGAAAAGTTCCAAACGAGAGACTGTAGCCGATTCAACGTGTGAATCAGAGTACATAGCAACAAGTAAAGCATCGAAGGAGGCGATATGGCTAAAGAACTTCATCGGAGACCTTGTAGTTGTACCAGTTGTAAAAGAGCCTATGGAGATTTTATGATAGCAAGAGTGCGGTCGCCGTAACCAAAGAACCAAGGGACCATGGCAGATGCAGGCACATCGACAGAAAATATCACTTCATAAGACATCGGATAGAAGAAGGAATCCTAGTAGTAAAGAGGGTATCGTCAAAAGAGAACCCATCAGATCCCCTTACAAAGGGACTGACTAAGGTTAAGCACTTGCAGCATGCTAGGAGTATTGGGCTGAAGGATGATATTAATTTTAGTGATTAGATAGTTGTTTAGAAACTTATAATAGATAAAATGTAATTGACATTTGATGATAGAATAAAAGGAGTTTTATTTATGAATAAAGTTACTATCTCGTGTCAATTGTTTACTATTGTTTCAATTTGCATGTTTTGACTTCCAGAATAATAAGATTATTCAAACCATTCATAGTCGATCATACTTTGGAAGTAGGCTATGAGGTTAGATTGTCATGAATTGGCTTGTAGATTTTCTAAGGTGTTTAGACATAGCAAAATTTTGCTACAACGTTCATGAGTGCTCCTGAAATAAGATTTGATTATTGGATTAAACCCACGCTCACATGAATCACTTCATGGAATTTTATCACGAGTGATTGTGAGACGATAATATCATATAATCTTTAAACCAAGCTATATGAGTTGTTGATTACGAGTTGGTTGTATATTGATAGTGCGTAAACGCATCAGTACTTGATGTCATAAAATGTGTTGTTGTGTATAATTTAACAAGTAGTTAGTACAAGCATGTAATTCGAATTTGTTCCTCAACTAAAAGTGATATCTTTGGCCCCTCGATGATTTTGTTTTGACTTATGTGTCGGGCATGGTCAGGACTCAATCGATGTGTTCAATTAAGTTCTATGTCAAACAAATCAGAAATTGGGAAACAAACTGTTGGACAATAAGTATGACTTCATTCAATGTCTTTATCCACACGATATCTTGAAGAATAGAGGATTATATGATCCCTTATCTTTTCTTTTTGAAACGGAAAATCTAACCTACTCCTAAACTACACCTTAAATCCACCTATGTCCACAACGGGACTTGAACCCTTAACCTCAAGGATGGAGGACAACACCGGATACCACTGGGCTAGAAGCCCTTTGGTGATCCCTTATCTATAGGACGTGTTATTGATCAGAGTTGAGAACGGATTTTGAGAGCTATGATTGCTAGTCGGTTGTTGAAGTCGTACTTGCAGTTATAGTTATTAGACTTATCCAACTGGGAGACTGTTGGATTAGGTGTCTAAGCCCATAACTATACTTGGTATGTACTTGACCCGATAGTAACATGGTCCGTTTGTGTTGCATTCACTAGAGCAATTCGATAGGAACGATATTTGAGAAAGAGGTGATTTGTGATTTATTAATATATTATAAGAATAATATATCAATTGGGAAATCATATTATTTAATTGGTATTGATCAAGAATTAATTTGGAATTAATTTAGTGATCAAAAGTGACTGATTAAATTAATAGGGGTTGATTATGTAAATCAGTAATACATATAGTTTGGGCTAATGATCCATGATTGACTAGTGATGGACTAAGCTTATGTGAGAGTCCATGAAATGTTAGTCCAAATGAATTATTGGATCAAAAGCGTAAGTGAATGGATTAGGGTTTACTAGTGACCCTTGTAATTATACACTATATATGTAACCCTTAAGCCCCTAAAATCGACAAAAGTATTCTAAGAAGCGTATAGACGATTTTGGTGCCTCCTAAACCTCTCTCATAATACTCCATTTGTTCTTGGTGTTTTGTGACTTATTTGAGGCATCAAATTTGAGGTTCTAAGCTCTTTTAAGGCTAAGTTCTACAAGCTACAACAAAGAGGTAAGCATCTAACTCGTTTTATGTTTCAAATATCAATGTTGTATGCTAGTTAGGATTCATGCTTTGGAAAATGAAAATTGCATGTATAACTAGAGAAAATTTAGATCCAAAGCATTAGGGTTGTATGTGCACCATAGGGATGTTATAGTGCTCAAAACCCATCAATGTATGGCTAGCATACATGAGTGCTACAGGGTTAGTGGAAGTTTCATGGATCAGTCGGCCAGTTGTGAGATGTTTAGCCTTTCCTTTAAGGAGTGAGGAACTGAGTGGTCATCTATGCTTATGAGTACTGTTAAGGCAAGGTGATGATCCTTGACATAAATATAGGTAGGTGTGGAAGGTAGTATGGGCTCGTACTATTGGAAGCATAGGACTCGTATGCATAGCAAGGAGGTCACAACCTTTAGGGCCTTGTTGGGAGTTAGTTCCCTGTTATTTATGTGGATTATCTAATATCTTCCTAGTATATTTTTAGTATGGTGACTACGAGGCGAGTTGAGATTTGATTTGGATCGGGATCAGGGACTGATAGTTAGATTAGATCATATGAGTTGGATGCCAAGATCAGGAGTATCCTCCATGAGGAGGTCGTGGCCATCGCCCGTGATCAGATTTCGGAGATGTTCAGGTCTATCAAGACCACGATGATGGAGTTCTTTAATGATCACTACGCATGGATTGCTGAGACGGATGCTGCTGCAGCCTCTGCAGCCATGGCGGCTCCAGGTGTTGGGACAGTGCGGGTTTTTTAGTATCGGGATTTCAATAATACGAAGCCCCCGAGTTTCAATGGAGTCTAGGTCCCGATCGTAGCCATGTGGTGGCTATCTGATGTGTAGGGGTGTTTCTTCACTTGTTCATGCCCTACTAACCAGAAGGTCTATTGCACTCTAAACCTTCTGAGGTCTAGAGCGAAAGATTGGTGGAGACTTGTTACAAGATCGTACCCTGATGAGCAGAGGGTTGCAGTATCTTGGGATCAGTTCAGAGAGATGTTTCGTTCTCGCTACAATCCTTTGGTCGAGAGGGAGAGGATGGCTCAGGAGTTTTTTGACCTGAAGCAGGGCTCAGAGTCAGTGACGGAGATCACCCGAATTTTTACGGAGTGGGCGATGTTTTACCCTAAGTTGTTTTAGAGTAGGCTCAGATGACCCGTTATCTGAGTATGCTCAAGCGGACATCAGGCAGTTTTTATCTACTCAGCGGTGTGATACTTTTCTGGAGTTACAGGAGGCCGTCAGGCGGCATGAGCTTGAGATACAACTTCATTTAAGAGATCAGAGGTAGGCCCTGACACAATCGCAGCTGGCGTAGAAGCGGTTTAAAACCGCTGATTCTAGGTCTGGAGGTCAGCAAAGCCGCACTTGTGGGAAGTGCAGGAAGGTTTATGTCGAAGCTTGTCGATCTGCTGGTGTGCGCCACAAATATTGCAAGGAGGGGCATTATGTGAGAGACTTCCACCAGTCCTCCCCGGTTCAGAGTATGAGGATTCGCTATCATTGTGATCAGGTTGGCCATGTGAAGGTCAATTATTCGTTGCTCGCCGCCAAGCCGACACAGGCTCCCGTGCCAGCTACATTGAGGATCACTGATGGGAGTTAGGGCAGGGTGGAGCCCCCGAGGGCTTGTGGTCGCGCTTTCCCGCTCACTTCCAAGGAGGCCAGGGCAACACCATATGTTATGACTGGTATGTTTCTATCTCTTATCTTATTGATTGTGGTACATTCCTAGTGAACTCCTTGCCTGCTTTAGTGTTGTTTGACTCGGGTGCAAGTCGGTGTTTTGTTTTTCGGTCCTTCAGTAAGGAGCTTGTTTTTCCCATAGGGAGTTGGAGTGTCTGTTGCGAGTTTCTACCGCCAACGAACACGGGGTTTCTGCTTCTTTGGTTGATCAGGGTTGCATTCTAGAGATCTTCGAGGTATCCTTTCCGATCGATGTGATTTTGATTCCCATGGGGGATGTCTGTGTGATTATGGGTATGGACTGGCTGATCCGTTTTGATGCCATGATCGACTGCGAGGTCCAATGTGTGGTAGTTTGAACCCTAAGTAGGAGGGAACTAGTTTAATTAGGAGAGGGAACATTTTGGACTCGTTATGGGTATTACGAGTTCGTGGTGATGTCGTTTGGGATTACCAATGCACCGACAATATTTACAGATTTGATGAATCGGGTATGCAGGCCAATGCTTGATCGCTCAGTCATCGTGTTTCTTGATGATATCTTGGTGTATTCCAAGACCAGGGAGCACTGTGAGGAGTATCTTTGTTAGCTTCTGGGGGTTTTGAGGTGAGAGCGGCTTTATGCCAAGTTCTTGAAATGCAAGTTTTAGTTGCAAGAGGTTCAGTTCCATGGACACCTCATTAACCAGGATGGGATTTTGGTAGATCCAGCCAAAATTGTGGTGGTGATGCAGTGGGAGGTTCCAAAATCTCCCTCAGATATCAGGAGTTTCTTGTGTTTGGTAGGGCACTACCGGGGATTAATTCAGGATTTCTCCAGGATTGTAGTACCCCTCACTCGTCTGACGAGGAATGGGGTGGATATCTGGTAGGGCCCTGAGCAGCAATCAACATTCGAGACCCTTCGGTAGAGAGTTTGCTAGGCCCCAATTTTGACCCTCCCCGAGGGAATCAAGGATTTTTTGGTTTTCTATGATGTGCCCATCACTGGGTTGGGAGCGGTCCTCATGCAGAGAGGACGAGTGATAGCTTATGTTTCACGACAGTTGAAGCCACATGAGACGAGATATCCCACGCATGATCTTGAGCTGGGAGCGGTGGTTGTCACTCTCAAGATTCGGAGGCATTACCTTTATGGCGTTTGTTGTACTATCTACACTGATCACAAGAGTTTGAGGCATATTATGGATCAGCCGAACCTGAACATGAGGCAGCGCAAGAGGCTGGACATAGTCAAGGATTATGATTGCGAGATCCTTTACCATTCGGGTAAAGCGAACGTGGTGGCGGATGCCCTGAGCCGCAAGTCGGTTGGATCTTCTGTTCCGGTGTCATGTATGAGGATATCTGTGGATTCTACACTTGTGGGTTTGATTAAGGAGGCTTAAACTGAGGGTCTTCGAGAGGAGAATTGGAAGATTGAGAGGATTAGGGGTGAGATCACTAGATTTGTGCCGGACAATCGTGGTTTGTTGACTTGTTGCGGATGGGTGTGGGTTCCTGTATCCAAAGGGGTCAGGTAGATTATGTTGGAGGAGGCTCATAAGTCATGTTTCTCTATCCATCTGGGGGCCACCAAGATGTATTGGGATCTGATGTTGAGTTATTGGTGGTCATGCATGAAGAGGGAGATCACCTGGTACGTTGAGAGGTGCTTGACCTGTAGGATGGTCAAAGCTGAGCATCAGAGTCTGCATGGCAAGCTGCAGCCTATGGAGGTTCCCATGTGGAAATAGGAGCAGATATCGATGTACTTCATCACCAAGTTGCCGAAGACAGCAAAGGGTTTTGATGTTATTTGGGTCATCGTGGATTGACTGACCAAGAGTGCCCATTTTCTGGCAATTCGGGAGAGCTCGTCGGCCGATAAGTTGGTTGATGTGTATATTCATGAGATCGTTGCTCGCCATGGGTTTCCAGTCTCTATTGTTTCAGACCATAATGTTCGGTTCACCTCCTGTCTTTGGCAGAAGTTCCTTGAGGAACTAGGCACGAGGCTGCATTTCAACACAACTTATCATCCACAGACAGACAACCATAGTTAGCGAACCATTCAAACTCTTGAGGATATGTTGCGAGCATGCGTCATTGATTTTGATAGGAGCTGGAACTCCTACCTACCTCTTGTAGAGTTCTCCTACAACAACAGTTTCCACTCCAGTATTGGTGCCCCACCTTTTGAGCTTTTGTACGGGTGGAGATGTCGCACCCCTGTCTGTTGGGAGAGGTTGGTCACAGGGTCATGGGTCGGACCGAGGTGGTTCTGCAGACTACAAAGATGATTCAGCAGATTAGGCAGAGATTGCAGACTGCTCAGAGTCGGCAAAAGATTTATGCCGACCGACGTCGTTCTGAGTTGGAGTTTCAGGATGGTGACATGGTGTTATTGAAGGTCTCACCTTGAAAAGGTGTGATTCGCTTTAGTAAGAGGGGGAAGTTGGGTCCTCGATTTATTAGACCATTCTGGGTTATTGTCAGGGTTGGCAAGGTTGCTTATAGATTGGGTCTTCTGGAGGAGCTCAGTTAGATATATAGCACTTTCCATGTATCACAGTTGTGGAAATGCATTTTTGGACATGGATGCAGTGGTATCATTGGATGATATTCAGGTTGATCAACGCCTGAACTATGTCGAGAGGCCAATTGGTAAGGTACAATGGCATCATCAGAGGGGATCCGAGTGGACCTGGGAGCCGGAGGCTGAGATGCGAGAGCATTATCCAGGTTTGTTCACCGCATCAGGCTTCGAGGATGAAGCCTAGTTCAAGTTGGGGAGAGTTGTAACATCCTGGTTTACAGGTATGAGATTTATTATTTTTAAAATTCATGTTTTCCTTGGAACTCGTCGAGTTGATGGATTCAAATTGATTGTTGAAGATATTTGGGCCACAAATCTTTTTGGACCAACTCAACGAGTTGGAGAGGCAAACTCAACGAGTTTGTGGCTGATTAAGAAACCCTAATTTTTAGGGTATTGCACCCTATTTAAAGGCCTTATACCCATTAGGTGGCCTCCTTACCAGTTTCATCTGTCCAGAAACCCTAGTCCGTGCATCCTCTCCCATATTTGTGTATGTGTGTGTGATCTTGAAGAGTGATTTCTTGGTGTTCTTTTGAAGGAGCTTAAAGTTTGAGGTGGCTTGATTGAAAGGAAGGCTATAGATCCAAAAACCTACTCTTTTGTTGCAGTCATTTTGAGGTCTAAAGTCGACACCTTGATTATCTATTGCTTAGATCTCTTCCTTGGAAGTCTATTGTTAAATCTGGCTCATTTTTGGATTGTTCATTGGTTGAGTATTTCATAAAGTTATCACTTCAGATCTAAACGTTTTATGGTCTCATTGGACTTAAAGTTTCAATGTTTATCAAGTTCTAGGCCTCCTTCATGCTTTAGGTCCCTTATTAAGCCTTCCTTAAGTTTTAAAGCCTCTTTGTGACATGCATGGACGTAAAGTTAGCAATTTTACGTGGTTTTCCAGCTCTTGGGTATCAGATCTATATTTTAAAGCGTTAGACTTGATGAAAAAGGATTGAATGTGTTAAGTTGGGAAAACTCGGCGACTTGGCTAGGGTTTTCCCGATTCTCTGAATACTGTAGGAATTCGGCAAGTTGGTAGGTGCACTCAACGAGTTGGGTCAATATGGATTGTTGACTTTCACTTTGATCATGGTTGACCAAGTTTAACTCTTGAGGGCATTTTGGGTATTTCAGGGTTTTGATGGGGTTGGTCACATGATGGTTGTAGGTATTTGAGTCCGGAGCTGAGTTTTGGAGTTGGATTTTACCATTTCAGCACTACTTGTGAGGTGAGTGTTCCTCACTGTACTTTTTGGGTCGAAGGCACCAGGGCCGGACCTTTTGGATTGTTATCCTAATTATTGCATGATTGAGTATTGTA
The DNA here is from genome assembly GCF_002870075.4 of Lactuca sativa. Taxonomy (NCBI): domain Eukaryota; kingdom Viridiplantae; phylum Streptophyta; class Magnoliopsida; order Asterales; family Asteraceae; genus Lactuca; species Lactuca sativa. The sequence continues at coordinate 126,209,074 of NC_056625.2, read as the reverse complement.
GTGAATTGTTAGATCTGTATCCTGGTAATAGGATGATGCTATGCTTAGTGCTCTGTAAGATATGCATGTTTGTCTGTTGACTAGTGGTATGTTTAATTGTTATGTATATGTCAACATGTTATTTGCGGTTGGGTTGAGGCAGACATGCTTTGTGCTGAAGGCCTACAGACCCAAGGCGTCCCGAATATACTGAAGGCCGGAGAACGTTCCACATAGGTTGAAGGCCCCAAGTGGCGTACCAGTCATGTTTTAGGTTCTGTGAGCATACCAGAGAGACTATAGGCCGGTGGGGGCATTCCAGTCAGAATGAAGACTCTGAATACATGTTGTTTATGATATTATTCTGGTTTTGTATTGTGTTGGTATTTCGGGGAAACTCAATAAGCTTCGAGCTTACAGTTTTGGATTATGTTTCAGGTACCTCAGAGGAGCACGGGAAGGCGAAGGTGTGCTCGTGCACCTCCTCATATTTTGTTTCATGCTTTCTGGGATTTCTATGATGTCGAACTTATTTTGAAAACAATTTTTACACAATGATGGTTTTTGGATTTATATAAAAGTTTTAAAATATTCAAAATTTTATGGATATTAAATTTGTAACCTATAAATTTATCAGTTTCAACATGATCCTCGAAAAGGCCCTAAACGTACCACAACAGATTGACAGTGGAGATGATTATGGGGTGTTTTTGTGATGGTTCCTGGTGTTCTTGATCATCGAGAAATTGTATTTTATAGAGGGTAAATATAGTCCATGGGCTGTGTTATATTGTAAATGACTGGCATAAATGTTTTGGGGTAGAAGGATAAAGACCATTTGAACATTGTAATATTACTTAAAACAAATTGCTTAAGCTTCTGTATTTATTAGTTTTTTTGTTGATATTTAGATTCTAGTTTAATTTTAGATTTTATAAAAAAAAATCCTTATACAAAAAGAAAAAGAAAAAAGGTAACACAAAACACATTTTACACATTAAAAAAATCTATTGCAGAACAAGTGTCCGGAATCCTATTATGGTATTTCGGAGAACTCTCAAAAATGAAATATTTTGGACAAAATGGTTATTTAACAAAAAAAATCTATTTTGGAATTCTACTCCGGTGTTCCGGAGAATTCTCCGGAATGATATATTCCGAACAAAGTGGTCATTTTACAAAAAGTGTCTTTTTTTCGAATAGTTCATTTATATGGGTTACATTACTTAATTTCCAAGATAATATTCCTTCCTTAATGCTAAAAGATTGAAATTGATTTGCATAAGCTTCCTATTCAATTATCTAACTCAAATATCAAAAATACGTTTATAAAAACAACAAAAATGTCATTTTAGGTCCCTAAACAGTCCCAAGTGGATGAAAAACACCATACATCATGGAAAATATGTTGCTTTTGTTAATTGGTCCTTTTCGCATAACATGTGTGAATTTTGTTTGGTTCCGAGATTATAGCATCACTTCGAGATATTTGATGAAGATTTCAGCACACTTCCATTCTACTAGTGTTGACATCATCAGACCATGCGTTAACACTTTTAGTCCATGCATCATCCTCCTACTTTTGAAAATTACTCATCCTCTAGTGTTCTTCGTCACCAAAATCTCCAACAAAAGGTAATAAATCAACAAAATTGAATGTGACTGGCACATTGCAAATATATGGCAACTTAATATTGGAAGTATTATTGTTAATCTTCTTCAAACACGAAATAGGCTATCATCCTTGGTTGGATCTTGCTAAAACATTTATTAGGAAACCTTCATTGCATCAAATGAATCCATACATGATCACATTTTTTGATAAATAACTCGCTTACGATGTTTATTGTTGTGGTCTACATATTGTTTATTATGGTTATGACTTTGTTGGAAAACTTGTTGGTGTAGCTCATGAATTTTCTTGGATAATTCTTCACCCTTGACACTAAACTGATTAGAAATGGGTATAGGAGCTAAGTCAAGTTTTTTGATTGGTTTTTTTATATACATAATCTGAAATGGACTCTTATCCATAGTACGGTTAATCTAGCCTTTGTAAGCAAATTATATATGTGGAAGAATGAGATCCCATTTCTTGGGACTGTTACCAACTAAATTTCTCAATAAATTTCACAAATTGTGGTTTTCAGCTTCAGTTTGACCATCAATTTGTTGACCGTTTCTAAAAGGATGCTAAAAGTGGCCGGCTAATTTGACATCTTGATCGGAAGTATCTTTGGAATACCGTATAGCTTAAAAATCTCAAGAAAGTATAAAATAGCAACTTGACTTGCATCATAAGTCTTAGAACTAGGCACAAAATGATCCATTTTGGAGAAGTACAGTCAACCACCACTATGACTGGAACCTCCTGTCCTTGAGTACAAGATAAGCGTAAAATAAAATCCAAACCCATATTCATAAAGAGAGGAGTAGGTAAGGAATAAGTGTTTATAAGTCATCATTAGTGTCCATATATTTTGGCCAAATGACCCACCCGACACGTTGCCATTATCGGGCGATATCTTTCTTTGTACTACGCCAATAAAACTAGCCACATCTTAGTTCGAAAATCAAGACCAAAATATCCAATGAGTCCACCACCATGACTTTCGAATATGATAACCTCATGAAGCGAGCTTATAGGAATAAACAAGCGTGTCCATTTAAAAAGGTATCCATCATAGGTACAAAAGTCGTTGAAGGTTACTGAACAATAACTCCCTCAATCTGTAACATCTAATCAATAAGAATTATCAAAAATAAATTATTTATAAATGCAGAAATCTACTCACATTTAAAACTTTTACACCCCAGGTTAAATCAATTAAGCACAATAAAATCTATCTATGAGTATAAAATGGAGAATACATAAAAATAGCATCCTACTTTTAAATCTTGCTCAAGTCCTCGTGTCTTCTCCGCCGGTACCACAACTGCCAAAACTCAAACCTACAAAGACATAAATGTCCACCACATCACACATTAGGTCTAGTGAGTAATTTTCTTATGTTTTGTTACTTTCTTTCTCAGACTTCATACTCGTCCTCACAATTATTTCTCCAAATCATCTCATACACTTCGCATCTCTTAACTCTATCTCTAACTCTATATCTTCTCTACTCTGTCTCTCTTACTCTTTTCAATCTCATCTATACTCATACTAATATACTATGTTATATCTCATTTTTGTTAAGTCTCATTCACTCTATGTATCTCTACTTAATCTCATATATTCTATAAATCTCATCTAGTACATCTCATCTCAACTTAGCCTTGTATACTCTCTCTTTCTCTCAATCTCTCTCTCTCTCTTTCTTTGTGTGTGTGTATATATATATATATACATATATATATATATATATATATATATATATATATATATATATATATATATATATATCAACTCATACTTAGTCCCATATATGTCTCATCTCAATTAGGTATCATATACTATATATATATATATATATATATATATATATATATATATATATATATATATATCTCATCTCATACGTAATATCATCTACTCCATATAACTAATTTCATACTTAGTCTCATATACTCTCTTTCTCTCTCTCTCTCTCTCTATATATATATATATATAGATCATACTTCATCTCATGTACTCTGTATTTCTAATCTCCACTCTATCTTGTATACTCTCTTATATCCCATTTTTGTTCAATCTCATACACTATGTATCTCATATCTCTACCGAATCTCACGTTCTCATATATCAGTCTCATTCCTGAAGGAAATATACTCATATCTCATTCTCATTCCCACAAGAAAGATACTTATGTATCAATCTCATTCCTAAAGGAAATATACTTATATCTAAGTCTTATTCCTAAAGAAAAGATGCTCATATCTCAATCTCATTCCTGAAGGAAATATACTCATACGTCATTCTCATTCCCGAAGGAAAGATACTCATATCTCAATCTTATTCGCAAAGGAAATATACACATATCTCATTATCATTCCCAAAGGAAGGATACTCATATCTCGATCTCATTCCTGAATGAAATATACTCATCACATTCTCTGCTACATGTCTCTATGTATATCTTATACATATACTCAAATCATATACATACATGCTCAGATACATGTTTTCTATGTATATTCATGATCTATTTTCGTCTCATAACTTCCTCAACGTTCTTATACATACATGTATAAATATATAATTTAAACATATAACAATCATAAAGAAACAGTGAGAGTGATAACTCACCTTATCGGTTAGTGAACAGTTACTGTCCCACTTAAGCTTCTTTTGCCAACTACTATATCTTGATCCATCATTTGCTCTTAGACCTATCCATAGACATTCACAAGTATATTAATTCTTGTCTTACCCTATTAAGAGCTTAATTACTTGTAAGATCAAAATAACCACTTAATGGGATAAAACTCTATCTTTTCGTTCTCTATCTCAACATCTTATTCAATTAATGAATTAAGCATTTCCCATTACCTAATTCATTATAATCTCTCTCTAAAACATCAATCACTCAAAATACTAGTTAGGGTTTCAAACCCTAACTCTCATTGAATTGTTTTCACCATGTAAATCACTTCCTAAGATTGTCAAAAGCTTACATACACTATCAATAGCATCATAATTGAGTTATAATTTTATTAACTTAAGTAATCTAACCAAATTAAAGATTCCACTATTGAATTTCAAAGCTTCATAGAAGGAAGAAATCATTACCTCAAAGGGAAAAGAATGTTAATCCTGGAAATCTACCATCTCTAACTCATCTTGGCACCATTTTTGCATCATAATCGCCACATCTCAGCTCCCAATTGATCTCCCATCAAGAATGATCAAAATGAGCTCATAAAACAAATTATAATGTGTTGTCTATGCATCGTCATATCGTGAAAAAGTTTGGTCATGTAATGACAAGTATGGGTCATGTCGTGACAAGCATACAATGGGTCATGTAATGACAAGTATGGGTCATGTCGTGACAAGCATATCTTCTTTATTTCTTATCCTTTTTCGATGATGTTTATATCTACATGAAGTTGGGAACATACTATAATGTTTTCTTAAGTCATATATCATTAATTAATACGGGTATTAATCTATTATGTCACGAAGTTGGCATAAAAACATAAAAATACCAATTTTAACCTTAAGACCAAAAATGAATTTCTCAAGCCTTCGTTCTCTAGAACTTACTCATATAACCTCTTATAGTGACTTAAAATTGTCTTGGCCATCTTCATGAAGTTACAACTTCATATTCTCATCTTTTTCACATAAATAACTAAATTGCCCTTTTGGTCAATATTTGACTAAAAGTCAAATGTTTAACCATAACTACTACATATGTAACGAAAACTGGATCGGGGGGGGGGGGGGGGGATATAAACAACGAAAGACTCAAATCCATGCACTCTCAGCTGCATGGATGTAACCAATCAGTGGTGCCAACTCACAAAGGAAAAAGTATTCCACCCACTTAGCATGCCTTACACTTAACTTGTATTGCCCGTTAGTATACTTCAAAGCTTCATGATGAAAAAGACAATATGAACTCATTTGTGAGAACTTTCCAAACATTAGGTCTAACACCTCCTTTAGTATACTGAGAGACTAAGGATGTATGTGTAGCTTTAACTAATTAGATTTCCCTTGCTTATGCTATCAGTTTTTTTCTTCATGATGTTTTATCCACAAAACCATAGGTTTTTGTCAAATTAGTGGTTTTAGTCTCATCTGAAGTATGGCCAGAAGCTTGGGTAGGTCTCCTCGATTTTGAGGGGATCATAGTTGCTCATTGAGGCGAAGAATTTATATAATTTTCCAATATGATCAAAATAGTAAAGATTTGACAGAATTCTAATTGGTCTGGTAATTTGCCAATAATAAAATATACCTTGCCCTTGGTCGCTATTAATGGAAGCCCAATTTTGTTGTAGAGATTTTTAATATAAAGTGCCAAAAACCTATAACAACAAATTTCTCCCAAGTGATATGTAAAGACTTTGACATCATTCCAAAGTGTTAAACCAATGCCTAATATTTGTCCAAAATAAAGACCACAGACAACCTTTAACCATGATTTTCTTATAATGTTAATACCTCTGGTCTTTCCGATTAGGAACTGAAGGAAAAGTCAACTCAAGAGTTTCGATAAACTATGTAGATTTCCCTTTTGAATTCGATGATGCTCTTAGTAGACGTAGTTTGTAGCTGATTTCTTCAAGGAGTTTAAAAATATCCTCAAAAGAGGGTTCATACCATACAACGTCTTCCTAAGGGTTTGCATAAACCCCAATCAATTTGATAAATATACCTTCTGTGATGACTCCATAGTTTCTATACTCCATTACAAACTCAATGTTCTTATTTTCCTAATCCTATCTTGCAGTTTCTTGAGCGAATGAGATGAGATAAAGTGTACAGTCTTTGATCATGTTCATCAAAGTGTGTGTCTATAATGACTTGTGCATGCTTGTCGTATGAAATAGGATCCAAAATTTCTTGGAATTTGAAGGGATTTTAATTTAAACAAGTCTTAAAGAAACCCCCTTCTAAGTAGTTGTTGATTTCGGTGTTCCTTTCACCAATTTTTTATTCAAGTAAATGATTTTTAAGAGTGTAAATAGTTTCAAATGTACGTACAGGAAAAGTAGTTGGAGGCTTTTAGAGAGAAAGGAAACTTGAAGATGGTAAAATAGATGAATATTGTGAAGAAAAGTAATTAAAGGGTTTAAATCTTTAGGTTGGTTTTGATTTGAAATGATTGAACCCATATCCAGTTGCCTTTTGCATTGAATCTTAGAAATAGAGGATGAACAGATTGCTTGGATTCTCTGAAAGTCGTGATTCACTATCAAATTGAAGTATTTTGATGCTACAGATCGAACAGTTAATTGGATGAAATTCAGAGATATGAAAATTAGAGAATGTTGTGAAAATGCTCTTCAAGATGTACCAGAAAAATGACCAGAAATGGATTTATGATCTCTGTCTGAAAACTATCATATGACAGTTTCAAACTGTCATAAAACCATAAAAACTAACATAAAACGAATATTTGGATAAGGGTCAAACCAATGGTCAATGGTCGACCCCAGACAGGGGCTCTGCCCCTTGGACCCCGCCCGGGGCTGCCACCCCTTGGAGACCGCTCCCAGGGGCGTTACCCCCGGACCCCAATTCATTTAGGGTCTTCGCCCCTAAATAACAATGTACTTTAAATGTTGAAAAACTTGAACAAGTGTGCACTCCTACACCATCCTAACTTGTTCAATATTCATCAAGATCACTTTTGGTCAACAAATTTAATCCTATTACACTTAAATAATATTAATGATATTAAATCACCAACAAACCTCCCCTATTTAAGTGCAATCCTGATTAAACTTAAACCAAAACATAAAAAACAACAAACTGATACATAAATGAAATGTCGTGACGATTAAATTTCACATTAGTATATTACTCAATCCAAATATTCGAATACCCGGGTGTCACTAAGGATTGAACCCTTTCTATTCAAAGTGAATACATGAAGATAATACACACCAATTTACATTCTCATAATTTATAACTTGACACTATATTTTACTAGCTTGTGTCCCATCCTTCAATAAGCATATCAAAATCAAGTCCCAATTTCTTGATGCAGCTAAACTTCATGCTTATATAGGTAGTTCTTTTGTTCTTGCACTTGCAAATGCAATTTTCAAAGAACTATTATGAAATAAAATTTCAACCTCCTTAACTTGCAGTACTGAACACATACCTTGGGATAATGATTGTAATGTGTTCCAATCTTCAAATATTAAGCTTCCACATTGAATTCAGTATCTAATATTCCATTAGATGGGAATTGGGTATCTCAATATAAAAGATTGTAAGTGGACTTTAAATCCATCCTTACAGCCGCCTTGTGCACAAGATCTCTTGCTAGCCCTTTAGTTAGATGATCGGCTAAATTAAACTGAGCTCTTACATGCTCCAAAGATATCACACCAGTCATGACGAGCTCACGAATCATGCTATGTCTAACACCTATATGTCTAGACTTTCCATTGTACACTTGACTATATGCCTTAGCCAAGGTTGCAGCGCAATCACATCTGATAGAAATGGTAGATATCGGTTTGGGAGATAATGGAATTTTATAAATCAAATTCCTTAGCCACTCAGCTTCTTTACCAGCAGCAGACAATGCAACAAACTCAAAATCCATCGTTGAGTTATAATACAAGTCTGTTTCTTAGATGCCCAAGAAATGACACCTCCTCCAAGAAGAAACACCCAACCACTTGTAGAGGAGTGATCCTCTAAGTTGTTAATCCAACTGGCATTCGAATAACCTTCGAAAACAAAAGTATATCAACTATAAGTTAATCGATAATTCATGGTCCCTTTCAAGTACTTGAATACTCTACTCACAGCTTGCCAATGATGTGAACTAGGATTATTAGTATATCTACTAAGCCTTACCACAACATATGCTATATCAGGCCTAGTACTAATCGCCCTAGAATATTCAAGTTGAGACACTAGAGATCCTTTATTAGGTAGAAGCTTGAGACTAGGATCTATAGGAGTGCTAAAAGGAGAACAAGTCTCAAAGTAAAACTTTTTCAATATCTTCTCAATGTAATGAGATTGAGAAATTAAAATCTGATTGTTTCCTTGTTTAATTCTTATACCAAGAATTACCTCAGCCTCCCCCAGGTCTTTCATTTCAAAACTAGATGACAAGAATTTCTTGGTTTTATTCTTCTAAATCAGTACCAAAAATCAACATATCATCTACATATAAACAAATCATGACTCCTTTACCAGAAGTATCAAATTTGCTATATACGAACTTGTCAGCTTGGTTTAATGCAAAACCATTAGACAAGACAACATCATCAAACTTTTGATGCCATTGTTTTGGTGCTTGTTTGACTTCTTTAACTTTCACACTTTGTGTTCATTTACAGGCATCACAAACCCTTCAGGCTGTTTCATGTATATTTCCTCATCCAATTCACCATTCAAAAATGCAGTATTCACATCCATTTGGTGAATCACAAGATTATGTATAGCTGTAAGAGCTAATAATAATCTAATAGTAGAAATTATGGAAACAGGAGCATAAGTATCAAAGTAATCAATTCCCTCCTTTTGTCTAAAGCCTTGGATAACCAATCTGGCTTTATGCTTATCGATTGTGCCATCCACCTTCATTTTTCTTTTGAGGATCCATTTACATCCTAATACCTTGCAACCAGGAGGTAAATCAGACAATACCCAAGTATTGTTATGCATGATATAATCAATCTCATCCTGAATTGCCTCTTTCTAGAAATAAACATCCCTAGAAGCCATAGCTTCATTGAAGTTCGGTGGATCCTCCTCAATATTAAAAAAATATTGATGTTGAGACAAAGGCTCATTTCTTGTTCCTTTAACTAAATATAGTTGAAAATCATATCCAAAAGATTTAGCTTTTCTAGCTCTAGTACTCTTTCTAAGTTCAGACACAAAACTTGTACCAACAGAAGCATCTTCAACTTGAGTTGTGTTCTTGCTGAAAGATTGTTGAATCATGTCCCTTGATCTAGGTATAGATGTAAATCTTTCTTCATCAAAGATAGCATCTCTTGATTCAATAACAGTGTTCACAGACACAGAGTCATTAGATTCTAAAACATAGAATCTATAAGCTTTGGAATGTTCATCATATCCAATAAAGATACAATCTATACCTCTTGCACCCAATGTCTTCCTTTTGGGTTCAGTGAGCCTTACAACTGCTCGACAACCCTAAACTTTGAGATTACTCAAATTTGGTACCTTTTTACACCGAAGTTCAAAAGAAGTATTCTTACTCCTTTTGTTTAGAGTTCTATTCAAAATATAACATGCAGTTAACATAGCCTCACCCCAAAAACCTTCGCTTAAACATGAATAGGACAACATGGTATTAACCATTTCTTTTAAAGTCCTATTTTTCCTTTTACCTACACCATTTTGTTGTGGTGTATAAGGAGTTGTGGTTTGATGTATTATTCCAGTTGATTCAAAATAAGCCGAATCATAATGCTCACCACCTCTATCAGTACGTAAAACTTTTATTAATTCATTCTTATGAAGTTCAACCTATTGTTTATAAATCTTAAATTTATCAAGAGCTTCATCTTTGGAATGTACCAAATAGACATAACAATATCCAGATGCATCATCAATAAAAGTAACAACATACTTTTTGTTTCCAAGGGAAGTTGTTGCATGGAAATCACATAAATCACTATATATAAGTTCCACCACCTTGCTTTCCCTAACAACATCTTTGAAAGGTTGTCTAGTGATTTTAGTTAGCATGCATGCTCTATATTTTCATTATTTTTCATATCAAAAGCAGGAATTAAACTCATTTTAGACATGTCTTTAAATCTCTTGTATTGAATGTGTCCTAGTCTAGCATGCCATAATTCATATTTATTAAAATTATTGCTAGTACTAGTAGAAGTCAAACAAACATAATTATTAATAGAAGGATAATTAATATTAAGCCTAATCATTCCATTACATATATATATATATATATATATATATATATATATATATATATATATATATATATATATATATATATATATATATATCCAAATCCCATAAAAGAACCATGTTTTTACAAGATATACTTGTCACTTTCTAATACTTGCTTGTAACCATAATTATTTAATACAATTTCAAACACAAGATTCTTACAAATCGTTGGAACATATAAAACATTGTTCAAACACAAACATTTCCCAGAAGTAAAGGTAGGTAAAACAGATCCTAGTCCCTTGATTGGTTCAATTGCAACATTTCCCATCTTCACAATAGATCCATCTTCAATTGGTTGAAAGTCTTTGAACCAATATAGTTCTTTGCAAACATGACTTGTTGCTCCCGAATCAACCCACCATGCAACATTATCACCCTGAACATAAAATGCTTTAGAAATCAAAGAAATATAATTCTGAATATATTTAGAATTCTGCATGCAAACAGAAATATGACCTTGTTATTTTTCTGGATCCTTAGATCCACTTGGTCCAGCACCATCCTTGTTCACTTTGCGAAGACGACAATCTTTCTTGAAGTGACCCGGTTTCTTACGATTCCTACAAACCAACTTAGCCTTCTTGTTGTAAGACTTGTCATCCTTTCCTTTAAACTTCCTTTTTCCATTAGACTTCTTAGGATTCTTTGAACTTTCTCCTTCCACCATGTTCACAGAAGAGGAACCAACTTGGTTCTTGCCTTTAGGATTGTTATCAAGTTCTTGAGTCCTTAAGGACTCTTCAATCCGTAAATGGCTTCCAAGTTGAATCAAAGTCAATTCCTCTTTGTTATGTTTCAGATTGTGTTTAAAATCCTTCCAGGAAGGGGCTGTTGTCAATGATCACAACCACATAAATGGTTTCATCCATTTTCAGATTGTGTTGAGCAAACTGTCCCAAAATACTTAACATTTCATGAATTGTTACATAACAGGACTGGAGTCAATCATCTTGTAACCCATAAAGTTACTAACAAGAAACTCCTTGCTAGAAGCATTTTCAGCCATGTACTTGGATTCAAGAGAATCCCACAATTCTTTTGCAAATTCAAAATTTTGATAGATATCAAACAAAGAGTCAGACATACCATTAAGAATATGACCACGACATATGTAATCATCATTTTCCCACTTTGATCTCCTTCGTGTTGCCTCCAAAGGTTCATCTTCAACAGATTCTAGTAAGACTGGCATGGGTGTACTTAGAACATACAACACTTTCAGAGTGGTAAGGAAAAAGTGCATCTTCTTCTGCCACCTACAAAAATCTTATCCTTCAAACTTGTTCAATTTGTTAAACTTGCTTGTCATATGCTTCACATAATCACCACTTGCCATGATCACAGAATACTTCAATTTTTGTTAGAAATAGGGGATGAACAGATTGCTTGGATTCTCTAAAAGTCGTGATTTGCTATCAAATTGAAGTATTTCGATGGTACGGATCGAACACTCAATTGGATGAAATTCAGAGATATGAAAATTAGATAATGTTTGTGAAAATGTTCTTCAAGATGTACCAGAAAAATGACCAAAAACGGATATATGATCTCTGTTTGAAAACTGTCATATGCCAGTTTCAAACTATCATAAAACCATAAAAACTAACATAAAACGGGTATTTGGATAAGGGTTAAACCAATGGTAAATTATCGACCCCAGCCAGGGGCTTTGCCCCTTGGACCCCGCTCCTAGGGGTGCTGCCTCCGGACCCCCGTTCGTTTAGGGGCTTCGCCCTTAAATAACAGTATATTTTGAATCTTGAAAAACTTAAACGAGTCTGCACTCCTACACTATCCTAACTTGTTCAATATTCATCAATATCACATTTGGTCAACAAATTTAATCCTATTACACTTAAATAATATTAATGATATTAAATCACCAACATTGAATAAAGACAGTCAGATAAGAATCATTAGAGACGAAAAAATGCTTGCATTTTGACATAATTTCCAAGAAATAGAATATGACGATTCCACTTGTTTGGGTTGATGGGGTTGTGCCATGAGGTACCACTCATGATGAAAGAATGTTTGATATATATATATATATATATATATATATATATATATATATATATATATATATATATATATATATATATATATATATATATATATATATATATATATATATATATATATATATATATATATATATATATATATATATATATATATATATATATATATATATATATATCAGTTAAGAATTTAATGAAAGAACATTCCTCTACATTATTTTATGGAAAAAAAATGATAAAATTGGAAACAAAGCATTCAAGTTTATTATCATTATGAATATAAGACTTATATCAAATAATGCGAGCTTCAGTTGAGAGCATAATAAATACTACCCCCGTCCCAATTTGATAGTCCACTTTTGACTTTTAAAGTCTTTTTTATTCAATTTTGACCTTAAATATTTTTATTTTTGATAGATAATACTTGATGCAAAATATATGATGGATTGTATTTTAAATGTTTTTTCATTTTTATAAGTTTTATCAAGTAATATATAACACAAATAAAAATATTTACGGTCAAAGTTGAAGAAAAAAGACTTAAAAAGTCAAAAGTGGACTATCAATTTGGGACGGAGGGAGTACTTCTCATTACTGATAGGGACTTAGATTGGGAGATCTTTCGAGGCGTCGGTGGAAAGATCATCGAGATGTAACTGTAGATATCATTTGAGGCATCGATGAAATTCATAGAAAAATTTTCCTTTCCTAACTCTTGAAGGTTTGGTTAACGCAGTTTAAAAAATTTTGGTTACATCAAGAAGGGCTATAAACGTTAAATATATGAACATATTGTATTTCTTATATACCTGATGGTTTTGATGGTGTAAAGCAGTGAAAAACAACTTGAACTAAGAAGGAAAAAGATTAGACTACAAAGAAAGTAAATGATACTCCATAAAAAAAGATTGACGGTCCCTGATCTACCAAGTTGGGCATCCTCGGTTAAGCATATCGCATATCATGATATCAACGATCGAAGATTAAATCACGGGTCTTAACTTTTCGGTCCTAGAGTCACTTATTCATGAAGAACTGGGGATCATGAAGCATCATGCCAAGCATGTTTACGAAATGAACAAAATTCGTTTTCTCATAGAGCTTTTTCTATATCAATCGACTATTACTTCCTTTAAGAGGACCAAAAAAAGTTTTCTATAATTCCTTGAAGTATGTTATCCTTTATGAAGTGATATAAAATTCCTATATGTTAGGACGTTGAGTGTCGTATTGGATTATGTGAGATGAAAATTACACTATGAACCATAATAGCTTGGAACACGAAGCATTCAGTAAATGTAGTCAGGGAGTGGAGATGTTATTCATAAGACTTAAGAACAACTAAGTACTCTACTTCGGCCCTAGACATAAAAACACAATTTTGTTTATTAGATAACCAACTTACTAATCTTCCTACAAGAAATTTGCAACCTCCATAGTTGATTTTCGATCAATCCTACATATACCATGATTTATGTTAGTAAAAGCTTGCAAATTGAATTCATTGTTGGCAGGACATCAGATTCCTAATCCTTTTGTTTCATGGTGATTTCGTAGAATTTTCTTGAATTAAGTAAAGTGGGATACCTAGGGTTTTTTTAGAATCTTGGATAAAGACATGTTGATAATATTATATCTAGACAGCTAGCAGAACGATACAGAAGTTGTCCACTCATGCAATGATTTTTCTTTTGATCAAAAAGTTCATGATCACAATCGTTGATACCTCAAAAATAAACCTTAAAATCTACCTGTAATTTAGGAAATTGTATGACTGAATCTCTTATTAACTCCAATATAATACATTGACTATCAAATAAAAATTAAAAAGACAATACAATCACGAGGGAAGACCTTTTCGGTATATATATTCCTTGGGAAATCAAACAACCATGTCAATATGACTATTTTAGATGTCGTTCTTATAAGAAGAATTACTAGTATTATATTTAGAGCTAATAATTAATTAGATTATACAAATGAAAAATTAGCAACAGCAAGAAATATTGGAAATAAACCAACGACGATATAAAAATATAAATGGATCATCGCAGCTAGATTCTAGAAATGGATTTTGCTAAAATCGTTGACGTCGGCAATCGTTGACGTCGGCAATCGTTGACGGCTATCATGTGACACTCCGGCTTCCGATTCCACGCGTTGTCATTCCTCAGCGGTCTTGACACATTACGAGGCAGAGGAAGGAAAAAGCATGCCAAGAAAATTAAAATGTACAAATCGTAATCTAATATAAATATTTTGAAAATTGAAAATATTACAAGACAAAAACATATGATAAACAGCCAAAAAAATTGAAATGTACAAACTTTAATCTTTTGTAAATACTTTTAAATTAAATTATTAAAACACAAATTATTTGGGCAAAACGACATTTAATTCTACTCAAAAACCAATTTTGATGATAACATTGTTTTCATATACATGTATAAAAACAATTATGTTGGTATTTCAAAAAAAAAACATCAACATATCAAAATGAGGATTCCTAAATTTCCTATTCAGAATAGGTTTGCGAATATATTCCAAAATTAAAGGCACAATATGCTTTTCTTAATTTCGTCAGATGCTTATAGCTAACCATTATTTTTTTTTTTTTTACTCTGGAGCATCCCTTCTCTTTAATGATCTTTAAGCTGTAATGATCTTTATTCCTTAAAAAGTGTGTGTATATATATATATATATATATATATATATATATATATATATATATATATATATATATATATATATATATATATATATATATATATATATATATATATATATATATATATATATATATATATATATATAGAGAGAGAGAGAGAGAGAGAGAGAGAGAGAGAGGTGGGTTCAATTGAAAAAATAAAAAAGGTTGAGAATGGGGAATCATTTTCAGCCACTCATTTTATTCAAGCATAAAAAGATACGGTGGCAAACTTGTAAATATGAAAACAACCTTCGATCTCAAATACGTATCTATAGTTCAAACCCATTCATCGTTCATCATCCAAATTTCTTCTCCAACTTTCAACAATCATCCAGATTTCTTCAATTAAACCATCATCAACATCATCCAGTGTTAATCAATCATCGATATTCGTCAATAATCAACACGATTCAACAGTTAACAACAAAAATTCGTTTTTGGTTCTTTTAATTCAACCTTCAATTGTGCTTGAATACAATCAGATCTTCAACATCTATGATTAATTATATTCTCAGCGTTATTAGATCAACATCATCGATAATCAACAAAAATCCACTTCATATCATTCATTCAACATCGATTATCAAATAAAACTTGAAAATTGAGGTTAGAAAAATATCAAATGGTTTTTTTTTTGAAAAATTTCATATAATTCGCTATCAATCTACTCTTTTGTAAGATTAAATTAGTCAAAATATCATGTTTTTAACATTTTTAAAAAAAGTTAAATTGTATGTACTCCAACTGTTTGATGAAATGCATGAACTAAATTACCACGTTATATTCATATATGAATATGTTTTCTCAGTATATGATTATTAAAACAAAAAAACAAATATGCAAGTCTGTATGTTATTCATATGTGAATAACATATAAAAATTATATATATATATATTTGTGAAAATACATTGTAATATTCATATGTGAATATACTGTGTAATATTCATATGTGAATATACTGTGTAATATTCATATGTGAATATACTGTGTAATATTCATAAGTGAATATATCATCTAATATTCACATATGAATATACTATGTAATATTCACATGTGATATACCATGTAATACTATGTAATATTCAGATATGAAAATATTATCTAATATTCATAAGTGAATATACCATCTAATATTCACAAGTGAATATACTATGTAATATTCATAAGTGAATGCATCGTCTAATACTTAAATATGAATATACTATGTTTATTATATGCTATATTCATATATGAATGATACTTCAATTGTAAAAAAAATTAATCATAGTTTTTATTCATAACTGAATAACGAATGTACTGTAGTAAAAACCTGATTCATTTTTATTCACTTATGAATAACGATAGCTGAAAATATAAAAAAAATAAATTTTTTATTTTATCTTAAAACTATATCAATATGGATGTATATTTGTAGAGAATAAAAAATCATGAATTTTGGTATATTTAAAATCATTTTCCGATAAAAATAGCTTCTTAAAAATTAAAAAAAAAAAAAACGAAAAAACTATGTTTTTGTATATATTAAGCTAATGATTAGCATAATTTAAGAAAACATGTTTTATTGGAAAACACATTTCTATTCCTTTCCCATTTCTGCTGGTACGACGGAGGCTTTTGTGGCAAAAATAAATGAGTGGCTGAGAATGATTCCCCCATTCTCAACCTTTTTTTCTCAATTGAACCCTCCTCTCTCTCTCTCTCTCTCTATATATATATATATATATATATATATATATATATATATATATATATATATATATATATATATATATATATATATATATATATATATATATATATATATATATATGGGTAAAATGAATATACCTAACAACCTTATATAAGCTTAGGTACCTAACTCCATAATACTACATCGGTTTGTATCATATTTACATTGTAATTGCCTAAGATTCTTAAACTTCAACCCCATAACTTGATTACTTCCAAAATCTTTGGACTTTCAACAATATCTTTCTTTTACATCACGTCTTTCTATCGAATACCACTTATGGGCTTCATATCCTACCGCTACAAATGAAAGGATGTAGGAGAAATATAATGATGAATTTCCAAATTTTTTTGAAGTAAATCAAGTTTAGGGATGAAGTTTAAGAACCTTGGATGATTGCAATGAAAATTTAATGTAAAATGACGTAGTTTGATGAGGTTAGGTACCTAAGCTTATATAAGGTTGTTAGGTATATTCACTTTACCCTATATATATATATATATATATATATATATATATATATATACACACACACACACACACACACCAAATGCCTTCAAGTCCAGCGGTATCCGGTGTTGCCCTCCCTCCTTGAAGGAGAGAGAGAGAGAGAGAGAGAGAGAGAGAGAGAGACGTCCCAACAATATGACCCAAAATTTTCATTTCTAATTTAAATAAAACAATATTTCAAAAAAATCATCAATACAATACAAGTGAAACTAAGTGTATCCACATCATATCCATTAGAGTAAATCACAAAAAGCAGAACTATGTGGTGTGTGCGATGCAGTCATCTCGAGCTCTTCCCTCTGGAACCAGAAATACCTAAAACATAAACTAAAAATTATAGGCACAAAGCTTAGTGAGTTCCCCAAACTACCCATACCATACATAATAAGTCACATACTGGGCCTCCGCACGGCATCGAACCCGCTCGGTATATAGATCTATTATTCTTAGGCCACGACTGACATCAGGCCCCCCCACTATACACATATGATGTGCACAAAAGTACCCACTAATTTTAATATTTATAACCTAACAAACTTAAACTAACTATGCACTTATAGGCAGTGTACCTAGTCGGATTACAGTATAGCTTGGGTATGTCGGGTGTCATTCACAGGGAACGGTGTTACTAATTAATCTATTTGCTATCAAATTAACCTAATTATTAACAAGTTTAGAAAAGGGTTTTATCTGATTTTACAAAATCAGACGAACTTAAATCAAATTCAATAAGTAAAAACACACTCTTGTCTAGTTAGAATCCACTTCTTCCTTATGGCTAGCTAATGATTATGGATTATTAAGTTGGTTTAGTTGTATTAGTACTTTAGTTCTAACTTTACAAATAGTTAATTAATTCATGTCAAACTATGTATGGTCACACACAATTAAACACAAAATCAATTATGAATATGCTATGTAAGATTTATCATGTAAACGCAATTATAGTCACAATACACGTTCTCTAGCACAGCTAAGTTTATTTACTCTAATTGCTAACTAAGATTGGTCAATCCTAGCTCTAACAATTAAATGTTCACTAAATCATTAGGTAGACAAGTTCATGCAGTTAATGGTCACTAAGCTACACAGAACATGTAATCAAACAATTAGAGAAACAAACACAAGCATGCTAGGTAACTATAATTCAAACACAAGCTATTTACCAACTAAATAATTCCATAAAAATTAAGCTATTCATAAGTTGGAAGCTTCATCTAGCTAAACAAGAGTAGCTAGATTCAGGTTCTCATAATAGCAACTGACACACTAACACAAATCAAAGTAATATGAAACATGTTCTAGTTAACAAATAAATAAACTAAATTGTGGACCTTCACTCTTTTGGTGTTGAAAGCCTCTTCCCAGAACTTTTCTTCTACTTAAATTCGCCTTCTGGAACTCCTCTCTTCAGCTAAAAGTCCCTTCTATTCGTAATGGTCAAGGGTTTATATAGTTGCTGATTTTCACAAATTCACGTCGTGAATAATAAGATATTCACGTCGTGAGTTTCAGATAACCGTGCCCGTCAAGGATTCCTTCACCCGTGTACATATCTTCTAGAACCAACTCTCACGTCGTGAATCTTCAAGTTCCCACGACGTGAGAACACTTTTTCCAGATTTTCTTCTCTTTTAATCTTTTAATTCTCAAAGTTTCTTTCTTTAACGCTTTTAGTCCCTTTTCTTCAAAATGTCTTCTTTTTGGCTGCAAATAACATTTAAGCTCATAAGTACCATTATTCTAAACAAATTACCAACTTATTAATAAAAATGTACTTAAATATTGCCTAAAAATAGGTATAAATATGACAATATCAAAATACGATATATATTACATAATCATGCTAACACATACAATGATCATAAAACAATAACATACGTTTCATTCGTTGGGCCTCGCCCGACATGGAAAACCCCACCCGGTATACATAGCAGTACATAACACATGCAAGGGTCACACAGACTCCTAACATCCTAACATAAACAATAAGGGCCGACATTGGTCCCTTATACCCACCAAACCCAGTAAGGAAACTTACATCAACTGCTGAATCTCAATGAAATTCCCTGGCTGCTAGTCCGATGAATCCCTGAGCTATCAATACAAAATTACACCCAATTAACATTTTGGGTTCCAATCTAAATCCAACAATCCATACTTAGGGTAAAAATACCATTTTACCTCTCACCTAGTTTGGTCCTAGACTAAGGCCCAAACTTACAATCTAAAAGGCCAAAAAATCAATTAATCATCCAAGGCCCATTTATGGCCCGATTTTCCAAATTGGACACAAACCCCTACATGGGCCTTACCTTAAAGCCCAACAGTTTTTCCTAGTCCAAAACACTTGCACTTATATGGCCCAATAAGAACTCAAACACCCAAGACCAAAAGAAAGCCCAAACTCGAAGTCTAAAATGCAAAAACCCATCTAACTGAGTACATGGGGCGTACTTAACTGTACGCTAAGCGTACACGCTATATGGCATGTACGTTGTGCGTACAGACTTGTACGCCCAACGTACCCACCCATTAAGCCATAATCCTCCTTAAGCACTTAATGCTTAAGTCCAAAAGTCCAAACCATATATCTGAATCCTAATAAGTGTCTAGAACCATAAAGTCACTGACTTTGTGACTTTCTATGCCCCAAAAGAACCCAACTTCAAGATATAGCACTTTACTTTCACTAAATGGACATAATGTCATGCATTGGTGATTCTAATTCCTAAATTTGCCAACTTTATGGACCTTGAACCTTAGAAACAGCAAGAGTGGCAACTCAAAGCTCCTGGAGTGGTATTAAACCACTAGATCTTATTCATTGGACCAAAATGGGTCCAAAACTCATATAAACTAGATCTAAACTTCTAATGAGCAAGGTCATAGTTTTTTTTACCTCAAACAAGCTGGAAATGAAGTAGAGAATCAACATCCACAAGCTCTTCCTTGATCAATAATCTTGCACCAAGCTTCTATTTCTTGATTATGGACAAAAACACAGCAAAATGGACATAATGAGCTCAAAACACAAAGGAGAGGTTTAGGGTTTCAAGTATGAGGCTATGAGGTCAGAGGAGGCTGAGAAAAGAGGGTTTCAGGAGCCATAAATGTGTTTATATAGTGTCCAACCCCAAAATTAGGGTTTTGATTCAATCACACGTACGCACCGTGTACATAGATGTACGCCTCGCATACGTGTCCAAAATCCCGTCATGGCCTCGCATTAGTACACTAAGCGTACTATGTGGTATGACCTGTGTACTCTCTTCATAGCTTGTACGTTAAGCGTACCATGTGGTATGCCCCATGTACAACACAAGGACCAAAATGCAACTTATAAATACAAAAGGGGCAATAGTGAAACATACCAGGATTTAAGTGTGACAATTATTCCGCACTTGAATCACTCTTCATCCTCAAAGTCTGCTGCCTCAAACAAATCCGGATAGTGCTCCCTCATCTCAACCTCTGGCTCCCAAGTCCACTCCGAACCCTTGTGGTTCTGTCATTGCACCTTCACTAGCTCGACAACCTTCTTCCTTAAGGCTTTAGTCTTCCGATACAGAATCGCCACCGATCTCTCAATATAATTTAGGCAGTCATCCACCTAAATATCCTCCAATGACACCACTACATAATCATCCAATAAGTACTTCCACAGCTGAGAGACCTAGAATGTGATATGAAACTTACTAAGCTCATCGGGAAGATCTAGGTGATAAGAAACCTGCCCCACCTGAGCCAAAACCCTGAAAGGACCAATATACCTGGGGCCCAGCTTGCCTCGCTTCCTGAACCGGATGACACCTTTCCTAGGTGACACCTTTAGGAAAACCATATCTCCCATTTGGAACTCTAAGTCTGACCATCGCATGTCGGCATAAATCTTCTGCCGACTTTGAGATGTATGGAGCCTGCTCCGAACCTACTAAATCAGCTCAGTGGTCTTGAGTACCACCTCGGTACTCCCCGTAACTTACTGACCGACCTTGCCCCAACAAATCAGGGTCCTGCATTTCTTCCCGTAGAGCATCTCAAAAGGAGGTCGATCAATGCTAGCGTGATAACTGTTGTTATACAAAAATTCCGCTAACGAAAGATATGCATCCCAACTCCCTCCAAAGTCCAACACACACGCTCGCAACATATTCTCAAGAGTCTGAATAGTCCGCTCACTCTGACCATTAGTCTGCGGACGAAATGTTGTGCTAAAAAGGAGACGAGTTCCCAACTCATCGTGAAACCTCTTCCAAAACCAAGAAGTAAATCGGACATCCCTGTCAGAAAGCACTGATACCAGCACTCCATGACATGCCACCACCTCCTTGATAGAAACCTTGGCCAACTTCTCTGCTGAAATACTCTCCTGAACCAGAATAAAATGCGCGCTCTTGGTCAAACGATCCATGATGACCCATATTGAATCCACTCCACGCGCAGTCCTGGGAAGCTTCGTGATAAAATCTATGGTGATGTCTTCCCATTTGCATATAAGAATCTATAACAGGTGCATCTTGTCATGAGGTCGTTGCTGCTCGGCCTTGACTTTCATGTAAGTCAAGCACCGGTCCACGTACTAGGCCACATCCCGCTTCATGCAAGGCCACCAATAATCACGACGAAGATCCCTATACATCTTCTTCGCCCCGGAATGAATGGAGAACCTCGACTTATGAGCCTCCTCCATCAGAATCTGGTATACACCACCCCAATATTAAACCCAAACTCGTCGATGCAAAGTCAAAAATCTACGGCTATTATAATCGAAGGAAGCCACCTGACCCACAACATGCTCGCTCTTACGGTGCTCTTCCTTCATAGCCTCGACCTGTGCCTCACGAATCTGCTCCATCAATAGAGTAATCACAATCATCCTCAAACATATGTCTTTGATCGGAACCGCGACCACCTTGCGGTTGATAGCATCAGCCACCGCATTGGCCTTCCCCGGGTGATAAAGGATCTCGCAATCATAATCCTTCAGCACATCCAACCATCGATGTTGCCTCATATTCAGATTCGGCTGGTCCATCAAATACCTCAAGTTCTTGTGATCTGTGTAAATAATACAACGAACCCCATAGAGGTAATGCTGCCAAATATTAAGGGCGAAAACCACGACCCCCAACTCCAAATCATGTGTCGAATAATTCTCCTCATGAGGCTTGAGCTGCCTTAAAGCGTAAGCGGTCACACGATCCCTCTGCATCAACACTGCCCCCCAAAACTTTGATCGAAGTATCATATTAAACCACGAAATCATCAACACCCTCTAGCAGGCTCAGAATTGACACATCACACAACTGGTGTCTCAGAGTCTCAAAAGTTTCCTATTGTTCAAGCCCCTAGCGAAATGTAACCGTCTTCTTGGTCATTCGAGTCAAAGGAGAAAATATCTTGGAGAAATTCTAGATGAATCTCCGAAAATAACCAGCCATACCAAGAAAACTCCGAATCTCAGATGCAGACCTCGGAACCTCCCACTGCATCCTGGCCTCAACCTTGACCGGATTGACCAAAATACGCTTCTGGTTGATAAGATGCCTCATAAATTGCACCTAATACAACCAGAACTCACACTTTGAGAACTTTGCGAAATTTCTCTCCCTCCTCAATATCTACAACACTTCCCTCAAGTGCTCCTCATGATGCCCCTGAGTCTTGGAATAAAGCAAGAATCATCAATAAATACAATCATATACCAATCCAACAATGGATACACATGCGGTTCTTGAGATCCATGAATGCGGCTGGAGCATCAGTGAGCATAAAAGGCATCACCACAAACTCGTAATGACCATAATGAGTCCAAAAAGTTGTCTTATGCACATCCTCATCCCTGAACCGCATCTGATGATAACTCGATCGCAAATCAATCTTGGAGAACCAAGATGCACCCTGAAGCTAGTCAAAAAGATCATTAATCATAAAAAGTGGATAATGGTTCTTCACTGTTACCTTAGTTAACTCCTGGTAGTCAATGCACATACGATGAGACTCATCCTTCTTCTTCACATACAGAATCGGTGCTCCCCAATTCGAACTACTCGGTCGAATAAACCCCTTGTCTAATAGATCCTGCAGCTGTGTAGACAACTCCTGTAGCTGTGTAGACAACTAATGCATCTCAGGAGGAGCCAACTGATACGGTGCTTTGGCTATCGGAGCCGTACCTGGAACCAGATCAATCCTGAACTCCACTGCCTCTCCGGAGGCACCCAAGGCAAATCCTATGGGAACACATCCGGGTAATCCCGCACAATCGGCACATCATCAACGATCGCCTTACCCTTATCTCGGGTATCCATGATGTAGGTGACATAACCGGACCAAATTTGCTAAATATAGTGTCTGGCCCTCGCTGCAGAATAGAAAACCAGCCCACGCTGCGGTCTCTCCCCATGAATTACCAACTCTCCCATAGTTGGGGCCCGAACCCGAACTAACTATTGCTCACAGTCGATCACTGCCCCATTAGGGCTCAACCAATCCATGCCCACGTTAACCTTGTTCCCACACATCAAAATGGGAACCAAATCCACCAAATACTGCTCACCGGACAACTGAAGAGTACAACCCCAATGAACTCTCGTAACCTGAACAAACCTATCATTAGTAATCTGAACATCAAGAGGACAATCCTGCTCCCACGGAGCTCCAACAAATCTCTTGCTAAGCGCAAGCGATACAAAGGATCGGGTAGCCCCTAAATCAAACAATACCAATCCAGATATACCGTTCACTAGGAACGATCCTAAAATGAAACATATACACATAAGCAAGCAATTCAATATAAATAAAGAGATAAGTTGAAGATACATACCTGTAACCACATCGGGAGTTGCACACGCCTTCCTTTCCGTTAACCAGAAAACCATGCTCTTTGCCACAGGCACGTCTTCCGGGCCCTGGCGGCTGTCAGTAATCCGAAGAGTTGTAGGAGTAGGTGCTGGCGTCGTTCCTGCTGCAGCCAAACTCGGATAATGAGCCTTCTTGTGACCCCTTTGACTGCAATGAAAACAAATCAGATCAGATCCCTGGGTGGTGGTAGCAGTACAATCTCTACTATAATGACCCGTCCGATCGCACTTGAAGCAACCAGAACCACCAACCATACACGGTCCCTCGTGTGCCTTGCCGCACTTGCCACAGCGGCTCTGGACCTGATGTCCACTCGATCTAGACTTAGATACTTGGTCCTCTTACCCGAACCCTCAACACTTAACACAAAATCTGGCTTCCTCTTCCTCTCCAGCTCCAGATCAATCTCCCTCTCCCAAGATCGCACTATCATATCCTCCAGCATCTTACAGGTGGACCGGCTCATAAACTACCAAATGTCACTCATCAACATCTTATGATATAAGTCCTTCTTCATCTAGTCATCTTCCACATACTGCGGAACCAGAAGCGCCCTCTCCCAGAACATCGTGGTGATCTCAGCCGTCGTCTCCATAGTCTGGCGGAGATCCTGAAACTCTCACGCCAATTGCTGCATCTCAATCACCGATGCAAACTCAGCTCGAAACCTGGTCG
Organism: Lactuca sativa; assembly: GCF_002870075.4. Classification (NCBI taxonomy): domain Eukaryota; kingdom Viridiplantae; phylum Streptophyta; class Magnoliopsida; order Asterales; family Asteraceae; genus Lactuca; species Lactuca sativa. The sequence goes on along the minus strand of NC_056625.2, from coordinate 126,183,984 downwards.
AGAAATCATCCCATGACATGACATCAACAACATCATCATTAACGGCATGTCCTACCTCCGCCCACAAGGCTCGTGTCCTGTCCTTCAAAAGGTAGGAGGCTAGTCCGACCTTATCCTCCGGGGGAAAACTACTGGTGCGGAAGGCATTAGCAACGTCTGCTAACCATCTCCTGCTCACTATCGGGTCCTTCTCCCAGTGATAGTCCAGAGCTCCATATGCTCAAAACTCCCTGAATGTTAAAGAACATGCTCCCGCAAGCGCCATTATCTCAGATCAAAACGAGCTCAACCGCTCATCCAGAACCTCTAGAATACCCTCCTTGACCGTGTCGAACATCACATAAGTCTGATCAAGAATGAAATGAGTAATCTCTGACGAGATGAACTCCCTAGTCTGCTCCTCGAGCTGCCTGACTCTAGATCCTAAGCTTGAACCCTCACCGGCCCCAAAACTCCTAATAGGTCTGCCTCTCAGTGTCACCATACTGAAAATAGACCATATAAACCATCAGAATATTCATCGATATATATATATATATATATATATATATATATATATATATATATCGGGAAATCACAAACTCCACAAGCTCCATGATTTTATCATAGCTCTCCTTAAATCGAGTACGGATCCTTTGCTTCCAGTAGTACAAACCCATACTACCTTCCATATATATCCATACTTTCCTCAAGAATTGCCTTGACTCAATCCAAGTTACTTTATATCCATACAACTTTCCCATCACAGATAAGGCTCCCAACACTAGATCTCATCCTAGGTTTTCCTAAGTCAAACTCCATACCACTCTTTGCCATCAGCTGCAGAAGGAACTCTGGCTAACTCCCTCTAACTAGCTCACGGATAAAATTACATACCACTAAAACCAGATAATTCTTCGAATGAAAGGTCTCATGCTACAACGGGTGGACTCAAACAATAGATACACAATAGAGTTAAAAGCTAACCTTCTAATATTATTTAGTTCCCATAATATGTAACTTACAACATTCGCTTGCTAGTTAGCTAAAGTTGGTAAGAACTCCTAAAAAGCACAAAGCAATCTACATTCGAGCATCAAGTGACCAGAACAAGCATCACCTAATCATACCATCCTATCACTGACTAATCAGTGCTAGCATGCAATTCTACAAGCTCATACAACAAGCATACAAGGCATCTCTCTTATCATGCAAAAAAAACTGGTCAGATCCTTAGCCATAACTAGCATGCAATTCACAGATTCAGAAATCAAAACATATCAGATAACATGTATGGCTATTTTGGGAAACTTACTTGAACTCGGCTGATTGCATGCACCACACCCTTTCTTATTTAAGAAAAACTCTTTTCTTAGAAATATATTTCTTTTTAAAAAAACTTTACCAAATCCTCAGTTTGATTTTAGACACATCCGAGAGTGTGCCCGAATCCCTCAAACCAAGGCTCTGATACCAACTTGTAACATCCCAAAAGGATGACCCAAAATTTTCATTTTTAATTTAAATAAAACGTTATTTCAAAACCATCATTAAAATAATCCAAGTGAAACTAAGTGTATCATCATCATATCAATCAGAGTAAATCACAAAAGCAGAACTATGTGGTGTGTGCATTTCAATCATCACGAGCTCTTCCCCTTGGAATCAGATATACCTTAAAGATAAACTAAAAATCGTAAGCACAAAGATTAGTTAGTTCCTGAAACTATCCCATACTATACATAATAAATCACATACTGGAACCCCGCCCTACATCGAGCCCCGCTAGGAGAGATGCCTTTGTATGCCTATTATATGAGCTTGTAGACTTGCATGCTAGTACTGATCAATCAGTGATAAGATGTCCTGATTAGGTTATGTTTGGTTCTGATTACTTGATGCTTGAATGCTAGTTGCTTTGTTCTTTCTAGGAGTTATCACTAGTTTCATCTAACTAGTAAGCGAATATGTTAAGTTACATATTAATGAGACTAGATAATTTTATAAGGTTAGGTTCTAACTTTATTGCGCATCTCTTTTTTGAGTCCAACCGTTGTGGTTGATACCTCTCATTCGACGAATTATCTAGTTTTGGTGATATGTAATATTATTTGTGAGCTAGTTACAGGAAGTTAGCCAGAGTTCCTTCTGCAGCTCATAGTGGAGAGTGTTGTTGATTTTATGCTAGGAAGAGATTTAGTGCTCGAAGCCTTATCTTGATGAGGGTTAATTGTATGGATATAAAGTTACTTGGCAGATTCAAGGCAATCCTTAGGAAAGTAAGGATAGATGTGGAACGTAGTATGGGACCATTGTACTGGAAGTAGAGGATCCGTACTCCAGTTAAGGAGAGTTGTGATGAAACCAGGAAGCTTGTAGAGTTTGTGATCCCTCGATATATTTTGATGCATATTCTGAAGGTATATGTGGTCTATTTTCAGTATGGTGACTCTTTGAGGCATACTGATTGGTAGTTCTGGTGTTGGTGAGGGCTTTGGCTCAGGTTCTGGAGTTGGGCAGTTGGATGATTAGACAAGGGAGTTCATTTTGTCTAAGATTATGTGTTGCATTCTCTAGCAGACTTCTGTGATCTTTTATACGATCAAGGAGGGTATTGCGAAGCTGTTGGAGGAGCGTTTGGGCTCTTTCAATTATAGGACAGTGGCCATGGTTGGGGGGTGCTCATTAACCTTCAAGGAGTTACGGGCATGTGGAGCTCCATACTCTCACGGGGCGATGGACCCAATAGCGAGCAGGAGGTTGTTAATGGATGTTGCTAACGCCTTCCGCACCAGCAGTTGTCCCGAGGGGGAAAAGGTAAAACTTGCTTCATGTCTTCCGAAAGATAGAGCACGAGACTGGTGGAAGGAGGTTAGGTGCGTAGTTGATGATTATGCTATTGATTCGATGACATGGGATGATTTTATGAATAGATTCAGGGCTAAGTTTGCACTGGTGATCGAGGTGCAACAGTTGACGCGAGACTTTGAGGACCTCCACCATACTACTGAGACGATGAATGAGATCACCATGATGTTTTGTGATAGGGAATAGTTGATTCCATGGTATGTGGTGGATGTGGAGATGAAGAAGGTGAGGTGCCATGAGATGCGGAGGAGTGATATTCGACAGTTTTTGAACCGATCCATTTGTTCAGCGAGAAGTATCTGGTTGATTTGGTTCCCATTCATTCACGTGGGAACAAGGTTATCGTGTACATGGATTGGTTGACCCCTAATGGGGCAGTGATTGATGGTGAGTAGCAATTCGTTCAGATTCGAACCCCAAGTAGGGGAGACTTAGTCGTTCAGGGAGAGAGAGCTCAGTGTGGGCCGAGTTTATGTTCAGCAGCGAGGGCCAGATATTATATTCAACAGGGTTGTTCTGGATTTGTCGCCTATGCTATGGATACCTGTGATAAGGGTAAGGTGACTATGGACGATGTGCCTATTGTGCGGGAGTATCTAAATGTGTTTCCAAAGGATTTTCCTGGTTGCCTCCAGAGAGGCAGGGTGAGTTCAAGATTGATCTGGTTCCAGGTGCGGATCCGATAGCCAAAGCACCATATCGATTGGCTCCTCCAGAGATGCAGGGGTTGTCTACATAGTTGTAGGAGCTGTTAGACAATGGATTCATTCGACTAAACAGTTCGACATGGGGAGAACCGATCTTATTTTTGATGAAGATGGATGGGTCTCATCCTATGTACATTGACTATCAGGAACTGAATAAGGTAACGATGAAGAACCGTTATCCACTCTCGAGGATTGATGATCTGTTTGACCAGCTTCAAGGTGCATCTTGTTTTTTGAAGATTGATTTGCGTTCGGGTTATCATCAGATGAGGGTTATAGATAAGGATGTGCAGATGACAACTTTTCAGACTTGTTATGGTCTTTACTTGTTCGTGTTGATGTTGTTTTGGCTCACCAATGCTCCAGTCGTGTTCATTGATCTCATGAACCGCGTGTGCAGGCCGATGTTGGATCAGTCTATGATTGTATTCATTGATGATATCTTGGTCTATTCCAAGACCTAGGAGCAGCACGAGGACGACTTGAGGGAGGTGCTTGAGACTTTGAGGAGGGAGAGACTTTACGCAAAGTTCTCCAAGTGTGAATTTGGTTGCGCGAGGTGCAGTTTTTGGGGTACTATGTCGACCGGAATGGTATTCTGGTAGATCCAGCCAAGTTCAAGGCTGTGATGTGGTGGGAGGTTCTGAGGTCTCCATCTGAGATTCATATTTTCCTTGGTCTATCAGGTAATTATCGGAGATTCATCCAGGATTTCTCCAAGATAGATGTTTCTTTGACTCGGTTGACAAAGAAGACAGTCACATTTCACTAGGGGCCTAAGCAGCAGGCAACTTTTGAGACCTTGAGACAACGGTTGTGTGAGACATGTATTTTGACCCTGCCGGGGGGTGTTGAGGATTTTTTGGTTTATTGTGATGTGTCGATCACGGTTTTGGGGGCAGTGTTGATGCAGTGGGGTTGCATGAGCACTTACGCTTCGAGGCAGCTGAAGCTTCATGAAGCGAATCATATGACGCATGATTTGGAGCTGGGGGCTGTGGTTTTCTCCCTCAAGATTTGGAGACATTATCTCTATGGGGTCTGTTGTGCTATTTACATGGACCTCAAAAGCCTAAATTATCTGATGGACCAGCCAAATCTGAATATGAGGTAGCGTCGATCGTTGGATGTGGTGAAGGATTATGATTGTGAGATCCTATATCAACCAGGGAAGGCCAATGTGGTGGCCGATGCTCTCAGCCTCAAGGCGGCTGCAGCTCCGATCAGGGATATATGTTTGAGGATGACCGTGATTACTCCACTATTGGAGCGGATTCAGGAGGCTCAAATCAAGGTTGTGAAGGAAAAGCACCGGAAGAGTGAGTGTATTGTACGTAAGGTGGCTTCCTTCGATTATGATAGTCGTGGATTTTTGAATCTTCATCGGAGAGTATGGGTTCCGTATTGGGGATGGTGTGCATCAGGTTCTGATGGAGTAGGCGCACAAGTCTAGGTTCTCCATTCATCCCGGGGCGACGAAGATGTATAGAGATCTTTGTCCTGATTATTGGTGGCCCTACATGAAACGAGATGTGGCTTGGTATGTGGAGTGGTGCTTAACATGCAGGAAAGTCAAGGCTGAGCATCAGCGACCTCACGACAAGATGCAACCGATGGATATTCATGTATGCAAATGAGATGAATTACCATGGATTTGATCATGAAATTACCTTGGACTGCATGCGGAGTGGATTCAATTTGGTTCATCATGAATCAATTGACCAAGAGCAGACATTTTATCCCGATCCTGGAGAGTATCTATGTGGAATAGTTGGCAGAGGTTTACAGCAAGGAGCTTGTGGCATAGCACGGGGTACCAATTTTTGTGATTTCAAACATGGATGTTAGGTTTACTTCTAGGTTTTGGAACAGGTACCATGACAAGTTGGGTTCTTGTCTCCATTTCAACATGACCTTCCATCTATAAACCGATGGTCAGAGTGAGCGGACCATTCAGACTCTAGAGGATATGTTACAGGCATGTATTTTGGACTTTGGTGAGAGTTGGGATACGTATCTTCCGTTAGTGGAATTTTCATATAACAACATTTATCATGCCATCATTGATCGACCTCCTTTTGAGAGGCTTTATGAGAGGAAATGTATGACACCAATATGTTGGGGTGAGGTCGGTCAGCAAGTTATGGGGAGTAATGAGGTGGTACTCAAGACAACCGAGTTGATTCGGTAGGTTTGGAGTAGGCTCCAGACAACTCAGAGTCGGCAGTAAAGTTATGTAGACAGACGCTGATTAGACTTAGAGTTCTAGGTGAGGGATATGGTTCTCTGGAAGGTTTCACCTTGGAAAGGTGTCATCCAATTCAGGAAGAGGGGTATGTTGGGCCCCAGGTATATCGGTCCTTTCAGGGTTTTGGCCAGGGTGGGCCAGGTTGCATATTGCTTGGAACTTCCAGACGAACTCAACCAAATCCATAGCACGTTTCATGTCTCTCAGCTGTAGAATTGTTTAGTGGATGATTCCGCAGTTGTTCCATTTGAGGATATTCAGGTGGATGATCGCCTAAATTATATTGAGGGACCAATGTCGATTCTTGAACGGAAGACGAAAACCTTGAGGAACAAGGTTTTTGAGTTGGTGAAGGTTCAATGACAGCAACACAAGGGTTCTGAATGGACGTGGGAGCCGGAGGATGAGATGAAGGAGCACTATCCGGAGTTATTGGGAGCAACGGACTTCGAGGACGAAGTCTGATTCGAGTAGGGGAGAATTGTAACACTCGGACCTTGTAACCTTCCTTTAACCATTGCTTAATAAAATAAAGGCATTATTGGTCCTCTGGCTAGTACCCGGGGCATACTCTATGAGTACGCTTAGCGTACTAGCTAGATCTTGATCGTGGGCATCCACTACCTACGCTGGGCTGTAAGGTTTGAAAGTACTCCATGGATGATGACAATGGCTCCCCTTGATGAAGTGTAGGTTAAAAGCCCAAGACTTGTCTTTTCCCTATAAATAGTCATGTATTATTTATAATTAGGGTTAAGAGTGAGGCAAAATGTAGCCGCCATGTTGTGAGGTTTCTTATGTAGAGTTAGATTCTTTAGTCTATTCTGAAAGTGTAATTTATTCCTCATGTTTTGAATAAATCGAGTGATCATTCCACATATCTTCTTTATTGTGTTTGTTCTTATTTTCCGCATCTTGTTCATCAAATCACAATTAGGGTTTTAATCCCAACAAGTGGTATCAGAGCGGGTATTTGAAGATCTATTGATTTTTGAAGTATCAGTTCTTGATTTGATGATTTTCTGCATAAATTAGTGAAGATTATTGGTGTTTTGGCGTCTTGGAATCAAAATTCTATTCAAGCTACTATTGATGGAAATTTATGGTGTTTTTTCACTGTTCATCTGGTATTTTTTTAATGTGATTTATTTTTCTGTTCATGTTCATATTGGATCAGATCGTTTGCTGAATCACAAATCAATTGATTTTATTCCTTTATTTTAAGCCAAACGGATCAATTCGTATTCACTTTTGTTTTTGCCCAATAATTCAATCCGTCACTGTTCATGAGGCGTGATAATCCAATTTTTATTCTTTGGCCCTAAGATTATATTCGAGTTCTTGTGTGCGTCATTTGCTTTGTGTATCGTTTCTAAATTCTAATTGTTCAGTTTCATCATCTACCTCGGTCGTTGCTTAGCATTGTTAAAATCGATTTCATTAAATTCTGATTACAATCGATTGGTTTCTCAATTTAATTGTTTGAATTCAATTTCACTTTCTCATCATTCATGTTTATTTGAAAATCCTTACCGATTGAATGAATGATTGGAGATTTTGATGAGATTTCTTGTTTATGATCATCGATGAATTTGGTATATGCTATTCAGCATCTCAATTTAATCTGAAAATCGATTTGAGAAAAATAATCATTGTTTGTCAATTATTGGTTTCGATCTGTGAAAGTCAAAATCACATTGATGGGTTAGAAAGTAAAAATCCAAACGATTATCCATTGATTGATCGAATCCAATATTTGCGTAGCCTTCACAATCAGTGTTTGAGCTAAAGATCAAAACGAAGGCAATGTTGGCATATGGGTTTGCATCGATTGGATTGAGAAAAATCAAAATTGCAAAGGAAATTGATGAGACTACGAGATTAAATGGAGTAAATGTTTTAGCTACTCATGCCATTAGAACGAATGAAATTGGAACTGGATTTGAATGACTTGTTATGAATATTGATACCAAGTGAATGTTGGTTTCAGGAACAATGGTAAAATTAAACGGTCGGAACGAAGGAATGAGGTGTGACGATAAATTTCACAATCGAGATTGAATCTTGACTGTAATGATCTAAGGACGAACTGTTTTGTATAGTCAAACAAGGAAAAGGCAAAATTTAGTATTGTGAACGGACTCACTGCGAACGGACTCACTGCGAACGAATGAAATTGGAATTGGAAATCAATTGGGAAGAACCAATGTTTTAAAAACCGGTTTGAACCGGCCGGTCGAACCAGTTGGACCGAAAGAGGGAACGGTTCAACTATCACCGATTTTACATTGATTTCAAAACCGGATTGAACCGGCCGGTTTTAGAAAAAACCCGGTTGAACCGGTCTAAATAAACAGGTTGAACCGGTTAAACCGAATAAAAGAAAACATGAAAAAGAACCATTTACATAATAAACATTGGTGATTTTTTCATATCTATTTAGTTTTGTCAAAATAAAAACATATGGTAAATGTCATAAAGTTTTTTGATGTGTTTTTATTCATCCAAAACCATATTTAGTTTCGGTATTATACTTTATTTTCTTTTTAACGTATATGAATTGATATAAAACACTAAAACTTATGGTTATGTGTTATTTTAATGTATTTGGATTTATCTACAATTTATTTTTATATGTATTTTTAATGTTTGAACTTGTAAACATCAAATTCATGATTTATATATGTATGTATGTGTAGAAAAATAGGAAAAAACATGAAAAATATAGTAACCGGTTCACTTGGCGGTAGAACCGGGAACCGGTCACCATACCGGTTCAACTAAAAAACCGGTTTTTAAAACATTGGGAAGAACAACAGTCAAACAAAAAGTCAAAATTACTAATGGATTCTCTGGAACATCTTACCTGCGAACATTATCGGATTTGTTGCTCCTTCAAACATCAGAAAAAGCGAACCTCTGGATTCGTTTCGCTTTGGGGTATAATCGGCGACCTTGGAACGAACCTAGAATGATCTTGGTTTTGCTTGTTAGCAATGGAACAAAAGAGGAGAAAGCGAACTTGTGATTCGGTTTGGCTAAGGTTTCACTTTTTTCATGGAATCAGATTCGCCTCGTGATGCTCGGAACGAACATGGTTTCGTTTTTTTTTTGGAACGAACTTAGATTTGGTTGCTTGTGCTCAAAACGAACATGGAACGAACTTGGGTTCGTTTGTTAGTATTTGGAACGAAAGCACTTGGAACGAAAGGAGGGAGATTCGCTTTGGGTGTACTTGGAATGAACGGTGGTTGAATTTGGACTCGAAGCAAACCTGATGCAGTCGTGTTCATTCAATCTCATCTAAATGGGGAAGGTGATTAGTGTTACATTTCCAGTTTTTGTTACAAAAAAAGGGGTGTATTGATGCAGAATTTCCATTCCAGCCCCTGTCTTTCAGCAAGTGACAGTTTCTTCCCAATATTCAGAAAAGTTTACAAATTTGAGGGTCGGTGAACAATTTTGGATTTTTTTTAACGCGCATATTTTTTCGTGAACATAAAATTAAATATTTCATCAAGTCTTGGCGGTTCGGAAAGTCGTTTCTCGTGCTAATGACAAATTTTCACGACTTTTTCGGATTTTATACTTCATTGTGTATATCATTTTGTCGCGGGGGAGCATAGTAATTTTTTATCCATTCAAGATCATTCTCATGACCATTTTAAGGCTTTATAATCATGTTTTGATTATAAATCGGGGGAGAATTTGGTATGGCCATTCGAAATTGGATTTGTGACTTTACAAATTTGAAGATTTTTGATAAACTTGTGGTAGAATTATGAAGGTAGCTTTTATAGTAGCAGTTCTTCATCGAGCTCTTCTAAAGCTTTTGCGGAAAAGTATCGTTATAGTAGCAGTTCTTCATCGAGCTCCTCTAAGGACTTGTTATATCTCCGACTTCTAGTATTTTCTCGATCAAGTGGCGTTACGAATCTTAAATTTTGGGTTGTTACATGATAATTTTTGGTGGCTTATATCATTAGCTTATTTGAAGATCATTGTGACTTGGAGGGGGAGCTCTTCAGAGACAAGAAGTGATTCGGTTTCTTTATTCTGAAATGAGTTTTTATGGCGGGTTTGGCTTTCTTGAAGATTTTTGGGATTACATTCGAAAATGAAGTTTAAAGACATTACTTCAGTGCTTGATTTATATATCTTAGAGCCCGTTTTTGAAGAGTATTGAAGAATCAAGATTCGTGGATTGGTTCAAATATTCCTCATTGCAAGATCCTTTTTATTTGCTAGATGCTTGTTTTGGAAGTTGAAAACATTGTCATCCATTCCATACTTTAAGGGGGAGATTGTAGGGTTTCAAAGTACTCCATGGATGATGACAATGGACCCCCTTAATGAAGTGTAGGTTAAAAGCCCAAGACTTGTCTTTTCCCTATAAATAGTCATGTATTACTCATAATTAGGGTTAAGAGTGAGGCATAATGTAGTTGCCACGTTGTGAGGTTTCTTATCTAGAGTTAGATTATTTAGTCTATTCTGAAAGTGTAACTTATTCCTCATGTTTTGAATAAATCGAGTGATCATTCGACATATCTTCTTTATTGTGTTTGTTTTTATTTTTCGCATCTTGTTCATTAAATTACAATTAGGGTTTTAATCCCAACATGGGTGTATGCTGGTTGGGGACAAACCCTAATTTTTAGGGTTTGTGCCCTATTTAAGCTTCATAAACCCATCCCCTGACCATTTTAGACCAGCCTCCATATCTTGAAAACCTTAATCTCGCCCTTATCCTTTGTTTTGGTGTGCTTGAGCTCTTGTGAAGCATTTTGGTGTGTTTTTGTGTATCTTGAAGTGGTAGAAGAAGATTGAAGACTTATTCTTTGGAGAAGGGCTTAAAGATCCATATTTAGCTTCATCATTTCGTGAACTTTGAGGTATAAATTCCAGAACTTGTCTACTCATTGTATAGATCTTTTTTGGGCTTGTTTATGGCTATTTTGGTCCCTTTTGGTTGGTCCTTGTGAGCTAAGGCCGTTTCAAAAGCTTAAGCTTTTAGATCTAGACATTTTAGGGGTCTCTTAAGCATAAAAATGCAAACTTTATGGTGTATATGGACTCATGCATGTTTTAAGACCCATTGTTAAGCTCTTTTGAGCTCTAGATCCCTATTAAGACATGCATGCACGTAAAGTTTCCAACTTTATGTGATAAATTATCTCTTGGGACATGATCTGAGAGTATGGAGTAGGGGCGGAATGGATTAAGTGCTTATATATGTGGGGTGGCCACTGGGAAGTACGTTGTGCGTACGAGCTGAGTATGCTCCGCGTACTCAACATGTGGGCTTCAGATTTGGGCTTCTCGGTTTTGGTCCATGTGTGGACCTTAGGATTTTAAGGCCTTGTTAGGCCATCATATTTCTATTTTCTAATCTTTTTTAGGAAGGCCCACGAAGGGATTTGGGCCTAATTTGGAAGATTGTGCCATAAATGGGCTTGGGTGACCATTTTTAGAATTGGGCCTTCTGAGTAATTGGTTTGGGCTTTCGCCTTAGGCCAAGTTAGGTAAAGGTTAAAATGGTCTTTTACCCTAGTTTAGACTCTTAGTATGATTTGGGATTCAATTATTAATTGGATGTTACTTTATGATGATAGCGCGGGGATTTTCGGACCAGCAGCCAGAGATTTATCGATCCCAAATGGGAAGATTATGTGAACAGGGCTGTATCCAGACGTTCGGATCTTAAAAGAGCTCAGGTGGAGGCCATGCTTATTTCAATGCATAACAGAGATATTCAAAGCAATCTTTCATACGTTCCTCCCACTAATGTTGATGCTGACAAAGAGCTTACTTCGGAACAATCACCAGTCAACCCTCACAACAACTTCATCCAAACCGATTCGGATGAAGAACTCTCTGAAGAATTTATGCTAATTGATGAAGGAAAAATGGTTCCTGATCCCAACTTCATGTCTTCTGTCCGATTTCAATCTAAGCCATCATCCTCCAAAACCGCTTTTGACTTCGAATCATCCTCCTCAACCACTCTGAATGATGAATATAACTCCAACATCAAGCTACATGAAGATGATGCTACCACTCAACCTGGTCCATCTACAAATCCCTCATCACATCAAGCAAAGCCACAACACTCCAATTTAGACTCCGAATCCTCAGCTGGTGATTACATAGATCCATTTGCTCTTCTTGAAATTCAAAAAATGTGTCTGATACCATGAAGAAATCCTCTTCAATTGAAACCTCCGTAATAGAGCTCAGCACCAAATTGAATCAAAAGGTTTCCAGACTTGACTCCAAACTTGATGCCATCATTCAGTCTCTCTGCAATCAATCCAGACCATCATTTGTTGAAAGAGAAGCCCAATTAGATCAACTGATCTCCATCTGGCTCAAGAAATCCATTGAAGAAGTTGAAGCTAAGTATGATGCTTCAGTTGAGCATTCTCTCGACACGATCACTTTAATTCTAATGTTCCATGATAACTTGGTGTCTGCTACCAACGATCTTATTAAGCAGAACCATGTTCGTTATGAGAATCAAATTTAGTGATTGGAGAAGGAAATCAAGCAGAAGGATGAGATGAATCTTATGATTCAACAAGTCCTCATCAAGCTACTTCGACCCACTTGGAACATTGTTGATGTTCCGAATCAAATGTTTGATGAGATGCTAGCTGTCCTTGGACACATGTTCGATCGTCTTGCTGCTCAAGCGCCTACTTCTGCAACTTACGACACTCTTACCCGGCAACTTAATCTCGGACTACAAAAAGTGTTACGAAAAATTTGATGATCTGAAGGACTCGTTAATGCTTGCACCGGTTCATTTATTAACCAATGCAAGAGGGGGAGAAGGTCCTAGTCGAATATGGAAGCCTGCCTCAGAGTTCTCTCTCCGGGATGAAAATGATTCTGATGAAGAAGAACTAAAGATCCTTTCCGTATCCCCTTCCAAAAGCAATGATGATGAAGAGACGTATGTTACGAATGGATTTCTTGGTCTCGAGGCTCCGAAGAAGCTTTTTCCGAAGGTTATGACAGATGAAGAAAATAGAATTTGGTCTGCTATCTCCTGGCCATCCTCTTTACCTGATGCTCTTCGGATGGGAATTCAAATGGCCAAGGCGAAGTCCCTACTTACTGCTCAAGCCTTCCGAGCCACTCCTTTAATGCTTCCTCTCGTTCCGGCCCTGAAAATCGCTCCTTTAGACGAGTATTCCCCACTCCGGATCCCTAATGATATTCCGGAGGAACCTCTTCCGAATCCCGTTCCAGAATATGTTGTTGATAAGAACATGAAGCTCATCATGACTGCACTAAAGAATGACAAAGGAAAAAAGCCTATGACAGCCGAACAACAATCCTTCCACTCCGGACCTCCTCCAAAGCAAAAATATGGATGGTCTCAGGAGGAAATTAACAAGGCACTAGAGGACAATATCTGCTTTCAAGCTCTCAAGGACAATCCGAATCCGATGCGTGGAATATCTTCTCTATGCCGAGAAGGCATTCTCCGTAATCATGAAATCATTCCGTTCATGTATTACGAATTTCCTACAAATGACTTTGAACAACTCGATCTTCCTCTCTCCCTTTACATCAAATACTACATCAAGTTTGCTCCTCTTCACCCCTCTGACGATCTGGAAGTGACTCTCCAAACTGAGCGAGAAAGGCTTGAAACATTCTATTCCAAGAATGCACAACCTCTTAAGGAAGTGTGGACTAGGAAGAGAATTTCCAAAATCGAGGAGTTTAGAAGAAAATTTCTAGTGAAATTCGAACTCAACTGCCCATTATTTTGATTTCACATCCTTCGGAACAAACCAACACCCCGGACCATCAGTCACGCTAATTTCCCCTCGATGAATCCTAATGAAATTCTCACACTGCTGCTTACTTCCAAGGAATTCAAGAAGATGATATCAATATGGGTGATTACCATGCTGCTCTGAGCTTCCTCAAGGATTATGTTGCGGAATTTTGCAGATGCAACTATGAGCAGGCACACCTATATGGAACTGAAGACTTCGTTGCAAAAATGGATTTTGTTCTTCCGGAAGCTGAACTACTTACAGATGGTCCAATCGATGACCCGGTTCTTGGGTTTGTCTAGACAACTAGAAATATTAACAAGAAGGACTTTTTCCGAGTCCTTGACAAACACCTAGTTCCTACTAAAGCCCTTCAGAAGTTCATTTCTTGAGCATCTAAGTCTGAAGCTCCGGAACAGGTGAAAGTGAAGTTTGTAAGTCAACTATCCTGGTACATTGAAGTCAGATAATGGTTATTCCGAACCTACACTTTCATCAAATATGAAGCTATATAAACTGAATGGATTGCTAAGTTCACTTAGGGGGAGATTGTTGGAACCTGAAAGTGAACCTCTAGAAATTCTAAGTCACGGTGACAATTCCAAAGTGTGTATATGTTCCGAAGTGGAGAGTGGTCCGGAATATGTCCGGGCCTAAAGAGTAGAAGATGAGATGCTTAGAGGTGAAGGCATTCCAGAATGGTCATCATTTCTGGAATTTGTGCTGATCCGGAATGAATATTTTGTCCTGGTGCAATTAATGAAATTTGTCTTTGTATTGATCTGACTCTTCATAGGACTTAGTCTTTTTGTAAAGTTAGACATGCAGAATGTCAGGAACTTCTCTATTGTTCAGTTCTATGTTAGTCTCTCAGTTTATTCATTGTATCCTACACTCCTATTTAAAGGAGCTTTCAATGCAAAGTCAAATGAAGGATCATTCACTCACTCTTGGCATTTACTAAGTTACTTCAATTCTCTTTCAAACATTCTTCTTGTTCTTCATTTATTAACTTTACATTGATCTTTTAGTCTCATTCTTCATTTATGACTTGATCATTTGTTGAATATATTAACTCAGACTTGACTGGTCTATCTAGGCTTGACTAGAACATTTATTAGCAAGCAGACATTGATCTTAAGCATTCACTCAAGTTTGAGTTTTCAAACCTTGTCCCTGCACATCAGATGTATTTGTTCTCTCATTATATATATGTTATGTTGTGTGGTGGTACTTTAGGGGAACTAACTAAGCTTTGGCTTATACTTTCAGTTTATTGTTTTGGGTACTTTAGATGATCGTGGGAAAGTGAAGGTGTGATCATGAACTTCTTCATGTTTTTATGATATTGGGTCTTGCCAAAACTCTGATTATGATTATACTCTTGAAACAGCAATTTTGTAAACATTTTATGGTTAAAACAAGTTGTTTTTAAAAATCGTATATTTCTATGATTTTTGGGATGTTACATATATATAATACATGTTTCATTAATTTGGGCTTTATTATTAGTGGTTAATAATTAATTGAAAAAATGTTTTACAAAAATGAAACATTAGAATATTTATTCAGTGATTCACAATTTTGTAGTGATTAGAATAAAAAAGAAGTTTTCATAGGTTCACATATTCATATCCACATAACTGCACAAAACTTCATCAATGCACATGAAATGTGTAATTTTTTTTTCATCTTTAGTAGTCATAAATATTTTTTTTACGTAATGCTGTTCAAAGTAGTAGAAAACCGATTTTGAAAAGTTAGAATGCAGATTTTCTTAAAAGTAGTTAGTTTACTAAATTACAAATATGTCCTTGAAGCCTTGATTTAAATTTAAATTTTAATCAAAATATATGATTGAGATGGAACAATCTCATAGCTATTCATCGTTTTTGTATTTTTGCAAAATATTAGCATTTTCGCATTACATATATATATATATATATATATATATATATATATATATATATATATGTGTGTGTGTGTGTGTGTATGTGTGTGTATTTACTACTACTAGTATTGTATTTATAAAATTTAACTTAAAACAATTAGATTGCTATACAATCAGACAAGTGTACCCATTAGTGTAGTAGTTAGGAATGGCAAACACCAGTTGTTGAACACTAAGGGAATGTATATGATTTCAATAAAAGCTACTACTACTAATTAAACTAGAAAAATACTATAAATTAGGGGGGTTGATTTTGCAAGTTCAGAAACTTAAATCATCAACTTAAAACAATTAAATTAGAATCGATTACAAGAACAAATAACGATTTAAATCAAGATAAAAGAATACTTCCAGTTAGCTTCAACTCACCTTTCTCATACGGTTGATTTCTATAATAATAAAAAGGATTTATTAGTTGGTTACCAAATTCTAATGTGACTAGTTATCTTGTTCTAATTCCCTAGTGCTTAACAATTAATAAACGACTTAATATGATGATCATGTAATAAGTGAACACATAATTGATATAAACATATTCAGACTTTGAATGAGATGATTTTGTGATTTCTTATCTATGATAAATACAATCAATAAGCACATAGCATAAGTGATGTTACAAAACACATCTGGTGTAATAATACCCCATATATAAAAGAAATTTAAGCTAGGAACTGTAACACCCGTAAAATCGGGCTAAGCATTTAAGATATAATCCCTGAGGTAGGGATAGAAGGAGAAAGATGTAAGTACAAGGACTTTATTACTGCCAAACCACCAAGTCATTAAGGAAGCCCAAAGCCAATAGAGATTATGGAATGCCTCTCCGAGATGGAAATGCTATTTGTGAGCTACAACTGCAGGAATAAAGACAAAATCGCCCTTGTATTCAAACAACTAAAGTTCGGGGTTTTAAGTTGGTGGAAGTTGTTGGCAGACACAATGCCATAGGGAGAAACCCTGAGGATGCCTTGGGAAGCATTCCTGGAGCATTTGAAGATACGATACTCCTCAAAAGTGGATCTGATAGACATGAACAACAAGTTTCAGAACCTGAAGAAAGGGAAGATGAGCGTTGATGAGTATGACACCACATTCACCGAGAAGATGAAGCTATTCCTAAACCTAGTACCTATTGAACTCTCCAAGATAAAAAGGTTTGCTAATGGGTTACCGGCGGACTTTGGACCAACGGTAAAAACGGAAACTACTTTGAAGACAACCGTTAAAGCAACCAAGAATGTAGAGACCCAACTTCGGGAAAAGGATTTGGAGAGAATGGAGGCGAGAGAGAAAAGGAAGTTGGAGGGATCTTCATGATCCGATAAGAAAGGAAGATTCTTGAAGTCCAACCTGGAAGATGAAAATTCTGAGGTTAGTGGTGGAGCCAAGTGGTGTGAGAAGTGAAAGAAGAAGCACTTTAGGAGATACGACGGAGATGTGACTTGTTATAAGTGTGGGAGGACCGGTCACTATTCCTAAGATTGTATGTTTAATTAAAAGGTATGCTATGGATGTGGAGACAAAGGGCATATGTCGAAATATTGCCCAAAGAAAAACGAAGCAGCAAGATTGAATGCGCCACCGAAGGCAAAGGCAAGAGCATACCATATGATCCTTGATGAAGCAGCAATAGGTAGAGAATAGAGAGTTGCTCAAGATATGAAGCAATTATAGTAGTATTAGGTTGTGTACCTAGTGTAATAGGCGTAACATATGAATTATCGTTGTAATCATTCTAAGAAACAATATATTTTCCTAAATTATTTTATGTGCTTTTATGCGATTTTCTTTGTGATAACTTAATGAACTGTGAGACAATACTTAGGACAAGTATGAGTAGGTTTGAAAGGTAGTAAAGTCCTATAATATCGGAAGCACATGATTCACACTTGGATCAAGAAAATCCATAAGGTTACTAAGATGCTAGTAGTTGAGCTACTTTGTTCATTTCTATCATTACCTTTGTTTCGGTGATGATTTCTATTCCAACCCTAGTAGTCAAAGCGAATTGAGTCCGGATAATCTACTAAGTAGGTTCGACATAGCTTTTGACTTTAGATTAAAGGAAAAGATAATCGAATCGATCAGTAGAGGTATCATGTTCACCGTTAAGATTAAGTAACCAATAGCTTTAGGTACTACATCATAGAATGTGATTATATCACACTAGAACATGAAGGAACGTATCTTTCATGCTACACTCTGAATTAAAGAGACCTGAGTCTAACCTTAAATTTAGGTTAAGTCTAGCAGTATTCTCGAATGAAGATCGAATTTAAAAGGAAGAGCAAATTCAAGAATTTAGCACTGTCAACGGTCAAGAAGTCTAAGAGTTGGAAACTCAATAGAAAAGACATAGGAGTTAAGGTTACCACCTATGATGGAAAGGAAACGTGCGGAATCATATACAAGCATTGTTTTGTCGATGATCCCAGGACGTAATCATCCTCATGGGGAGATAATTGTAACGCCCACAAAATCGGGCTAAGCATTTAAGATATAATATAAGTTTCGTATTAAGAAAAATAGGAAAAATCAACTGAATCGTCCGTACATCATAAAAATAAGTGCACCAAAACATATATATATATATATATATATATATATATATATATATATATATATATATATATATATATATATATATATATATATATAATTTACATGTCATCCCAATCCTGAAAATATAAATTTCATAGAAATCGGACTCCGTATGAATTAGATATTATTTTTATAAGTATGGAAGTCAGTTGTGCACAAGGAATGTGTGAAGATAGAATCTATGGAGAGAATGGTTGACTTTTATCTAAAGTCGCCAAAAGGAAAATCGTAGTACTCTTTAAGATAAGAATTTTGAGAAAAAGAATGCTAAAAACAGAGTCCGTACAAGAGAGTTATGATTTTAGAAAAATCATTTAATCTTATAAAAATAGGGACGAAAAATAAATTCAAAATTGGCTGATGAAATTGAAAGGAAAGTTATAGATCTCGTCGAGGGCTTTCCAAGGATATAAAGAACATCAAAAACAGAGTATGTATGAAGAAGTTATGGAATTTACAAAATCTGCAATTTGCGCCCCACGCAGTGCGTGAGGTGCATGTCGAGTACGCTAGACACGCTTCTAGAAGGTAAAAAAGCATACCACGAAGAGTCCGACATGTGCCACAAAGTGGCTGGGTCGACATAGCCTTAAAATGCACGACATGCACCCCTTTTGCATTCCGTGCACCCCAAAAATGGTATAAATAAGAGGCCAAGCCTCATTCCCTTCCCACACCTCCTAAGATCTTCTCTCTCGAGTTGCTTTCGATTTTAGCCCGTTCTCTCTTAGTTTTAGCCTTCTTTGAAGCCATGTGATCCTTAAAGTATTAGTAGCTTGTAAGTAAAAGCTCTGCCAGTGCAATTTCCTAACTTTTGTTAGGAAGAACCTTTGTAAGTTAAGCTACACTCCAATCTTTTTAGTATAGCTTATATTTATAGTCTAAGTTGTTATTATGAACTTATAAATCAGATTTATCAGTAATTTCATGTCGTTATACTGATAAATCTACTTACGGGAGAGGTCTCTAGAATGGTAATTTGGCTTGGTTGTTGGATTTTAGAAAAGTTATTATGCTGAAATGGTTATGTCTCTCAAGTGTCTTGCATGGCTGATACTTGATAGATCTTGATGTAAACATTAGGATTAGTGAGGAATCTAGACTATAATTATTATAGTCCCCATGATTACGTAACTAGACTAAGGCTTAGTACTCTATGCATCTAGGTCTTTTCAAAGTACGAAGCAAAGCACTGTGGAAATCGTCAGTCATCCACTTTATCAAGTGAGTGCATAGTTACTTTCATCTTACACATAGATATGAAGTATATAATTAAGTAATTGATATACGTGCTTATGTGCAAATATGTTATGTGTTAGATGAAATGTTATAAAAAAAATAAGTTTATATGATTTATACCGCATCTGTATTACTATAAACATTATACAGTGGGTAACGAAGGGTAGTGAAAGATGCCATAGTACGACGAAAGATAGGATGTCATAGCATGTAGGCGAAAATAGAATGTCATGACTTTTGGAATGGTACTGGTGTACCAACGATGTAGTCACTTAGCAAAACACAGGTAACAATTACTGGAGTAATTGATGATAGTCCCGTAGAATACTGGCAGCGATAGAGTTAGTGCTTCTTAGATAGATAATGGCAGGCATGGATTTAGTGCCTATTAGATAAACACCGACAATGTTGGACTTTGTTCCTAAACACCGACAACGATGGACCTTGTGCCTAAACATCGGCAGCGATGGACTTCCTGCTTATTCCTTAGGACAAATCCTAAGAAAGAAACCTACTGACATATATTGCGTAGAACTACCTAAACAAGTACGGTCAACAAAGATGATCCTTAGGATAGATCCTTAAGAATAAAGAAGATAGTGAGGATGAGATATTGGGTTAATTGTTTAATAATTAAACATATTAACTATATGATTGTGGGTTGAAAACCCTATGTACTCACCAAGTTTCCCAACCTGATCCACTCAGTTTATTTAAATCATAGATTATTAAATAAAGATACTTGGATAATGATGTTAGAGAGATCTAAGAAGATGTAGATCGTTCGTATAATGAGACATTGTAAGTCTCCATTTATGCTTATGTTTATGTATTGACGATGACATACCAAGCTTTATAAATAAAACACATTTCTTCAAAAATGCTTTGATAAAATTATTATCATGTTTTCGGGACAAATTCTGCATAATTAATCTTTTAAAAGAACACTCTAATTTAATAAACATAAACAAATTGGTATAAAATTAATGACTCGATGGAGAAAATAGTGAGTAGGCAAGTGGATTGTGCTCTCTTGTGATGTTCCCATATCATAAAGCCCATTGGTAAAGGTAGTCCAAAACTCATAACTTTACACTTCAGTTGGAAAATCCTGATGTTCGGTTGTTAAGAGCATGGAGAAGTTTTGAGTCCTCGTTTCATCATGGTTATAAATCCCTAGTCTGCATGATTGCTAGCTCAAACTACACTCCCGACTCTGACCGCCTACCCGCAAAGAGACTGCCATTCGAAAGTGTGGATCCATAGTGTTCTCTTCAAAATTACTTGTTGTAAAATACTCAACACACAAATCTCTATATACAGATTCTGAAATCATAAGCAAATTCCTCTACCCCTTACACCGAGACACACTTTTGTCAAATATGGCTTAATACGTTTCATTATCCCATTATTTGCCAACCAAACCCAATCAATTTTACGTGAAACTGTGAAGTCCCTGTTATAAAGCCAACTGAACCGGTTGTTATAGTTGCTTAAACGATCCGCTGAAACATTTATTGGAAAATGGTAGAACAGGTACAAATGCGGAACATTTGGATCATCCTTTGACCTTGGGGATGCTGATTCAATCATCTCCTGGGTGTCATTTTCCTGCAAAACATGGAAACGACATATCCAAAACACCCCATATTAATAGGTAAATAAACAAAACAGAAGATAATTTGCCAGAAACCACGTCATGATGAACGTTTCACCAGATCGTTGTACGCATCGAAGAAGGGGGGTTTCTATCGGAAGTTGTTTTTGCACAAATAAATCCATGATACTAGAGGCTTTTTGTCCTAAGGCATGTCTAAACACATTAAGCACTTCATTCCTGTAAGATTCTAAAACCCCTATTTTAACAAACCTTAAAAAGTTAAATTGCACCAACTACCTAATTAAGTCGAATCAAAGCAAAACCAAGTAAAACACAAAAGTCATATCTTGGTGATGGAATAAGCACGAAAAATGGAAGAAAATCGGAGAATTATGTAGAGAAAAGTTCGAACGAGGCAGAGGAAAACATGACATGGTATGTTTGTGAAAGTGAAAAAAGTGAAAGTCTTTACGGCTTTTGAAAAATTACTGAACTCGTAATTACCACAATTTTGGCAAGAGTATATACCACATCGTGATGATGTATAATGCACGTCTAATTGGGCTGGAAATAGACACCACGTCGTGGCCATAGGAGGACCACACCGTGGATTTTGAGGATTTGAAAATCCAAAGGATTGTATGAATCAATACCAATTTTTTCAACATTATCAAAAAAATCGAATCATAATAAATCGATTATGGTTTTTTTTTCACGCAACCTTCCAATTTTTATTTTGATTTATGTTTTTTATTTCTTATTAAATTATTTTAATACATCGATTCTGATAATATGATTTCACGGACCCTTACAAAAACCGATCTTGCATTCGTGTTAATCAGATTTTTCACAACCTCTATGATTCTGATTTTTAATTTGTTATTCATGTTAATATGGTTCGTGTGAATCTTATTTTTCTTTTGTTTCAACCGTAAAATTTTGTTATTGTTCTACACTTTTTTCATGTTAATTTTCTGATAAAAAGTTAATTTATGTGCTTTCTTTTTTAATATGCATGTTGATAACTTGAAACTTCAATTTCATAAGTTTTGAAATCCTTGTAGCTAGATCCTAAAAAACTATTAAAAAATGGTTATCATTGTTGTTGGAAAATGATTTTGAACAAGTTTCAATATAACAAGTTAGCAACTAAGTGTTTTAGTTTCCTTTACTTTTTATCTTCTCTTTGTTTTATGACCTTAAAATAATAACATGTTTCCTGGAAAACATGTATATTTGGTAGTGATAAAGGAAAAAAATAAGAAAAAAACGAAAAACAAAAAACGGAAAACTAATATTATTACCGAAAAATATCTAAGGATAAACTTATAAAAATGATTCATTCAAACAACAAATAACAAAAAAGCCAATCCCCTCTACTAAGAAAAATATAAAAAATATATATATTGTAAGGGATTCAGTTTATCGGCTTAAACTCATATATATATATATATATATATATATATATATATATATATATATATATATATATATATATATATATATATATATATATATATATATATATATATATATATATATATATATATATATATATATATATATATATATATATATATATATATATATATATATATATATATATATATATATATATATATATATCGTGAGGTTCAATAAAGAACCAAAGAATCAAGCAACCAATTTTTTTTTTCAACTTTTAGAACTTATTTTTTATCAAAAAAAAAACTAAAAATACAGAAATTCATAAATTTTTATCATTTTTCCAATGATATAAAATTCGATTTTTTTTTACGTCAAATTCACAATAGGCATTCACTAGATTATAACTAACTCAATTTTTTGTCCTTTTATAAACTTTTATAATATATTTAAAACAAATATATATATATATATATATATATATATATATATATATATATATATATATATATATATATATATAAAATGAAATAAACCCTAAAACCCCGAGATGTATTTTATATTTTTATTTTATTTTATTCCTAAATCCGTAATAATTTATCTTTGTTAGCCATAAGGAGTTAAATGTTATAATTTCGGGAATTTGGAGTCTATTTTATAACAATTGGACTTGAAATGTAAAGAATTTCGTAGAGCATGGGCTGTTTGGTAAATTATGGATTTAATTTAAAAAAAATTGAAAGGGAGGTACTGAAGAGTAAAATGGACATAAGTTTGAAATGGAGGAGGCGGGGCTAAAACTCGTCACCCCTCCCATTGTTCCCTCATTTAAGATCGCAAAACCCCAAACCCTAACCCTAAAAGTGTACAGCCGCCACCCTTATCACCCCACGTCTCCAACCGCTGCCATCTTCCTCGTCACCGTCGTGAACCACCGAGTGGACAGTCGTGTCAGTGGGCAGTCGAAGGATCAGAATATTGTGGCCGTTGTTGTTGACCTTGGTGACGAACACAACCACCGTCTCTCCACCGCAATCACACTCTTTTTCCCCCCGCTTTCGTTCAGACCCCCTGCTAGGCCGTCATCGCCGCCACTCAAACGACTCCTCTTTCTGCTGCTCCGGTCATCGTTCACCACCCTGAAGGAGGTCGTTGTGGGCACTCGGATGTGTGTGTGTGCTTTGCATTTATGTGTGTGTTCTATTGTATAGCAACTCGTCGTGTGTGTTTCGTTGGCCGGAAAGCGAGAAGAACCACCATGGTGACTGCCGCCTCACTGCCATTTTCTGCCGCCACCAGCCACTGTGTGAGGTGGCTGTGTGCATGTAATATTGTGTGTACATGTGTTTTTCTGCGTGATTCATATTGTGGGAGTTGTTTGTTTGGATTCTAACTTTAAACCGCCACCACCGCCTGAGTTGGTGGGTGCCGCCATTAACTGTCGCTGACCACCACTACCCGAGGTGGTGGTGGGTACTGATCGACTTATTACACATTAATTTACACATAAAGCATCTAACTTTAGTCTGAGTGGCACGAGTTTGGGGTTAGAAACCCTAATTAGGGTTTAGAAAACCCTAGTTTTGGAGCTTTTTCGGGACCCACGTTAAAACTTTTAATTGAACTTAAAAATTATACTCGGTAATGACCTACGATTAACTTATTGTAGTATCGGACTAAATGAATTAAGTCCTTAAGGGGCTAAGTGTGGAACACTAACCCTAGTTATGATTTTATGTGGAAAACCCTACTATCGGGGAGCTCTGTTTTGGATAACGATCGGGCGCGTATTTGGGCTATTGATTGGATTACTATTTCACCAGAGAATGACTAAGTAAAACCTTAATCAGTCCTACCCTTACGTGATTAAGTCCTTAATGGGTTAAGTGTTCTTACTTAACCCTAATCATTAATTAATGTGGAACCCTAATCGTCATTCCATGTGAAATAGTCACTATTGCAAATGACTATGACCTGTGATATTGACCCTAGTATCTTCATGTAGGTGATTGGAAGTGAGTTGAACCAGGTAGAGTTCTTCGTTGCTACGATGTTCTCCTACGCGCATATCGATGTGAGTTTTGCCTCACTGTACCCATGGGTCAGAGGCACTAATGTCGGCCTACTAGTTTTGGTTATCTGTTAGTAGAGGGATACCTTAGGGACTGAATATAGTCATGTAGGATAGACCGAAGACTCTTGATCTAAGCTCTCTTACATGTTCCTTGTTTAGTTGTGGTTTTAGAGTAGGATCACCTGTCTGGGTGAATATTTCACCTCTGAGTATATACATCCGTGCATTCCTTGGATTCTTGATATTTAGATGCTGCTATGCTATAGTGATTTGTTAGATCTGTGTTATGTTATTGAGTATGCTGCTATGCTGTAGTGATCTGTTAGATCTGTGTTCTGGTATCAAGTTGTAACAGCCAAAATTTCGAAACAATTAAAACTTTTCAAAAACCACCCATTTTAATAACGTTGTTACAAAAAGGTTTTCAATACATTATTTAACAGAGTATTTTCCCAGGTTCATATCATAAAAACACCAACGCGAGGGACGGTACGATCACGCCTTTGCCTTGCCACAGACTCTTGAGAACCTGAAAACATAAAACCACCACTCTAAGCCCGAAAGCTTAGTGAGATACCCCCAAAATACCAACCACATATACGCCCTTCCAGGCCACGACCTTCCGGTCCAAAACATATCGCCTTCCGGCCCATAACATATTGCCTTCCGGCCCATAACACATCGCCTTCCGGCCCATAACATAAAATGCCCACATAACATAACAGATCATAGAACAGCCATTCATATCGGGTCAAACCCCAGGCCAAGCAACTGTGCACATAGCATATAATCATCAACAGATCACATAACATATCATTACCCTAACCAAGATACCAGCCTAACCGGTCACTAGCATAACATCGCCCTACGAATCAGTCAATATACTAATTACACACATACGCCTTTCCAGGCCATGACCTTCCGGTCCACATCGCAATGCCTTCCGGCCCACAACATATAATGCCTTCCGGCCCACAACATATAATGCCTTCCGGCTCATAACGTAATATCATAACAACAGACACTACCCGGATTTCCATCCGATAAAGGGTCGGCCCTAGTGCCGTAAACCCCGTTGATATAGTGAGGATAACTCACCTCGAAACTGCCGACTGAACAGATAACTCAAGCTGCTCTGATCACTGATACGATCTCCACCTCTGGACAGCCACCAATGCACTGAACTCAAACAATAATCAACAATTAACAAAATACCCCTGGAAACCACTGGTCAACCCTTGGTCAAAGACAAGGTCAAAGTCAACCCCTGACTGACCCTACTCGCCGAGTCAACCCGATGACTCGCCGAGTCCCCATACTCAAAACTTTCCTCAATCCGCGACCTAACTCGCCGAGTCACCCCGAGACTCGTCGAGTTCAACAACTCTGAGTCCACTCGCACACAACTCACCGAGTCATCCCTTGACTCACCGATTCTCAACTCGACCAGAAAATAATGGGACTCTTCGACAAGACTCGCTGAGTCCAAGAACAGACTCGCCGAGTCCAAGGCTATCTTCAACCTACTCGCCAAGTTGTTCATACAACTCGCCGAGTTCCAGGCCATCTTCATCCAACTCGCCGAGTTGTTCTTCCAACTTGTCGAGTTCCAGCTCATCTTCAAGCAACTCGTCGATTACACCCATGTGACTCGCCGAGTACCACTGGTCTGAATCCATTCAGAAGCATTCCAGGCCATGCAATTGCTCCAAAACATAGATCTAGCCTCCTACAACTCATCCATCACATAAAGTGGCAATCTTTATGTGAATCCAAAGAGATCTATGCATTTTGCACATTAGGGCTAAGGTTTGGGACATGATAGCTTCATCCCACACTCAACACAGGGACTTTCTTGCATTCCAACTCTTTTCCATTCTAGATCTGAGGTAGCAACCTCAGATCTAATCCTCTAGACTCCAATACATCCAAAGATGTGATCTCTAATATCCCCAAAATGAAGAAACAACATAACAACAGCCCAAGAACGAGATATTACCTCCAAAGGACACCCCAACTGCAATGAAACTCGAATCCAAGCAAAGCCCCTTGCTCCAAGCCTCTCCTTCTCTAAGATCTCTTCAAAAACCACTTCCCCAAGATCTAATTTGCTCAACAATGGTGCTTCTCCACGATTTTAGGGTTTCTGGGACTCAAGGGGGAATAAAGAGGCTAGGAGGAAGACATAATGTTCTTTAAATAGGGCTCAACCCCGAGAATTAGGGTTTTCTCCACTCAGCGCCTACTCGCCGAGTCCACCTTATTGACTCGCCGAGTCGGCTACTTAACACGCGGCCAAATCGCAACTCTACTCGCCGAGTCCATCCATGGACTCGACGAGTCACTCTTTCCCAATTTACCCTTTTAGCCCTTCCACTCTACTCTTGATATTTCGGGATGTTACACAAGTATGCTCTATGTTGTAGTTATCTGTTAGATCTGTCTCTTGGTATTGAGTATGTTTCTTTGATGTAATAATATGTTGAACTGTATGTTATTTGTGCTTGCTAGTTATCATCTATGGAGTGCCCTTAGGGACTATCTATGGTCATGTAGGATAGCCTGAGAACTCTTGGTCTAGGCTCTCTTTCATGATCCTTGTTTGGTTGTGGATTTAGAGTAGGATCATCTGTTCAGGTAGCTATCTTATCTCCGGTTACTTATGGTTACACATTCTATGGACGTTAGTTGGTAGTAGGACTATATGCTATGAGAGGACTAGTAGGCGGTAGTGAGTTGTATGATTGTTGTTTGCTTGTATTATATGCCTACTTTATCCTGATTGTTTATATGTCGAAAAGTTGTGTTTGGTTTGGATTGAGGCGCTCCTGCTTTGTATTGTAGGCCAAGATACCTGGTGCGGGCCAGCTGTAAGGCGTAGGCATGGAGGCTCGAGAGGAGCGGTTGTGTTGAGGTGGTAGGTTAAAAAACCCTGATAGACTGAACGCCTGCGAGGCGGTCCATTCATACCGAAGGCCCGAAGAGTGGAAATTATGCATGCTTATATGTTTATCGTATGGGGTATTTTGGGGGAAACTCACTAAGTTTTATGCTTACCCAGTTGTTTATTGTTTCAGATATCATCAATGGTTATGGTAAGGTGAAGGCGGGACTGTACACACTCATTAGCAGCATTGCGGATTTCGCATTTTCTATGATACTCTAATTTTTAATAAATGTAATTTGGAATAAACGTTTTTTTTCCTAATAATGAGTTTATAAATTGGTTGTGAAAATGGGACAATTCACAACATATAGATTACTTTTACCCATCACGAGGCGTGGGATACCCCCTAGTAAATACCTAAACGACAATCACTAAATTTGAACATGCAAAATACTTTATTGGAAATTTATGACCTTAATTTTTGTAATACTCTCAAAATTATCATTGAGCCCATTCTATTTTCAAGAAATGATGAATGTGATGATAAACAATGTAATAAAATAACTTACTCTTAGATAAAATTTCACAACAAAGAGTGCAATCTTGATTTCAGTAAATTGTTGAATAGTGCCTCGATGAATAGTTAAATTTGTAAACTAATGAATTTAATATTGCTAAGGTTTCATTATTGAATCAAAAGAGAGTACAAGTACAATGAAAGGGAAAGTCAAAATATGTAGGAAATCTAATAGGTTAAACCTAGTTATAGGGTTAATGGGCCAAACAGCCAGAAACAAGAAAATGACCTAATAACTTTATTATGCTAAAATCCCCCCTCAAACTCATAATGTGACAGAAATAAGCATTGAGATTTTGTCAGGAAAAAAATGAAAACGAGAAGCAGTCAAGGCTTTCGTAAATACTTTAGCAATCTGCATTATAGATGGATCATGAGGAAGAGAAATACTCCCCTGCTGAAAATGGTGATGAGTAAAATGACAATCAATTTGAATATGTTTTGTCTGCTCATGAAACACTGAATTCTCAACAATAATTATCGTACTCGTGTTATCAAAGTCTGAAGGGGTAAGCTGAGAAATATGAACACCCATGTCTTCAAGAAGCCACCACAACCACACAATCTCGCAATTAGAATCAACCATAGCTCGATAATCAGATTCTATAGATGATCCGAAGAAAACATCTTGTTTATTACTCTTCCATGAAATCAACGAATTCTATAGGCACATAGACAAGAGAGGAAGTGGAAGGAAACACTAGACTGCGAAACTGACTAGCACGAAGATATCTCAAAATAGGAAGAACAACTCCCCACTGAACCGTGGAAGGAGCAGTGACAAGTTGGCTAACCATATTAACTGCATGATCAGTATCTGGCCTAGTAACTATAAGATAGATTGAACTCCCCATAATGGTATGATAAAGGCTCAGATCTGACAGGGGAACATAACCTGTTGGAAAATACTTGACATTACTCTCTAGAGGAGTATCAACTATTTTGGTGTCAGAAAGTCTTGTCTGCTCAAACAAATTTAAGATATACTTTGTTTGAGATAAAAGATAAACTTTTGGTGATTACTCAACTTTAATCCTTATGAAATAATGTAGTAGGCCAAAGTCTTTCATAGAAAAACGGTTAGCCAAATCACTCTTCAAATACTCAATACCATCATGATCATCATCAGTAATAATCATATTATCAACATATAAAGAAAGAAGGATATGAATTGCACTTGTACATCTAACAAAAAAGCATAATCATAACAACTAGATTGAAAACCAAGAGAAGTGATTATTGTTGAAAATTTCTCAAACCAAGCATAAGGAGCTTGTTTAAGATCATGCAATGCTTTCCGAAGACGACAACCTTCACCTGGACGATGAGCAATATTTGGTGGAGGAAACATGTATACCTCCTCATGAAGATCGCCATTCAAAAATGAATTTTTGACATCCATATGATAAATCTTCCATTGTCGAATAGAAGAAACAACAATTAGAGTGTGAATAGTTATCATTTTTTCAACTGGAGTAAAGGTATCATCATAATTCATACCATATTCTTGTGAGTATCCTTTTGCAAAATATCTAGCTTTATAACGTTTAAAATATCCATCAGACTTGTTTTGTTCTTATATACTCAATTACAAGCAATTATGTGTTTTTCAGAAGGAAGCAAAACCAAATCCCATGTATGAGTTTGATAAAGAGCTGCAAGTTCTTCATCCATAGGATTTTGCCAAAGAGAATCAGAAATGACCTCTTTGTAGGATGTTGGCTCAGAAAGACGATGTATATTCCCAATAAAGGAGGCAAAAGCTGGTGAATAAGAACAATATGCAATTTCTGGAAGATTGATGGAATTTCGAGTACGTGTAGGTCTTGATGGTGGGGGTTCTTAGTTATCAACATGTGGGGGGTTCTTGAGCAACAACAAGTGTAGTATCAGAAGTTGGAGGACTATCTGAAGTAGAAAAATCATTTGAAGAAATTGTTGGATTAAAGTGTCTAGGATCATAACTAAATTGGTATGACTGATAATTATAAGCAAAATCCTTTTTAGGTTGCCCTTGGAATCAGTAACTAAAAGGGTTGATTTATTATTTGATTAATAAGTAGCAATAAATGATTTATTAATATATTATATGATTAATATATTAATTTGAAATAGTATTATTTAATTAAGAATTAATAAGAAATTAATTGGAATTAATTTTGGGATTAATTGGTTTAATTCAACATGCAAGGAATGGACTGTAATTGTTCAATTGTTGAACAATTAGGAATTTCAGAATCTTCCATCTAGGGTGGAGGATTTTAGGAGATGCCAAAGGCATCTGAAATATTCCTTCGGAAGATAAGGAAACTGGATAATCACCCGAAATTAATCTAGTATTATTTTATTCAGGATTAGGGTTTCTAGGGTTATCCTATTAGGTATAATTAGGACCCATTGACTGGCCTATTTTTGTCTAAGCTATATACCAAAAGGATAGCCAAAAATTTGATCCTATTCTCCTCTCTCCTTTTGTGTTCTTGTTGTTGTGGTATGGGTACAAACCATTAGAGGTACTAAGCTTTTGGTGCTTACTTCTCAAGTCAACAAAGGAAGGAATCAAGTAAACTTATTTGCTATAACAAGTTAGAGGTATGTAAACCTAGTTTCTCTTTTTCGAAATTGATAGGGTTTATACTGGTTTTGTTAATTCAAAGTATGTTGCCTTAATGTGAAATACATAGATCCTATTAGGTTGCATATGTCCAACCTTAATTGTTAAGTGATTTTCCGCTTGAGCATTTTTGTTGTAACCTAAAAAAACCATCAGAAATGTCATCACTATTATTGTTAAATGGATCAATAGCACAAAGTTCCGATTAAGTCACATTCTGTGACTAAATAAGAATGTTATAGAAAGGAATGTGTTCCAGAAAGGTCACATGTCGAGAAACATACAATTATTGAATTATCGGATCCTAACATCGATATCCCTTTTGACCAATACACTACCCCAAGAATATACATAGAAGATATTTTGGAGACAATTTGGTTCGCCTAGCATGAGGTCATAGAAACAAAGCATGTACACGCAAATACACATAATAAGGAATAATCAGGAAGTTTTCCATACAATTTTTCATAGGGAGACATCCCAGAGTTGTGTGCAGAATGCGATTAATGACATATGTAACGGTAAGAACGACTTCTCCCCAAAATGTACTAAGGACATAGGAGGATAAGAGCAAGGAACGTGCAATTTTCAACAAGGTGATGATGTTTTATTTATGCAAAACGATTTTAATGAGGAGTATTTGTACATGACAATTGGTTCATAGTGTCATTGGATGCAAGTAACTGAGTAAAGTAATTTGAAGTATACTCCCCTCCGAAAACAACAAAAGCATTTTTTGACAGCTAAGTGTTGAGTCTTAACAAGGGCTCTAAATTCGCTATGTAAGGTGAAAAAGTCAGACCCGTGCTTCATAAGATAAACCCACGTATAACAAGTGTAATCATCTATAATAGAAACACTATAAGATGACCCTTCTTTAGAGGAAATTGGTGAGGGACCCTAAATATTAGAACACACAAGATCAAAAGGATCAACATAACTAGTAACACTTTTATCAAAAGACCTAACACACCGGTAGAAGCTAAAATTATTAAACGAGATGCCAACATATGACCAAAAAGACGCCAAATCAACATTGGAAGTAACAACATCAAGCGGTTGTATTTGCTCTAAGAAATAAAGCTCCCCAAATTTACGACCGATCCCAATCCCCCTCTGAGACCATTGATCTTGAATACAACATAGAGAATTAGAGAAGAAGACCCCACCAACTAGACTTACATAATTGATTGACTGAAGAAAGATTCAAAGAAAGTGTGGTAATATAATAGACATCAGTCAAAGATATATGAGGAATAACAATGGAAACAACAACCTTTACTGGTATATATATATATATATATATATATATATATATATATATATATATATAACTAGCAGACATAACAAAAATAGGTAAATTAGAAGATAATGAAATAAAGGATGGAAAATGTTGTGAAATATGATGAAATGCACCGGAATCTAATATCTACAAGGTATGAAATGCCTGAAGTAGTAGATGAGGACATACCTGAATGAGACCTGGATGCGAATACAGTAGTAGGATTAAAGGCAAGGAATTATCTCAACTTTTCAACAACATGAGGATCTAGAGTTGATGGTGGTGTAACAGTTGTTTCAGCCTCTACAAAAGATGCAACTGCAATAGTGAACTATGGTGGACGAAAAGGTGGAAAAGAAGGGTGTGACGAAAACTATCTAGAAGACTTATTTTGCTATGAAGGCTGAAACTATCCAAATAGTCTAGTTTGTTGTTGTTGATTTACCTTGCTTAACATCAAAGGAAACTGATGTTTCTAATGATTTTTATTTTTGTAGAAAGCACACTCAACAAATACAACTCTAGAGCGAGTCTGATTAGAGTTCTGAAGTCTTTGTGAAATAGCAAGGATGGTTGGAGTAGTGCCAAAATTAGACCCTTTGTGAGCATGTGACTTGATGCAAGTTTATTCAACAATTAACTCATGAACAATCGAATCAACAATGGGTAGTGGTGTACGATGGAAGATAGATCCATGTGGGCCTTCAAAATAAGAACGTAAATTCATCAAAAACTAAACCAAACTTTGAGCATCCCTTCCGGAAATGTAAGGTTGGAAGGCCTTTAGGCCAGCCGGTTCAGTAAGAGCCAACTGATTCCATAAATCAGACATAGAAGCATAAAACTTTTGAATACTCATATTGTTTTGTTAGGGATATCGAATAAAAAATTTTAACCGATACTGTTTTGCAAAAGTAGACTGTTTGTACTATCTAGCCAAGTGATCCCAACCTTCCTTTGTGGTGCTATACTTTTCCAACTGTATGCCTATAGATTGAATTAAAAAATTGTTAATCCAAGTGATAATCATGGATTTATCAGTCTCTCATGATTCTAATAAGGTTGCATAATTTGTAGCTTTCTCATATGTTGGTTTGCACTCTTTACCTTCAACAATTCCCCATGTGTTCTTCCCCCGTAACAAAATATTCATAACATAACTTCAGTAGGCATAGTTCTTACCATCAAGTTCGATGCTAATGGACTAAAGAGAGTCATCTTTTGGAACCATATTGATAATAATAAACATACATGTTTGTTGAAATCTACATTCTGAACAAAATTTGCAACACAAACATAAAATTGCGACGAGATATCGATAAGACAAACAGAAACCCTCAAAGCAATCTTCAAATTGCGGAGCAACTATAAAATCACGACAAGATATTGACGAAACAAATAGAAATCCTTGAACAATCCTCAAATCGTGGTGGCGATACCCAAATCGCAAAATACTGCAACTTTACATATAACTTGCATCCAATAATCATAAATGATGAACCGAATACGGCTCTGATACCATGTAAGCTAATGAACATAATACTGATGGAGTTTTTTTATTGAATAAAAAAATAGTACCATTAAAATGGAAGGAAAAGACAAAATATATTGGAGAACTAATAGGTTAAACCTAGCTATAGGGCTGAAAGGCCACAAATAGCCCAAACTAGAAAATGACCTAATAACTTTATTATGATAACAAAATTAAAAAATAATAATGTTTTAAAAACCGGTTCGAATCGGTTGGACGGAGAACCGGGTAAGTGAGCGGTTCAACTAACACGAGTTTTATGTCTATTTTTGGGCCGGAAAGAACCGACCGGTTTTTACAAAAACCGGTTAAATTGAATAAGAATAAATAGAAATGGAGTTTTTTGCATAAACTTTGATGTTCTTTTCATATCTGTTTAGACTTCTTTTAAATCGAAAAAAAGAACACATGATAAATGTTATGAAAGATATGTATTAATCTAAAACTATATTTTATTATGGTATTATACTTTATTTCTTTTTGTTGTATGGAGATAGATGTAAAAGTTATAGTTATATGTTTTTTCAATGTATTTTGGGTGATTTACAACTTATTTTATGTGTATTTTTAATATTTGAATTTGTTTTTATGTGTCTTTTCAATATTTGAACTTGTGTGCTTGTTTGTGCACAAAAATACAAAAACATGAAAATCTTGAAATTCAGTTTAACTGACGGACGGACCGGTTGAACTGACGGTCAAACTGAAACCTAATCACCATATCAGGTCAATTAAAAAAAAAGTGTTTTTAAAACAAATTGTATTTAGATTAACAACAACTTCGATGAACAGTATCGTCGCGTGATTGATCTAGAAGCTGACATTAATTTGATACGACTCAAAGTGATGCTAATATTAATAACTACAAATAGAGAAACCAATAGTTGTATGTATTTTTTTCTACCGACCCTACCATCAGCCAAGCCCCTATATTTATTGAAACATTTGCCCAAGTAATCAACTCATAATTAAACACACTATTTTTATATAAAATATTCCTGATAAAATAAAATAAAAAACATATAAAATTAATTCTACTTTCTTTTAACTACTGAAAATTAACCCGAAGACCCTGCACTTATCCCTTCGTGTATGGACTCGATCTGCTTCAAGAAATGAAGAATTTGACTATAAAAAAATGTAATGGAAATATGGAATAACTTGATCTTTGATAAAATTCGATAACAAAGGTTGGAGTCTCGAGTTCAACACATGGAGCCCATCAGGAGAAAAAAGTGAACGAGAAACTAAGGAAACACGTGGAAAAAAAATATGAAAGAATACAAAACTCTCATTTCCTTTTTTTTTTTCTTTCCAATTGTCAGAATAATTAACAATAATATATTATAGTTTTCTTTTATTTCCTTCTAGTTTGAAAATATGAAAAAGAACTTTCAATCGTTGCTTTTTTTTTTCCAGCATGTAAACACAAAAAATACATTATCTTTTAAAACTCTTTTCCCTTTTTCACACAAGATTAACATGCAAATGTTCCAAAATTTAGCCAAATAACTAATAAATGAATAAATAAATAAATAGTTAAATAAATAAAAATAATAAACTACAGCAATAGTCCATATAGTAAAATTCATAGTGTAGTCCAACCTTCGACAAAATAGATCATATCCATGTGGTTTTCAAATGGATTTTGTTTTTGGTCCATATAAAAAAAGACTGTATTAATTTTTTTAATTTTTCTTTAATTTTATTATCTACGTAAATAAACAATGTAATTCTATTATGTTGGGCCCATTCCATGCTATCCTACAATTTCTCATATTTTTCACTTTTATTTTTCACTGCAATTACCTTTTGTCAATTTGAAACAAGAATTTAGAGTTGCAAAAATGGTGTATTTTCCGAAGGTGAAAGTAATAATCATATGACTATGTAGATTGTAACCATCGGCACCATAAGTACCCCTCGTGAAATGATTCTAGATATTTTTTAAAATGTCTTCACAAAATTTGACACGATAATCATTTATGAACTAAATGGAGTACTTCCATTACAAAAATTGTATAACACGTTACATTTTACATAGACATCATAATTGGATGTTATGGGATGTTGAAATTGTTGAAATTAACTTTTATCAATCGCGGAGGAAATAAGATATAAGGACAAATCCTCTTATCATCTCATATCCGTTGTTCTTAAGATCTCATAATTATATTAAGGTTGTTTTTTACTCTTGTAAAATCATGGTCGTAAAATCGAATCGCAATGGTAAAGATCATACCAAAAAAATTTTAAAAACATTAAAAAATAATTTGTATTGCTCATTTAGCAATAGATAATTTAAAATATAAAAAAAAACATCTCTAATACGTCATTTAATAATAAAAATTCAAAAGACGTTTTCTAGGGATTTATATTCGATGCACATGTAGGTCCTAACACAAAATATTAGATTTTCTAGGGTTTATATTCGATGTAACCGTTATTGTATGTTAGATCACAATGACCAAATAAGCAAACGAACCTCCAAAAAATCAGAAGAATAATTTAACAATCATTTCCGTTGGATTAAAATATCATTTTCCTAATAAAAATATATAAAGCTTAAAAAAGCTTATAAAAAAAACACCATATAGAAACAATCTATCAATTTTTTTTGAAATTAGACCAAAGAATAAATCCGACTAAAACTTAAACCAATAATAATAATATTTAATAATAATAATTAATATAAAGTGAGAATAATCAAGAAAGTTCTTTAATTTACTTGCTTTACTTTTTACCTTTACCAATCCCAATTTCCATCAATGCAAACCTTTTTCTTCTATATATTCTACCCACCTTCATCACTCCACCTTACACAACCACTCTCTTCAACAAATCATGAATGAACCAAAATATGCTTATCCTTACCCTGCTCAAGGTACGAATCTACTTCACATTTCTCGATCCTTTATTCATCTCACTTCCAATTCACTAAACAATTAACAATCATCTTCCACAGGAGGAGGCTATTATCAAGGACCTCCGGTGATGGCGCCGCCGCAATACGCCGCACCTCCTCCTCCCCGACGAGAACCTGGTTTTCTTGAAGGCTGGTATGTATTCATTATTCCCCCCTTTTTTTCCTCCTATTTTCATCCATATTTTTATGGATTTGATCATTTGGTTGATTATTATGATGCATTCGTATGTGGGTTTTAATTGGATTTTTGTTTTGATTTGTAGTCTAGCGGCTTTGTGTTGCTGTTGTCTTCTTGATGAGTGTTGCTGTGATCCAACTATCATCTTCTTCTGATTGCTTTACTTATGAATAGAAGAAAAATATGAATTTTATGTTTTTTTTTTTTTTTTAGATTTTGATTTTAATGTATTTATTTACTTATTTATGGTGTTCTAAGGTCTAACAAATCCATGTACTACCACTTTCTGTTTGTGTCAATAAATTAAAAATTTGTAATGTTGAATTGAATTATTATATTCGTAGTTTTTAAACAATTTATTTGGTTTTGAAAAAAAAATAATCGAAATATCGTAATTGAATTTAGGTTCAATAAATACCAACCACTTGTTAGTATGAATTAATGTTTATATCAAAGGGGAGTTGAACAAAAAGAATGGACTACAATGAAAATGATTATTTTGGAACGTGAATGAGTAAAAGTATGGATTTGTGTCTTATTCTTTTTGTAGTGAGATTTTTGTTTCAAAGTTTTGCTTTAGTTTTCAAAATTTTAGGTTATTTCATATTTTTTAGTTTGTAATGATGATATCTAATCATTTATTTAGGGAGGAATTTGTAGTTTTTGATAAATTTATATAATGAAATAGATTTCTTGAGTTCTTGTTGGTAGTTGGTTTTGAGTTTTATCGATTTATGCATTCAACTTGAAAAAATAATGTATACATTCGTAAAAAAAGTTCGAACAAATGAATGGTGACTAGAGATAAAAAATAATCGTGTAGCACCATTTCACGATACCATTGAAGAAACCGAAAATACCATTTTAGTACCAAAAATACAATATCTTTGATACAAATTTGTACTTTTTGATAAATTTATATAATAAAATAGATTTCTTGAGTTCTTATGTGGAAGGAATGAGATGCACGTATGCACATGTAATTGTTAACATGTGATGGGAAGAAACACGTAAAAGCACCTGTCTCAAAAACCACTTCCACAAGTTCCGATTTTTGAAACACTTGTATGCTTTTATATAAAACACACATGATTCAAGAAGTTAAATGTTAAATACACGGTATTTTTATTTATTTATATACTTATTATTATTATTATTATTTATTTATTTTGTATTTACGATTTATCTAACTATCCCTACAAAATTTGAAATCATGTGGATACTATGACCTACATACATAATATACAACTAACCTCAAACACACATTATACATAAAATTAGGAGGTTTCCTGCCCTTTGCAACTTTGGAGCATTGTGTTGTAGAGCTAGAACGATAAAAGCTTGTTTGGTGTTCAATGTAAATAGTGACAATAGGCTTGTAGAAATATCTAGTGTCATCCCCACCTGCATAAACGGAAGACCATAATAAGAATGAATAGATTAAAAAAAATTTAAGCATTAAAGTAAGGGAGTTATATAACATAAATGGAAGATTATGATACGAATAAATACATTTGCTTTACACATAATAACATCTTACTTTCGATTCTTAACTCATCATAGCAACATACTTATGTTTACAGATAATGGCATTATGATACAAATAAAGTACAATGCCCATATTTGAAAGAAAACGTGAGTACGTTGCTATTATGGGTAAAAAATAAAGTAGGTTGCTATTCTCTACAATATGAACATTACTTAATTACCATTTCCGCATATATTTGCAATTGCTCTTGCTACGATTCCGAGAGTTTGGTGATCATTTGTATATATATATATATATATATATATATATATATATATATATATATATATATATATATATATATATATATATATATATATAAAGAGTTTAAAAGATTTAAGGGAATACCATTCATTGCAATATTTGCAATTGTTCTAAAAGCAACCCTAAGTAGTATTGTATTTTAGAAGGCTGTCAGTAGAATAACAATGCATCTAGAGTTGCATGAGAGGTCTTATGTTGTTGCTCTTCGATCACCTTTTGGAGTTTTTCCTTGAGAGCTCTGACTTCGGTGATGAACTCTTTTACCTTCTGCAAAAATTGTTCATGATACTTTTTCCTTTGTTCATCAAGAGCCTTAAGCCCTTGTTCAATCTTTAGAAGTAGTTGCTGGGCGGTAAGCTCTTCTCGGGCCTCAATTTTAAGAATTCGTTCTTCATGAGATTGAAGCACCGAGGGAAGTGGAGTCAGCGGTGGAGAAGTTGTGGATTTGGGTGGCTGTTGAGATGTTTGAACCACAGAAAGAATTTGAGCTATTTTGCTTTGGAGATCAAGAAATTCTTTCCTTGTTACGGTGTGCTTCTTTTTCTTCTTATTCTCCTTGAGTTTGGAGGTAGAAAGTTAGGATCCACAGGATTCTTCAAGGTTGGCGAACATAGGAAAGTCTTGGGCAGCTGGTTCCTTGTTCACCTCGGTATAATTCTCTTCGTCCTGATCGAGAAGTGGATTGGTGTTGATTCGCACTTCGGTACTCCCTTGGAATGATCCGTTTGGATTTAATGAAGATGATGGAGGAGGAGACGGAGGTTGGGCACCTCCAGTCCGTGCTCCTTCTTCGGTGTGAGCTTTACGAAAAGTTTCTTCCATCGTCGCCATCCAAGCTCTGGTTTGGGCCAGATCATGAGCTTTCTTCATGTTGACAGTTGTTGAAGCTAAGTATAAGGCCACTTGTCGATTGTCTTCTTCTCTCTTTTGTTGGATTAACAGGGACTGCTCCTTCCTTGCTCTGATTGCTCTTTTTTGAGCTTCAAACTTTTGGAGGTCTGCGTTAGAGGTTGCTCCGTAGTTCATCCAACTGTCACCTGAAACATGAGAATCTGTACCAGTTACCACCGGGGTGTCCCCCGGGTTTACGGTTCCTTGCCCAATGAGGCTCCCTATGCCTAGTCCGCTTGATAGTAATGTAGACGGTATATGATTCTATATCTTCCTTGGTCTCCTTGGTCTAAAACCAAGTGTGGCCTCAGATCTATTCTCGCTAGGGTCGCTAAAAAAGGACCCTACGGTGCAGATTGTGTTTGATGTGTATGTGTAAGTGAAAAAAAAATTGATGGGTTTTGAGCATTCTAACACTCCTATGGTGTATATGCAACCCTCAGAACCTTGGATTTATGTTTTCTCTATTATTCATGCAAATTTGATTTTTCCAAGGTTCTCATCCTAATTAGCATGACATGTGGTACTTGTAATATAAAAACTAGTAGAATGACATACCTTTCTTGTAGCTTGGATTCCTTAAGGCCCTGTGAGCCTAGCAGCTCAAATGTGATGCCTTAAATGTTTCATACAAGACCACAACTCTTGGAATAACTTGAGAGAAGAACACTTTCACTCAAAATCGGCTAGCCCTTCTTGTTCTTATCTTAGTGCACGATTTTGCTTACCATGAGGTTCTTTATATAGTGTGTCGCATGTTGGGTTACACCATGTAAACCCTAATGTGCAT
This sequence comes from Lactuca sativa, assembly GCF_002870075.4. Taxonomy (NCBI): domain Eukaryota; kingdom Viridiplantae; phylum Streptophyta; class Magnoliopsida; order Asterales; family Asteraceae; genus Lactuca; species Lactuca sativa. Next base: position 126,144,049 of record NC_056625.2, on the reverse strand, counting down.
GGCTTTTCATTTCCTCCATGATCCATGGGTTTTAACCTCCATGGAGCACCCAATGGGTCCTAGCCCAATCTAGTGAATCATGGACCATAAGCTCACTACATTAGAATGAATGATTTACAAATCAATCCCCATATATTTAATTAGTCTCCTTTTGATCACAAAATTAATTCCAAATTAATTCTTGATCAATACTAATTAAATAATATGATTTCATATTAATATATTAGAACTTATAATATATTAGCAAACCATAAGTGTCCTTTTTTCATTTTGTCTATCCAATTGTTATGATGCCATGCAACCTAAATGGACCATGCCAAATCAGGTCAAGTACATACTAAATATAGTTATGGACTTAGACACCTTATCCAACTGTCTCCCACTTGGATAAGTCTAATAACTATAGGTATGACTTCAAGAACCAAGCAACAATCGTAGCTCTTTCAAAGTCTCGCGGAACTAAGATGATGCACCATTTAAGATAAGTGATCATATAATCCTCTATTTTAGATATCAGCCGGACAAACACATGGAACAATGTCGTACTTATTATCTAGCAGTTTGTTTCCCGATTTCTGATTTGTTTGACATAGAACTAAACTGAACACATCAATTTGGTTTTGACCGGGCTCGACACATAGCTCAAACAAAGTAATCAAGGGACCCAGATATCACTTCTAATCCTCTAAGGACTAGAAGGAACAGATAAACTTCGACTCATATGCTTGTACTAACTACTTGTTGAATCATACACAAAAGCACGTTTTATAACATCGAGTTACCGATGTGTTTTCATACAATCAATGCACAACCAACTCTTAATTAACAACTCATATCTCTAGGTTTGAATACTTATATGATATTACCGTCTCACAATCACTCGAGATAAATTCCATGAAGTGATACAAGTGAGCGTGGGTTGAATCCAATACTCAGAACTTATGAGCACTCATGAATGTTGTAGCAACTTTTGCTATGTCTAACATCTTAAAAATCTACAAGCCCAATGTATGACTGTCTTGATTCATACCTACTTCCAACATATGATTGACTGTGGAGAGTTTAAATAAAGTAGTTATTCGGGAAGTCAAAACATGCAAAGTGAAACACAAGAATAAATACTAATCCTATATGGCCCCAAGCGCCTTTGAGAGTAAATAAAACACCTTTTATTTAAACACCATATTGATTACTCATTATTCATTATATAATATTTCAAATAATCAACTTAATACTTGAACTAAAACAATAGTCATGTCATGCTCCAAGCATCCACACTATGTTAGTCTAAACAATAGCTATGCCATACTCCAAGTATGCATACTATGTTTGTCTATGATCCTTACTTTGTGGAATAGATCAATTGAACATAATTCCAATGATTCTAATTTCACAATCCAAATCCTTATCGTGAATGTAAGAATTCCAAATTCCTACCATTTACTGAAATATGTTAGATTCTAAACTTATATGCATTGATCCTCTTGTAATGACTATGCACAAAGACTTGTCAACAGACATTACTGAGTATTCCAATAGAGATCAATTCCATGGAAACGAAGTCTGAAATTCAAAGTGCATTCCTTTGAACATCCTTCTTGCATTAAGTTTCTAATCTTACAAAAATTTAATAAATATCTTCCTACTATGAAAACATTACCACATCACTTCTGAACAAGAGTTGTCTCTTTTCAGAATATGTCAATATGGTCCTTTCAAAATTAACACCATACTCCCAATTGTCCATATGCAACCAATCTTTGGTAAACCTCAGATTGTCCTCGACAATTGCTTAATCATTTTAGTCATATCCAGTTCTAGTCCTTTTTCCCTCTTAATGCCCTAGGCATTTGGAAAATTTAGAACGGATGAATATTATAGCACATGTAATCGATCCTATACCCAAAGCATATGAGACACGATTCATGATGTCTCACATAAAGACATCATACTAGACCAGTCTTTTGCTACAATATTTTTTTATTTGCCATGTTTTCATAATTTGACTATGAAGAGGGATGCTGTAATCATAATCGAATTTTGAGAACGCAATATATATAGAATTTCCTTATATTGAACCATTCCAACATAAAATTCATATATATATATATATATATATATATATATATATATATATATATATATATATATATATATATATATATCCTTGACTAAAGACGATTAAAATCTAAATCTAAACGTTTAGAATTGAAATGAAATATAATTTCCTTTCACTTAATTATAGCAAACAACTTTCAACCCCCGCAACTTCATGAATTGAAACCCTTTTGTTTTCTATAATTAACATTGCTAACTTGCAATACTAAACATAATAATCATGCTCCCACTAACATGATAATTATTGGCATAACACTTATGCTCCCACTAGCTTTAACATGTATCCAGAAATCAGCTGGACTTCTAGAAATCAATAGTTTATTGACTTTCTTACCAAAGTTCAGGTTTCTTATATGAGATGCTTTGATAAGACTTTATCAAAAAAACATACACAAATCCTTAGATAGCTCACATGTGTGTCTAAATTTTTTTTAGAACTATGAAAAGGTATTCCGTAATCATAGTCTCAATTGTTTAGACCTTTACCATTTCTCACAAGTCCATGTTAGTGTGTCGGTTAACCACACACGCTCCACTAACGACTTTGAGAATGCAAATATCACAATTGCTATCTACTTAAAATCTATGTAGTGAAAGCATTTCCTCACCATCATTTTCATGAATCAGAGAGAAACCTTATTACACTTAGATTTTATGGTATATGTGTTCCTATCCATGTGAATTTGTCATAACCACAAGAGGAGGTTAGTGACAAATCCAAACTCATATGGACTGAACTTGTTCAATCTTAACTTCTTGCCACCTGGCAGTACAAGGGCCTACCATTGCTTCCAGGTTGTTATGCAACCAATTGAGAACTCTCAAAACTCATATGCAAAGCCAATTTTAACTGGAATGGGTATAGAAACAAAAATATGTCAACACGATAGGCTATAAACCTCAAGTCGTGTGCTAGTGATAAACAATAGGTTTTTATTCTTGATTACTTCTTGAAACTTTTCAAGAACTTTAAGACTCCCACTGACCTCTTGACATATAAGATTCTCTTGTCCAGAACTATTCCTTGACAAAACAAATATTCAAGAGTTAGTGTGGATTCTTATCAAGACGTTCACACAATTGGCCTTAGTTGGTCTTTGTTTTATCCAAAACATCACAACTCACCAATTTCAAATGTACAAGAGTTGAAAACATTTTACTCTACACTTGATAAGTGTTTTAAACCTTCTCAAAATTATGTCAGTCAAGGCTCAATCTTGGAGTGTTACTCTAAGATTCAATTTTGGAACGAAGTATGATTCATCTATTTGATTAAACCAATTCAACAATTGACGATTCCTCTTCTTAGTAAAACAAATGCGCTAAGATGTCCTTAGGGAATCAATTGTGATATGGTTTCATAATCACTGAGATAATCATAACACGAGATACTCAAGTACTCTCCCATCTTTCCAGATTGGAGAAACTTTTATCTTTCTGCCCAATTTGATTCTTCTCAGTCATTCTGCCATACATTGAAATTTTCCAACGTTTCGGAATATAACCATATTTACTAAACTTTAGTAAATCATGACGAATAGTCTTATCGATCTTTGTGGTTGACTTGACTAGTGCACAAGAATGTGTACTCGATCCCTTAGTCCTTCACTTGACTCACATGTATATGTGAACAAAGAATTAGTCTTAATTTTCCATAAATGAAAATTCTCATTCATCATACAATACAACTTGCATGATTCCAAGTTTCTGTCCAATTGAAACTTGGGGGACGAGAATCTTTCCTTATTTGGTAAATTTAGACACTACCACAAATGAAAGAATCAAATTCACATTTCCAATATTGCTAGAAACATACAAACATCATTTTTTTATAAATGCCATTGCAAGGAGATATAATAAAATAAAACAAAATTTTATTTATTTATAAAATGCGGAAAAACTTTTTCCTTACAATGCAACTTTAAATGAAAGCTATGTTATAACATATTTCCTAGCAATCTATCATAACTCCTAAGCAGCAGCTCAAAAATCTGATCTTCGAACCATGCGATTGAAATCCATCTTTGCGATCAGATTCAACATACTCTTCCTTTAAGTTTCCTTCCCTTTGCTTGATCCTGCCAAACATCAAAATCCAACCTAGTCACATCATGTATTAAGAATCAACAATTATAAACTTAACAGAGTTAGATAGTGTACTTACCTGAAGCAGAGTCAAACTTTTTGGTTCTTCCTTCTCTCAGATCTTTCAGGTAGTCATGGCAGCTTCGCAACTAATGCCCCTTCTCTTGACAATAAAAACATATAGACTCTTTAGGAATGGTACATGGGACTATCAGAGACTTAGCCTTTCCCTTTACCTTTTGGTCAACCGGGTTGACTAAGGCCGATCCTTTTCCATTGGGAAGAGAAAGCTTTTCCGAACTTCCAATGTTACCATTGTCAATGTCCATAGAAGTTTGAGAAGTAGATCTTCCACCCAAATTTACTTTTCTAGTGCGCCAAAACATTTCTGATTCAGCAGAAACAAGCAAATAAGTAAAATCAATAAGGATCATGTCGTGGTCTGTCACATAGTAGTTCTTAATGAACTCACTATACGACTCAGGAAGTGATTGAAGAACCTAGTCAACAGCCAACTTCCTTGAGACTTCGACACCCAACACTCTCAGGCTGTCGATTTGTGACTTCATCTCTCAGATGTGAGAACACACAGGCCTTCCATCTTCATGTTTCATTGCAAATAGGGCTTGAGTGACCTTGAATTTTTCAAGTCTTTGAGCTTGTGGGTCAGGGAGAATATTGGAGGAGGTGGAGGAAGAGAAGTATGATTTCCATGATCCAATCGCAGGACATCATCTTTATTAGGAAAACTTGTTCCAAGAGATTTGGGAAGATCATAGTTGTCTGATCTAGACATCTACAATGGGAGAAATTCAAGTTAGTTGATTTAAGTCCTTGATACAACACCCAATATGAAATATTAAGGCTAGGACCCAACACAATATTTTATAACTTGGAAGAGGTATGCCGTAATCCAAGCTATAAAATATTTGAAGGTAGGCGAATGAAGATTCACCAATTTCCACCATGAAAAACGAAATGGGAATTAGGTTTTAATTGGATTGAAACTCCTAGATCTTTTGAGATTCATTGAACTTTTCAATGGCATGTTTAAATCTCGATTGTGCCCTCTCAAGTTTGTGACTGGGATGCCGAGGATCACAAACAAGATGTGAATAACCATGCAAATTAACTTGGTACCCTTAAGTTTATCACCTAATCGATGTGCCGGTTACCCACACGCCCTCTACCGATCTATGATAAACATTAAGTCACCCTTTGCCACTCTTACTAGTCCATGTTAGTGTGCCGATTACCCACACACGCTCCACCAACAACTTGGTAAGGTACAAAGTGTAATTTCATGGGTTAGCACCATCTTCACATTTTCCTAAAGTAACTAAGATTGGGTATTTATAAAAGGTTTAGTTACTTTATACTACCTCCGTCCCAAATTGATAGTCCACTTTTGACTTTTGAAGTCTTTTTTCTACAACTTTGACCTTAAATATTTTTGTTTTCTAATAGATAATACTTGATGCAAAATATATGAATGAAATGTATTTGAAATGTTTGTTCATTTTTATAAGTTTTATCAAGTGATATATAACACAAATAAAAATATTTAAGGTCAAATTTGAAGAAAAAAGACTTCAAAAGTGAAAAGTGGACTATCAATTTGGGATGGAGGGAGTATTTATCAGTATACTTATAATGAGAAATATAGTCCTTGTCCTACCCGTTCGGCTAACGACCCTCCACCAGTCAAGGAAGCGGTGGGTGAGAGTGGACACCCATTAAGCTGGCATTTTATAGGCAACAACCTTATACCCCCCTTATAGACCGGCTTCGTGAATGAGGCCTACTAACAGTAAGACTGACTTGCTCGTATACATACACACACACACACACACACACACACATATATATATATATATATATAATTAGATTATAATACTATAAAGTATAAGGGTTGAATCTTAACTCTTAAAAATCTAAGGTTTGGAATTTAAGTTTTCTAAAGTGACTTTACAATTTCCAAAAATTGAGGGCAAGTTTTGAAACTATTCAAGACTTTTCAACTTCATAACTTATGATTTTAATGGTCTATTAAAATAAAGACTCTTCATTTTATGTAACCTATGGTTCTTTAATGACTCTTTAAATAAATGACCTTTGGTAATCCATAACTTGAGGACAAATTATGGACTCCATCAATAACATTTAGATCAAGAATTACATCATCATATAATTTGCAAATAATTCCTATGATCTATCAAAACTCATAAGCATGAACATTCATATCAACAATTTCAAGAATCATATAAACATGTATAAAACTTGAAATTTTGATAATAACCATTGAAAATGGATTAGCATAATCATTACCACATCAAAAACATGTTTTATCAGTCCAAAACAGTTTAGGGTAATGATTCTAGTCCATTTCCTGCAGCAAAACTTGAAAATCTGCACACAGGGCTTCCTACTCGCCGAGTGCAAGAACCTACTCGACGAGTAGGATGCATTTTCACTTGGACTCGTCGCGTCCCCCATGGACTCGGTGAGTCCACTGAACAATGAACATAATTTTCAACTTTTTCAAGCAGTTTGCATCAAATATCAAGAAATTTAACCTGGCTCTAACACCATTGATGGGTTTTGAGCATTCTAACATTCTTATGGTGTACATGCAACCCTAGAAACCTTGGATCTATCTTTTCTCTATTATTCATGCAAATTTGATTTTTCCAAGGTTCTCATCCTAACTAGCATGACATGGGGTACTTGAAATATAAAAACAAGTAGAATGACATACCTTTCTTGTAGCTTGGATTCCTTAAGACATTGTGAGCCTAGCACCCCAAATGTGATGCCTCAAATGTTTCACACAACACCACAACTCTTGGAATAACTTGAGAGAAGAACACTTTCACTTAAAATCGGATAGCCCTCCTTGTTGTTGTCTTAGTGAACGATTTTGCTTACCATGAGGTTCTTTATATAGTGTGTCACATGTAGGGTTACACCATGTAAACCGTAATATGCATGGCTTTTCATTTCCCCATGATCCATGGGTTTTAACCTCAATGGAGCATCCATGGAGCACCCAATGTGTAACACCCAGAATCAGGAAGAACAAGAAAAGAAAGGTTAAGCTCTAAATCAAGAGCCAACTCGTCGAGTCCAGGGAGGAACTCGACGAGTCGGAGCGGGATCCGGGTCATTAAGTAAGTGACCGACTCGGCGAGTAAGCGAGTGGACTCGGCGAGTCTGGTCTGAGCGAGAAAAACCCTAATCCCAGAGGTTGTGCCCTATATGAAGCACATTATAACCCTCCCTTAGCCTCTTGGCTCCCCTTTTGAGTTCCAGAAACCCTAGAATTGAGTGAGCCTTCATTATTTGAGAGAATAGGGCCTTGGAGGAGAGAATCTTGGAGAAGGGCTTGAAGATCAAGGGCTTTGCTGCAAAGGAGTGGTGTAGATCCCGAATTTACTTCAGTTGGTGCTTTCATTTGAGGTAATAGTCTGTTGTTTGGGCTTATGTGCATCTAGATCTATCTTATGTTTGAGTTTTGGGCATTTTAAGTATGGATGAGATCTATTTCGAGTTTGGAGTAGATCTGAGGTTGCTACCTCAGATCTAGGTTGGTAATAACCCAGAAAGTCATAAAGTTTAGGCCAATAAGTTGTTGGTGAAGCCCTTTGTTATAAACCCTACACCTAGAGTGTTCTAAGCATATAACTCCTTGGTTACACGTAAAGTTTGCCACTTTACGTGGGGGTTAGGCTCTAGAGGAATGGATCTTTGGATTTGAGCCCCTGCATGGCTCGAAAAAGCTATTATATGGATTAAGAACTGAAGAGACTCGACGAGTTGGAAGAACAACTTGGCGAGTCTGTTGAAGATTGCCTTGGACTCGGCGAGTCTGTTCTTGGACTCGACGAGTCAAGTCGCCAAACCCCAAACCCTTCGAATTAAGACTCGGATCAGTGAGTTGAGTGGGGACCCAGTGAGTGGACAGGTCAGGATTCAGAAATCAATAGACTCGGCAAGTCATGGTCTGGCTCGGCGAGTCGAGTCGCGAATGAAAGGGATTTCAGAGCTAATGAACTCGGCGAGTCAGTAGGCTGACTCGGCGAGTAGGGTTAACCTGGAAGGTTGACTGTGACCAGGACTTTGACTTTGACCAGAGTTGACTTAGTTGACTTTTGAAGCACTGTTAGACTAAGTATCATTTTTGATATTGGTAGTTCAGAGAGCTAGAGGAGCAGCGGCTCAGAAGGTTGTCGGTCAGCAACCAGAGGGTATCAGCAGAGCTCAGCAGTTCACGTGAGTTTCCTTCCAGTAGGAACGGGTCTAAGGCCACAATACTGGCCCATTTAGCTAGTAGTAGTTTCCGGATTTCGGTCCGATGTAGTTTTTAGTATGTTTGACGCCTTTGTGGCTCAGACGGGATTTATATGTTATGTGTTCTGGGCTACGGCCCGATGCAGTATGCAGTTTATGAGTTCATGCTAGTTGATATGTTTATGCCATGCTATGTTATGCTCAGTTTTTGGCTTCGGTCCGATGCAGTTAGTTCCGGAATTCAGTCCGATGCAGGAAAGAAGGTCCCAGTTAGTTTCCGGACTTCGGTCCGATGCAGTTTGTTTCGGACTTCGGTTCGATGCAGGGGACAAGGTCCCAGTTAGTTCCGAACTTCGGTCCTATGCAGTTTCCAGACTTCTGTCCGATGCAGAGGGCAAGGCCCTGGTTAGTTCCGGACTTCGGTCTGATGTAGTTTTCGGACTTTGGTCCGATGCAGTGGGTAAGGCCTAGTATGTGTTTATATGTTATTGTATGGTATGTGGTAGTTTGGGGGAGCTCACTAAGCTTCTTGCTTACGGTTTCAGTTTTTGGTTTCAGGTACTTAGTTTTCAAAAAAGGAGCTCAGAGAGGTTGCAGTGCACACCATAGTCAGTTAGCCTGGGAATGTTTTACTTTGATAATAAGATTATGTTTCGAATTAATACTCAGAAATTATGTCATGACTTATGATACGGTTTTTTTATAAATATGGTTTTAGTAATGTTTTAAAAGAAATTTTTAATCGCGATTTTTGGGTCGTTACAAGTTGGTATCAGAGCCTTGGTTTGAGGGATTCAGACATACTTGAGAGTATGTCTGGACTCAAACTAAGGAAACGGTAAAAGGTTTTCGAAAGGAATTTTTGGTAAAAAGAAGTTTGAGAAAAGCAAAGAGTTTTAGAAAAACCGAAAAGAATATTTAGAAAGAAAATAACTTGAAAAGAGAAAAAGGGTGTGGTGCATGCAATCAGCCGAGCTCAAGTAAGTACTCCCAAATTACCCATACAAGTTTATGATTATCAATTTCAGTTTCAGTTTTAGTTCCAATTTTAGTCTTCGTTTCAGTTTCAGTAGAACAACATGCTAGTATAGGACTAAGGATCTAGGAGGATGCCTTATGTGCCTGCTTATGTGTTTCAGCCTTATGAGAATTGCATGCTAGTAATGAGTAGACAGCAGTAGGATAGCCTATTTAGGTTATGTCTGGTAGTATGAGTTCAACATTGTATGCTAGTACAGTTGTTGAGAATAGTTTGCATGAGTATGTTTCCTTTTGTCCGAATGCTGCTTGCTTTGTGCTTAGTGGGACTCTGAGTGATGGTAGTTAGTAATTAGGTGAATACATCACGTCACATGTGGTCAATTGGATATACTCAGAGTGCCGGATTTGACCCTATTGCCTAATTCTCATTTGAGTCTAACTGTTGTAAGGATGAGTCTTGTACTCGAAGGATTATCCGAGCCTCATTGCATGTGATGGTATTCAGGTGGTGGCTAATTGGCGTTGCAAGGAGGCCTTCAGCAGCTGAGGACTGGTTTGGGTGGAGTCAGAGGTTCCCTAGGGCAAGCCTAGGATGAGAGTAGCAAAGATTAGAAGTAGAGAAAAGGGACTTGGTGGAGTTGAGGTAACTCTTAAGGAAAGTACGGATAGATGTGGAAGGTAGTATGCGCCCGTATTACTGAAAGCAGAGGATCCATACTCGATTCAAGAGGGGCCGAGGAAAAACCAGGGAACTAGTAAAGTGTGCGAAAGATCCCTTAGTAGCGGTATGTATATTGATCAGATTTGTGATGTGTTTCCAGCATGGTGACGTTGCGTGAGATATTAGTTGGCAGTTCAGGTGCCGGGGAAGGATCTGGCTCAGGCTCTAGAGCCAGACAATTTGATGATCAGATGAGAGATGTTATTTCTGCAGAGATTATGCGCAACATCATTGATCAGAATTCCGTGACATTTGGTTCAGTTAGGGAGGCCATTATGGAGCTTTTGGACAGTCGTCTTGAGGCCTTTAGGGCCGAGATAGTTTCAGGGCAGTTTGGGGCTCGTCTAGAGCCCGATTCTTATGGAGTTCAGAGATCCATCAGGGAGGGAGATCCCATTTTTAGCTCTTGCCATCAGGGGACGGGAGTGAGCGGGGCACCCTATCTCCAGGAGAGACCTCTGCATGATTGGATAGTCAAGGAGGTTGCGCGAGCCATTCGTGAGGAGCTGCCCAACATCGTTGGACGGGTCACTGGTAGGTTGACCGTGAAGCTCCAGGATCAGACAAAAGTTGTTCAGGCGATGGATGGGGTTGACGAGGTAACACATGAGCATGAGTCGGGCAGAGAGTCGGAAAGGAAGAGGAAAACAGATGACACTCAGGTAGCTACAGGTTCGGGCAAGAGGCCTAAGGGGTCGAATTCGAGATTGAGGGACTATCAGAGCCACATCCGATGCGGGAAGTGTGGTAGGATGCACGAGGGTGCGTGCAGGCGTAGAAGTGGTGGTGATGCTGGATGTTTCAAGTGTGGCCGGATTGGCCATTTTAGCAGAGATTGTATTGTTACCATCGCTCAGGGTTTTGATCCGATATGTTTCCGTTGTAGTCAGAGGGGCTACAAGAAGGCCCACTGTCCGAGTTTGTATACAGCAGGGCAGGTGCCAGCTCCAGCCCCAGGGACTTCGAGAACCACCAGTAGACATCAGGGTCGAGCAAGGGCACCCACGGTTCAGAGCCGAGTTTTCTGGTCGATTTCAACAAGGTTTTGAGCAGCACCGAATGATGGGGGTACGTATCTTTTACCTTCCTGTCAATTATTATTCATGATATTATTGTTATGTTACTGCATTGTTATCAATAAGGATAAGTGTTGGAGTATTATATTACCTGCTTGTGACTGAGCTTTATGCCATCTGCATACCTTGGAATTAGAATGGTAAATTGGAGGTCATCCCCTCTAGATCAGGTTACTTCAGATGCGGTGACTGTAGCATGTATATGTATGAATCAGTAATGCCTCACTACTTTCAAAAGGTATCATTCGGGATTGATCAGTTAAATCCTTAGTAGTGACAATTTAGAGCTTCTAGTGAGGTAGATAGCGGACAGTAAGGAAGTGGCTTGGAGATGGGCACCCCAAACGTAGGTTCTCAGGATGCAGTCCTTAAAGCAAATATAGTTAAGGATTGAAGGGTGCTCAGTTAGATAGCAAGAATGGTTCGGATCTGGTAAAAGTTAGTTGGAGCGCTGACAGAGGTAGACGTTGGCTGACATTAGATCGCCCTTTTAATGGAAGGAAGGTTGGGGGACCCTTTCGACCATTAATCAGTAAGGACTTAGCCAGATCCAAGTGGGTGAGAACCCTCCGAGTATACAAGGGAAAGAGCATGCAGTTCCAGAATGAGTACACGACCACTGAGAAGAAAGGATAGTAGTGCAGCGATTGATGGATTGAGGAATTCAGAGTTGGGAGTTTGAGGAACTTCCCAACAATGAGTTCATGTGATCGAGATGGTTAGTAGCTAGTTGGGAATTCAGGGTTGGAGGACCGACTGTAGGACTCTAGTGAGTCAGAAGGAGGATCTTGAGAACGGTTAGCAAGAGATGCTTTCGTGTTAGCAGTCAGTGGCAGAGACGGCATGCAGGGTTGTGTGGATTCAGGGGTTGGGGGTTTGGAAACTTCCCAACGATAGTTTCATGTATCCGGATTAGTAGACGGTTGGTTTGGGAACCAAACCGAAGAATTCCTCGACAGACCGCTAAGTGTATCAAGGATATAAGATGTCGAGGTTGATGCAGCATTCAATGTCTGAGGGCTGGTTTTGAGAAATCAGGATGAGGAATCACTAGCAGGACTAGGGATAGTCAGGATGTCCTCGGAATAGTAGTAGAGTGTTATAAGTCTGCGGGGGTATCCGTAGCATTCACTAGCAGTCAGATAGTAGTAGAGTGTTGTAAGTCTGCGGGGGTAACCGTAGCATTCACTAGCATTCAAATAGTAGTAGAGTGTTGTAAGTCTACGGGGGTAGCCGTAGCATTCACTAGCAGTCAGATAGTAGTAGAGTGTTGTAAGTCTGCGGGGGTAGCTGTAACATTTACTAGTAGTCAGATAGAAGTAGAGTGTTGTAAGTCTGTGGGGGTAGCCGTAGCATTCACTAGCAGCCAGATAGTATTAGAGAGTTGTAAGTCCGCGGGTGTAGCCGTGGCCTTTATCAGGTTGGTAGGCAGCATGAGCGCGTTGTTGGACGCGGGGGAAGCAGTTGTACCCACCAATTCGGGTGCAGCAGTGAGGATATGGGAATCCACAGGTTAGATTTCGGATTTCCCAAATGGTTCAGTTATGGTTAAGTCGGCGATTTGTTAGTAGATCGTCACCTTAATTATGAGATCAGGGAAGCAGTGGACCGCTTGGGTTTGTGTATGTTAAGGGCTACCGTTAGTCTGGGAGCCACCATTTTTTTAGCCTTGGATTTGATGATGTCAGGATTCGACGTATGGACCCGGTTGGTTGGATCGGGTGGTTGTTAAAGTCACAGTGTCAGGATGACTAGTGGAAACTAGTTCCAGAGAAAGATTTCGTTCAGAAGTAGTGGGAGCGACTAAGTAAGGAGTCCTTGGGATCCACAGTTGAGTTGGAACTCAGTGTTGCAGATAACTGATGAATGATTGGAGACTAGGAAGGTCTTGAGATGTTGTGGGAAGCAGCCATATAGCCAGTTCAGTGATTCAGCTGGTTTGGTGTTTCAGCCAGTTCAGTGTTTCAGTCAGTTCAGTGTTTCAGTCAGTTAAGTGTTTTAACCAGTTCAGTGTTTTAGCCAGTTCAGTGCTTCAGCCAGTTCAGTGTTTCAGGTAGTTCAGTGTTTTAAACAGTTCAGTATTGCAGGCAGTTTAGTGTTTCAGATAGTTTCAGTGTGATGGCCAGTATTAGTATTTATGTTCAAAATGCAAGTGCTGTCGGTATAGTTGGTCGATTTGAAATGGCAAGTCCCTCTCAGTAGGATCAGTCAAGTTTTCAACCAAGTATAAGTGATCTGCAAGGATAATTAGGCAGATAACCTTTCTTTCTGGATGGAAGGCTCGAGTTATTGGAAGTTGAGTAGTTAGATGAGAGATAAGCAGGCTGGTTCCAGCAGCATCGGTTCAGTATGAGTGGCAGAGTGGATAGAATAGTTATAGATAGTCGAGGTATCTTCAGAAGTCGCTGAAAGCGACAAGGAGATTGCGATGGGGTGTAGTAATCGGTAGGAGTCCGGTAACCCAGATATGGAGACATCAGTAAGGACCAGGGTGGTCTCGGTTCATCCGAAAGGCGGATAAGGGACAACATAAATTTTCAGTCAGTGGCAGTAATGGAAAGCGGACTATGGTAGAATTCGGCTAATTGATTGATGGGTACTCAATACTAAGTAGCGAAAAGTGTCCAGTGCATAGCTTGTGGTAAGCAGTAAGTGGGTTGTGAAATAGTTGGCCGTGGTGGACTTGGAGGACGAAGTCTAGTTTAAGTGGGGGAGAGTTGTAACACCCAGAATTAGGAAGGCTAAGAAAAGAAAGGTTAAGCTCTAAATCAAGAGTCAACTCGTCGAGTCCAGGGAGGAACTCGACGAGTCGGAGCAGGATCCGGGTCATTACGTAAGTAACCGACTCGGCGAGTCTGGTCTGGGCGAGAAAAACCCAAATCCCAGAGGTTGTGCCCTATATAAAGCATATTATAACCCACCCTCAGCCTCTTGGCTCCCTTTTTGAGTTCCAGAAACCCTAGAATTGAGTGAGCCTTCATTATTTGAGAGAATAGAGCCTTGGAGGAGAGAATCTTGGAGAAGGGATTGAAGATCAAGGGCTTTTCTACCTCAGATCTAGGTTGGTAATAACCCAGAAATTCATAAAGTTTAGGCCAATAAGTTGTTGGTGAAGCCCCTTTGTTACAAACCCTAGCCTTAGAGTGTTCTAAGCCTATAACTCCTTGGTTACACGTAAAGTTTGCCACTTTACGTGGGGGTTAGGCTCTAGAGGAATGGATCTTTGGATTTGAGCCCCTACATGGCTCGAAAAGCCACTGTATGGATTAAGAACTGAAGAGACTCGGCGAGTCACATGGGTGGACTCGGCGAGTTGGATGAAGTTAGGCAGCAACTCGACGAGTTGGAAGAACAACTCGACAAGTCTTTTGAAGATTGCCTTGGACTCGGCGAGTCTGTTCTTGGACTCGACGAGTCAAGTCGCAAAACCCCAGACCCTTCGAATTAAGACTCGGATCAGTGAGTTGAGTGGGGACCCAGTGAGTGGACAGGTCAGGATTCAAAAATTAGTAGACTCGGCAAGTCATGGTCTTGCTCGGCGAGTCGAGTCGCGAATGAAAGGGATTTCAGAGCTAATGAACTCGGCGAGTCAGTAGGCTGACTCGGCGAGTAGGGTTAACCTGGAAGGTTGACTGTGACCAGGACTTTGACTTTGACCAGAGTTGACTTAGTTGACTTTTGAAGGACTGTCAGACTAAGTATCATTTTTGATATTGGTAGTTCAGAGAGCTAGAGGAGCAGCAACTTAGAAGGTTGTCGGTCAGCAGCCAGAGGGTATCAGTAGAGCTCAGCAGTTCATGTGAGTTTCCTTCCGGTTGGAACGGGTCTAAGGCCACAATGCCGGCCCGTTTAGCTAGTAGTAGTTTCCGGATTTCGGTCCGATGCAGTTTTTAGTATGTTTGATGCCTTCGTGGCTCAGACGGGATTTATGTGTTATGTGTTCCGGGCTACGGCCCGATGCAGTATGCAATTTATGAGTTCATGCTAGTTGATATGTTTATGCGATGCTATGTTATGCTCAGTTTTCGGACTTCGGTCCGATGCAGTTAGTTCCGGACTTCGGTCCGATGCAGGGGACAAGGTCCCAGTCAGTTCCGGACTTTGGTCCGATGCAGTTTCCGGACTTCTGTCCGATGCAGAGGGCAAGGCCCTGGTTAGTTTCGGACTTCGGTCCGATGCAGTTTCCGGACTTCGGTCCGATGCAGTGGGCAAGGCCTAGTATGTGTTTATATGTTATTGTATGATATGTGGTAGTTTGGGGGAGCTCACTAAGCTTCGTGCTTATGGTTTCAGTTTTTGGTTTCAGGTACTCAGTTTTCAAAAGAGGAGCTCGGAGAGGTTGTAGTGCACACACCATAGTCAGTTAGCCTGGGAATGTTTTACTCTGATAATAAGATTATGTTTTGAATTAATACTCGGAAATTATGTTATGACTTATGATATAGTTATTTTATAAATATGGTTTTAGTAATGTTTTAAAAGAGATTTTTAGTTGTGATTTTTGGGTCGTTACACAATGGGTCCTAGCCCAATCTAGTGAATCAAGGACCATAAGCTCACTACACAAGAATGAATGATTTACAAATCAATCCCCATATATTTAATTAGTCTCCTTTGGATCACAAAATTAATTCGAAATTTATTCTTGATCAATACTGATTAAATAATATGTTTTCATATTAATATATTAGAACTTATAATATATTAACAAACCATAAGTGTCATTTTCTCATTTTGTCTATCCAATTGTTATGATGCCATGCAACCAAAATGGACCCTGCCAAATCGGGTCAAGTACATACTAAATATGGTTATGGACTTAGACACCTTATCCAACAAAAATAGAGTTATGCTACTATAGGGTAAATATGTGCCTTTGTTTTCTGTTGGAGACCTTGGGAGATTGATCGACATCAGGATCCACTTGGAATCCGTATTGGGTTCTGTCTCTACTCGAACGTTCTAAAACCGATTCACTTGATGAGTCAGAATGGATGGATGGGGTCTTTTCAGGCGACACAGCGTTAGTCTAATGGCTACAAGAGATTTTTGAGAGTCTCTGGTATGGGCTTCATGACACTTTTGGCGAGTGGGGGAGGTAGTAGAAGCTCTTTTATTCCTTTGTAATGGTTGAGAGTCTTCAGGTTCTTCATGTAAAAGGTTCTATGGTAGGCTGAGGTTCTGATGTTGGGTGAACCTTGGTAGATGGTTTAGTTGTTGGATTTGGTATCTCAGCCCATAACTATAACTGGGATGTACTTGACACATTAGAGGCATCACACTTGAGGTGCTTAAGCTTTCTAAGGCCAAGAGCTACAAACTACATCAAGAGGTATTCAACTAACTTGGTTTTATGTTGTATATCCTCTATTGTATGCTAGTTAGGGTATATGATTTGGAAAATTCAAATTGCATGTATAATTAGAGAAAACATAGATCCAGAGCATCTAGGGTTGCATGTGCACCATAGGAGTGTTATAGTGCTTAAAACCCAACAGTGGTATCAGAGCCTATGATTGTTTTCTATTATATTTGATGCTTGTTTATTTTTCAAAACTGAAAAAACCAATTTTCTGGCCTCTAACTGATGAACTCGCCAAGTCCAATGCCAGACTCGACGAGTTCATTCACTAAAAGGGAAACTCGATGAGTCCAGTTCATGTACTCGTCGAGTAGAGGCTTCTGGTTGCGGAATTTCAAGTTTTTTTTGGCCATAAATGGATTAGGATCCTTACCACAAACTGTTTTGTAATCATAAAAATCGTATTTTCTGATTTGGTAATGATGACCCTCATCCAATTAAAGGACAATTGTTAAATTTTAAGATAATAAGATAATTATTTGTATTATTTGATATGAATTGCCTTGCTATATGAGTTAGATTAGATCAATAGTATATTATATGATAATGTTGTTAGTTAAAATTGATATAAAGTTGTTCTTGAAGTGAGTTTTGTAACTTGTCCTCATGTTATATGAAGAGTCTCATTAATGAACATTAAAACTCATAAGTTTTCATAGGTTATGGAAACCAAAACTTGCGCTTAAGTTTTGCAATTTGTAAAGTCTCACTAATGAAACATTTAATTCAAAACCTTAGAATTTTAAAAGTTTAATATTCAACCCTTATACTATTATAATATTATAAGATTAATATATATATATATATATATATATATATATATATATATATATATGTATAAGACAAGTCAGTGTTACCGTTAGTAGGCCTCATTCATGAAGTCGATCTATAAGTGGGGTATAAGGTTACTGCATATAAAATGGTGGTTTAATGGGTGTCCACTCTCACCCACCGCTTCCTTGACTGGTGGAGGGTCGTTAGCCGAACGGGTAGGATAGGATATTAATTCTCGTTAAAATTATAATGATAATTATGAAGTAACTAAATGTTTTATTAAATTACCAATCTTAGTTGTTTTAGGAAAAATGTGAAATTGGTGCTTTTCCATGAAATTGCACTTTGCACCTTGTTGAGTCGTTAGTGGAGCGTGTGTGGTTAACCGACACACTAATCTGTGACTAACAAGGGTGGCAAAGGTAGCTTGATGTTAATCATAGATCAATGGAGCGTGTGTGGTTAACCGACACATTGATTAGGTGATTTGTAACATTAAGAGTACCAATTACATTTGCATGGTTATTCACACCTTGTTTGTCATCCTCAGCATCCCAGTCACAAACTTGAAGGGAACAATCGAAATTTAAACATGCCATTGAAAAGTTCAATGAATCTCAAAATAATCTAGGAATTTCAATCTAATTAAAAACTAAATAATCAATTTCATTTTTCATGGTGGAAATTGATAAATCCTCATTTACCTACCTTGAAATATTTTGCAATTGGATTACAACATATCTCTTCGGAATTGTAAATATTGTGTTGGGTCCTAGCCTTAATATTTCATTTGGGTGTGATATTAAGGATTCTCATCCAATATAAACTTTGTTCTTCTTTATTTTTAGATGTCTATCCCAAACAATGCTTCAGGCTCCAACCCTTCTAGCTCATTCTCCCTCATGAATTTGGTTGGGAGAACTATCTTCGATGGGTCAAACTTTAACGATTGGATAAGAAACATTCGTATGGCCCTTCGCTACAGGGACAAAGAATATGTTCTCGATAAATAGCTGAAGGAGATTGATGAACAAACTGCTACTCCCAAAAAAATCGAGGAACACAAGATTCATGAGAGGGACACAATAAAGGTGTCGTGTATTATGAATGCTACCATGACTGTTGAGCTTTAAAAGTCCTATGAGGACTTCTGGTCCTATGAAATGCACCAAGATTTGATGGAAAGGTACCATCAAAGTGCTCAGCAGGAAAGGTATGAGATCATTGCCTCCATTATCAAAACCAAAATGAAGGATGGAGAGTCCATCACTACCCACTTGCAAAAGATGTAGAGATATGTGGACTGCTTGCTGAAGTTAAATGTGAACTTCGATGAAGAGTTGGCCATTGACATCATCCAACATTTGTTGCCTTCTTGTTATGATCAGTTCTGTATGACCTATCATATGGACAAGGAGGAGGTCACTATTAGCAAGCTTCAAGTCCTTCTAAGAACTACAGAAAGCAACCTGAAAGGCAAGTCGATTGTACCTACACCTACTACTATTGCTGCCCCTGTTTTGGCAATTGGACATGGGAAAGAATAGGAAGGCTCCTTCTAAGAGCCACAGGGGAAAGTTTCTTGATGGATCCTCTTCCAGTGGGACCAAAGCTGGTTCTGCTAATCCCTCCAATCCAAAGGAAGAAGAGTGCTTCGATTGTCATGAAAAAGGGCACTGGAAACGAAGCTGCCCAAAATACTTGCAGGACATTAAGGATGGGAATATAAAGCCCATCTTCGTAGGTATTTACAATATTTTTTCTAATAACTCATCACATGCTAATTCTTGGGTCCTTGATACAAGTTGTGGATTTCACATTTGTTCTAATTTGCAGGGACTAAAAGGAAGTAGGGACGTGGAGCACGAGAAGATAAACTTAATCATGGGAAATAGGAAAATGCCGCATGTTACCAAGATTGGTGTTTATTCTTTATTGCTTAGTAGTGAGTTAAATTTAGAATTGAATAATTGTTGTTACTTGTCAGAAATGGCATGAAATATTATTTTGTTCCATAGTTTGTATAAACAAGGTTTTACCTTTTCCTTTACTAATGAAATTGGTAGTATTAATGCTTATTATAATGGTACATTTTATTTTGAAGAATTACCTTGTAATGGTATATATGAAACTGTGATGGTTCTAGATAACATAGGAAATAATGTGTTGAATATTGATTCGTCCAATGTTTTGGACAATGCATGCTTGTGGCATTGTCGTCTTGGACATGTCAACAAGAAGCGCATAGCCCAACTCCAAAAGGATGGAGTTTTGGAGTCGTTCGACTTGAAGTCGGATGACACTTGCGAATCTTGTTTGCTTGGAAAGAAGACCAAGTCATCCTTCACTGGTACTTGTGAAAGGGGTGAAGGTCTGTTAGATCTCATACACACTGATGTGTGTGGACCCTTCAGAACCCCCACAAGGGACCCTAACCGCTTCTACGTGACTTTTACTGATGATTACACCAGATATGGCTATATTTACTTAATCAAGAACAAGTCAGAAACCTTTGAAAAGTTCAAAAACTTTAAGCAAGAAGTGGAGAATCAATTGGGTAGGAAGATAAAGATGCCCCGATCCGATCGAGGTGGTGAGTATCTTAGTATCGAGTTTCTAGACTATCTTAAGGAATGTGTAATTGTTTCACAGTTGACGCCACCTAGGACACCGCAGTTGAATGGTGTGGCTGAGAGGTGCAATCGAACCTTGTTGGACATGGTTTGTTCCATGGTGAGTCGAGCTTCGTTACCTATCTCATTCTGGGGGTATACCTTAGAGACTGCTGCCCATATCCTTAATCTAGTCCCTACTAAGAAGGTTACCAAAACACCTCATGAGATGTGGACAGGGAAGGTTCCCTCGTTGGATCACATCAAGGCTTGGGGTTGCGAGGCTTTCGTAAGACGAGAGACTCACAACAAGCTCAAACCTCGTAGTGAGCGATGTATTTTCATTAGCTACCCACAGAAATCCTTTGGATATCTCTTCTACAGACTGAGTGATAATGTTGTCTTCATTGCGAGGAGAGGAGTCTTTCGCGAGAGAGAACTCATATGCCAAGAGGACAGTGGGAGGCAAATTGACCTTGAAGATCTTTAAGAGTTAAGTGATGAACGAACCTCAAACACCGACACTCAACCCGAGTAAGGAACTCCTGTTGAACCGATTAACCAGTTCCTACCTCTGAGATGTTCCAGTAAAGTTAGTGTTCAACCTGTGTTATATGGTTTTTATATAACAGCTGGAGGTGATACATTTATTAGTGATAGCACATTGATAAATCTGGATGAAACTAATAACTACAAGGAAGCCATGGCAGGCCCTGAGTCTACTAAATAGAGAAAGGCAATGGATAGCGAGATTCAGTCCACGTATGACAATCAAGTTTGGAACTTGGTTGACAATGTATCGGGTCGTAAGACACTTAGGTGCAAATGGATCTTCAAGATGAAGACCGACATGGATGGGAAAGTACACACATATAAGGCGCCACTGGTTGCGAAGGGCTTTACTAAAACTCTGGGAGTTGACTATGATGAGACCTTCTCACTAGTAGTGAAGATTAAATCTATAAGGGTTATGTTAGCAATAGTTACATTTCATGACTATGAAATATGGCAAATGGATGTTAAAATCGCTTTCCTAAATGGAAAGTTGGCTAAAGATGTATACATGAGTCAACCATAGAGTTTTGCCAGTGCAATGTACCCTAATAGAGTGTGCAAGCTTGAGAACTCCATTTATGGATTGAAACAAGCATCTCACAGATGGAATCTTTGTTTTAATGAGAAAGTCAAAGAGTTTGGATTTTCAAGAAGCGAAGATGAGTCCTACGTATATGTCAAAGCTAGTGGGAGCATAGTTAGCTTTCTGGTATTGTATGTAGATGACATACTTCTCATAGGAAATGACATTACAACCTTGCAAGAAATTAAGTCCTGGCTTGGGAAGTGATTCGCTATGAAGGACCTTGGAGAAGCTGCCTATATTCTAGGGATAAGGATATTGAGAAACAGGAATAAAAGACTAATAGGACTTAGTCAAAGTACCTACTTGGACAAGGTGTTTAAGCGTTTCAACATGGAGAACTCCAAGAAAGGTGACTTACCTATCCAAAGCAATACTAAAGTGAGTAAGACTTAGAGTCTGAGTACAGAGGCTGAGATAGCGGATATGAGTCGAGTACCATATGCTTCCGGAGTTGGCTCAATCATGTATGGTATGACTTGTAGTCGCCCTAATGTGGCTTTTTTTAGCATGGTCAATAGATATCAAGGGAATCTTGGTAAAGCTCACTGGATGGCAGTAAAGAACATTCTTAAGTACCTGCGGGGGACTAAGTACTTGGTTCTTACCCTCAGTGGAAATGATGACTTGAGAGTGACAAGGTATTGTGATGTCGGTTTTCAGAACCACAAAGATAATTTGTGCTCTCAGTTAGGCTGGGTGTTTACCGTAAATGGAGGAGCAGTAACATGGAAAAGTTCCAAGAAGGAGACTGTAGCTGATTTAACATGTGAATCAAAGTACATTGCAGCGAGTGAAGCATCGAAAGAGGCGTGATATTTCCATATTTATACATGTTTTAGGAAATATTTACTTATATTTTTATTAAGATTTTGGTTATTTGCATTGAATAATGATACTTATAAGCTTTAATTGTACTTTGCAGCCAAATAGAAGCACTCTTGACGACTAGGGACTAAAAATGACAAAGCATGGAACTTTGTAGGCTTGGAGAGTAAAAGAGAAGGAAACCCATGTAATCAGCTACATTCACGACGTGAGGCTTTTAGATTCACGAAGTGAGCAGGACTATTCTAGAAGATAAGCATCGTGAAGGAGGAATCCTTGTAGAACACAAATATCTCTTGTATTCACGTCGTGAGACATACTCATTCACGACGTGAGAGCAAATTTGATGATAACTATATATTCTCTTGATCATTACGACATGAGGGACTTTTGGCTAACTTGGAGAGTTCCTGGAGATGAAATTTAGAGGGAGAAGAGGTTTGGAACTGGATTTCAAAGCCAAGGAAGAAAGAAGAGTTCATTATTAGCTTTATAGTTTGGTACAGTTAGCATGCTTTTAAATATGACTTGTTCTTGTTTATTTGCTAGGATATCCAGCTAAATCTAGCTGCTTCTATTAGCTAGATGAAGCTGGAACTCATGGCTTTAAGACTTTAGCTTTGATTTACTTATTGGTTATGACTTGTGTTTGATTGATTGAACCTAGCATGTTAGATTTTAATATTTGATTGCTATAAATTCTTTTTCTATGTAGTTAGTGAATATGAATCTGCATGAATTTGAATACCTAATAATTCAGTGAACACTAGTTTATTAGAGCTAAGATCAAACCAATCCTAGAAAAGTAATTGAACTATTGAATTAAGCCGTGCTAGAGAAATCATATTATGACCGTAAGTGTGTTTTTCAAATCAATCTTACATGGCTCCAATTCCATTTAATAATTGATTTTGTGTAAAATATTGTGTGACCATACATAGATCTACATGAATTAATTAATGTTAGTAAATTTAGAACTGAATTGCTAATACTATCTTAATTGGTAACCAACATTATTTATCATAATTAATTTATAAACTATTGAGGGAAAGCGGATTCGAACTAACAAAAGTGTTTTGTTTATTGATTGAATTTCTGTTAAACAATTAAGTTTTTCTAAACTTGCAAAATTAGATAAAACCCCTTCCTTCATTAGAAATTAGGTTAATTTAATAGTAGGTAGGTTAGTTAGTTAAAACCGTTCCTTGTGATCGACACCCAACTTACTCAAACTATTCTATAATTTGACTAGGTACACTGCCTAGGTGCATTTTAGTTAGTTAAGTAGTTAGGTTATAAATTTAGAATTAGGTGTAGTTATTTGCAAGCATCATGTTTTAGGTGTCGTTGCCGAGGAACGACGTATTTAATTGTTGACTTATTTGCTTTAAATTAATCGATCCTTTTTGTGGGGTAAAACCTGCAACAAGTTATTTTTCAGTTTAGTTTATTTTCTTCTAGTACTGAACTCACGACGTGAGCTTTATTGGCTCACAACGTGAATTCAGTAATTTCCAGTTTTCTTTGCAGAAGTTCATGACTAGAGGCTCTAATACACCTTTGGTGCCACCACTTGAAGATCTAGATTCAGCCCTTCACAAGAAGACGGATAAGAACACAAGAGTGAAAGAAACACCAAAAAAGTCATCTTTCAAAGACCTCAAATCAGTCTTTGGAAAGAAGTTAGGAAAGAAAGTGGGAGAGTCGAGTACATCATCAAAGGACAAAAGCAAGATAGAAAGCTTTGAGCAAGATCTAACCCCAAAGGAGTCTGAGTACGAATCCGACCTAGAATTTGAACTACATAGAAGTGATTCTGAAGACGAGCCAGAAAATGAGATGGAAAACATTGCAGATATGTGTATGGGAACTTACAAGAAGCGAATAGAAATGATGTTGGTCCGTGGTTAGTACAACATGCAATTACTGCCACTACCAAATTCAGCTGAAAGGACACATCCTTACTGCACTTAAGGATATTCCATTTTATGGGAAGGATCATGAGGATGCTTTTAAGCATTTAGATAAGTTCAATGACATTGTGGATTATGTCAATACCCCTAGTGTTCCTAGAGAGACAATTTTACTGAGGATGCTACCAGACACTTTTAAAGTAGCGGCAAAAGACTGACTGAAGGCACTACCACCTGGCGTAATCACTACTTGGTCCCCGATGCATGAGCTGTTTCTAAAACAGTTCTGCCCACCTTCCATGATAGCTAAACTCAAGAAGGCTATAGCCAATTTTGAGCAAAATCCAGGTGAGTCACTTTACGAGGGATGGGAACGTTACAAAGTTTTGTTAAGGAATTGTCATCAACATGACCTTAACATTCAACAAGAAGTATCCATATTCTACGACAGGGTCGATGTCATGACCAAAAAACTCCTTGATTCTCAAGTACCACTTACAAAGAAAATTTGGGGGAAGTCAATGAGTTAGTTGAATTTCCAAGGCATTCTCATGAGTACCACAATCAAAGAAATGATGGAGTTAAAGGAAGCGGGGGTGGAAATTCTGCAGACATGGTTGTTATAATGGCCATGCTTGATACATTGGATAGGAGGATGACCAAGATGGACCAGCCAATACATGCTATAAGAGTTGGTTGTGAAAGGTGAAATGATCCACACTTGACTAAGGATTGCCACTTGGATGAAAATGGGTATAAAAAATCTCAAGTTTACTATTCTAGTGGGGATAAATACGATGAAGATTGGAGAAAACCAAAGAAGGAGTGGCTGCCATATGGCGAATACAAGAAGCAAAAAGAAGAAAAATATAAGCAAACGGGCCGAGGCCTCTACGAAAAAGAGCAACCACCAGCCAAGAAGAATGTTGACTTCGGAAACATGTTGACCCAATTTATGGAAGCTTCCGAGAAAAGGCATGATGATACCAATGCAATGCTAAAAGAGCACATGAAGATGATGAAAGAACAACTTGCAATGATTATTGACCAGCAAGCCTCATTAAGAAATCGTCAAGCATCAATCTATAATCCTGAAGTTCAACTTGGTCAATTAACAACTTTGGTAAACAACAATTTATCCTCAAAAATTCCTGAAAAACAAACTCAATCCCATGTCATGATGATCGAAACCGAAGACAAGGCCATTTTTGAGTTCTTAGAAGCATTAGAGGAGGAGCCAAAACCAGCCGAACCAGAACCAAAGAAGTCCAAAATCGAAAATAATATTTTTTTCTTAAACACCAAACTTACGACGTGATCCTTCTATGCTCACAACATGGGATCGGTCTGATCAGACAAATTCAGAAATTGTTCCGGCTTATCGTCCACCTTTACCATTTCCATGTCGAGCTAATCTTAGTCCACTGGAAAGGGAGCATTTGGAGTTTATAAAGCACGTAAAGGGTATTCTTACAAATACTCCTTGTATTGAGTCGTTATAAAAAATTCCTGAGTACGCGAAGTTCCTAAGAGATTTGATAGACACTTGTTAACAATTGAAGAAAAATTCCAAGGTAATTTTAAGTGAGCAAAGTTCAAAAGTAGTGTTAGGAGACTTACCTAAGAAGATGGGAGATCCTAGGCGCGTCACTCTTCCATGTGAGTTTGGGAATAAGATGAAGATTTATGCTTTAGCCGATTCTGGGGCAAGAATAAATTTGATGCCTTATTCATTTTAATAGAAGTTGAATATTTAGAAATTGAAGGCTACGAAAGTGACTATTCACTTGGCAAACTGTTCAGTGACACAACCTCGGGGCATTATAGAAGATATTCTAGTGAAAATTGGGAAATTCGTTTTTCCAATAGACTTTGTGGTTTTAGATATGAAAAAAGATCCCGATGTTCCGATTACTCTTGGTCGCCCATTACTTAATACTGCTGGAGCCGTGGTTGATATTCACGATTATAAGCTTACTTTGAGAGTTGGAGATGAAGAGGAAACTTTTGGAATAGAAGAAGGTTTCCAAGGGAGTGATGTTCAAGGTGAAGTATTCAATATTGATGAAGAAGATGAACTTGGAAAATTGGAGAAGTTAATGGACGAAGAAATTAATACAATTTAACAAGTCAAGCGTACGAAACCAAGAGCATCCGTTCCATTTTGGTTGAAGTGATTGCTTTTACAACCCCAACTTCTTGGGTAAGTAAGGAAAGAGACGATTTATTGAGTGATGAAGAGAAGGTTACTTCTAAGGACACGACTTCAGCGGATGAAGAAAAGAAGATTCCATTGGAGCTTAAAAATAATGAAGAAAAATTAGAGAATAAAGGGACCAAAAGAAAACTCGATGCACATGAGAAAAAAGCTAAGAAAGAGAATTTGAAAAAAAAGCGTATATTAGACGCGTTCAAGCTTACAAGAGGCGATGGAAGGATCAAAGACTTCAGTTGGTGATGGACTCTTTGGACGATTCAATGTGAGGAGGCACGGAGTCCGGCTCACGACTGCATAAAAAAGAAGCACTTCTCGGGAGGCAACCCGAGCCCAATTTGATTTTCTTTCTATTTTTTTTTAGTTTTCAGGAAAAGTAATCATCTCATCGTCCAAGTAATCTTATGAATGGTAAAACATTAAGTGTAGGGTCCCTGAATAAAATGGTAAGTAATTAAGATTTATAGTTACTAAAAAAATTGGATGTATTAAGTGAATATCTGATCAGACCAGACTTCACGGTGTGAGAACTTATGCTTTATGACGTGAGTCCAATGGACTAACAAACCATTTTTTCTGTTAGCCCAATAAATTGCCCAACCCACTTGATGATTAATTGGATGGTCCATCTGACTATTCTAAGACACTTCACGACATGAGTCCTTTAGCACTCACGACGTGAATTGTGAAAAGAACACAGGACCACAAATAAAGGATCAGAACCCATTTGACCTAATTACTTTTCTATTCCGACGAAGTGAGAATAGTTCCTGGTTTCCCTTGTTCCGATTGCGGCCAACCACAACTCAATATTCCATTTTGCTTACGTAATGTACATTCTAAGCTATGGATTTCTTAATTCTAGAGGATAATTTTTGCTTTAATTGTTAAATATAGGGATAGGTTTTATGTTTATTAAATCATTGAAATGTGCCCTAAAAATCGTGTTATAGACATTGCATGTGACTCGAATGTGCTTAGAATTGTTCTAGGAGTAAACCCCAACCATTTTATTGGATCGATTTCGACACTTCCATGACCATTTGTCACCTGCACAGTTATGTTCACGACATGAATTCCTAGGAATTCACGACGTGAACGCTGGGTGTGGTGAGTATTGTTGATGTTTGATTCTAATCTACTGAATGTTTTCTTGTTTGGTTTGTGTTGTTTCTTGTTTTGCAGGAAATGGATCCTAAGTGTGAGATTCTAGCAGCTTGTACCTATTTTATGTCCTCCCAACAAATGTCTCGTGGGACGTTCTTAGTCATTATAACAACCGTCTGGGGTGGTTACATAACCGTGAGTTCGATGTCGCCCCAACTGTGAATTAGAAAACATTGAGGGAGGTTGGACTTGTTGACCGGTTGAACCCATTTCTTACAAAATTATTTATGGGGAATGGGTACTCTTTCACATGCAAGGGGTGGAACAATATTTTTGCTATCTAGGAACGGGTTTATAAGGAGCTGTGTGTGGAATTTTTCTCTACTGTGGCATTTCATGAGAATGTTCAAGATCCCACTTATCCGCAAGCCTTGGTTTTCCGTTTAGGTGGAGAGTACTGGGAGAAAGTAGTTTGGTTGAGTTCTCATGGAGAATGGGTTTGTATGAGGCCCACGAGGCCATGACTCCCAAGTTCGTTATGCTTTTGTGAGAGGTTGCCCGTGGTTATGAGGGTGGAGAATCGGGGATCGAGTTTTGGAGTAACATTGCGTCTGGTGTGTTCAATTTCGGGGTGTCACTGGAAAGTAGCATCAAATCACCTATTCACTGTCTTATCCACCGACTCATCAAATTTTCCATCCACCACAAGCGCCATGGGGACAAAGTTACCATGTTGAATTTGTTCTTTTTATGGTCCATTTTGAAGTCGGGAGTGTGTTGCAAGATCCTGTACTTTTTGGCCCGCTACTTGGTGGAGTATGTCGTGAGTTCCCGACCTGGGATCCCAATATGTGGAGGACATTTCATCACCCGTTTGGCCTGGTCCTACGGTGTGATGATTCCCGACATCACAAGGTCCTTGACTTGCATGGAGGGGAATGAGTTCTCCTTTGGTTATTTGGAGACGATGAGGGTGGTGACCAACTATGGGACACATTGGGGGATCGTGCACTCCGATGATGATCATGAAGAACAACCAAGCACACAACCTGAGCAACAACCACAGCCGAGACCTCACCGACAAAATGTGAGAGAAAGTGTAGAAATGACCAAAGCTCAAAGATTTTAAAGAGGAATGCCCACATACCTATTCCAAAGTCGGGTGGGTACGTATTTGGACAACCTTCGCGGGGGTGTTACATATAATACCCAACTTATCGAGGGTATTTATTCCCACATGGGTGTGATTCGACCACCCACCATGCCACCACATTGCTCGTATATCCAGACATGGGAAGAACTATGCATGCCACGAGGAGATGGGGCTGGTACAAGCGGAGCACATGAAGACGACGACTATGATCGATCATTTTGTTTTTCTTTATTTTTAGTTTGATTTATTTTATTTTATTTTTATTTTTAGTTTAGTTTGTTTTTGGATTGTAAAACTATTTTAGTTATTATGTTACTTTTCCTCTTCTTTGGTTGTTATTCCAGATTTGCTAGGAGTCATAGGAGAGAAATGTCGAGATACAGAAGAGTTTATGTTTAACCGAGAGAGCGTTAGAATCGAGAGTTGAGACCCATGATTAGAAATAAGTGTGGGGTGGGTCAAGAGAGAGGATAGAGTTAGAGCTGAGTCATAAAATGATGCATTAGAAGGGTCTTAATCCATTAAGACATTTGGTTAAAGTCAAAAGCTAAAGGAAAAATTACTTTTTGTTTGCCCAGTACTCACATCGTGAATCCTTAATGTTCACGTCGTGAGTCAAGTTTTCATGGTTTTCAGAATACGTGTTTTAGCGACTTTACGTTGTGGCCTTTGGCAATCAAGTCGTGAATATTAAATTTCCACATAAATGAAGACCATTGCTGCATATTACACCATGGTTCACCACTTTTCTTCTTGGAATTTTTATGAATATTATTATGGCTCATTTGCTCTACTATGCGATGTGGCGTATGCTTTCACACATTGTTCTTCATGCCTCGGAGATTTTCACCACATTTATTGAAGATTAAACTTTCGATATTTTGTTGGCATTTACGTATCTCGCGAGTTCAATATGGAAGTCCCTATTTAGAATAAGTCCATATTCAAGATGCACAATTTTTCCACACATTTGGAGATCGATCATGCCATTGCTATCCCAGGGGAGTATGTTCCTTTTTCTCCCTTTTGTGGCTTTTATATTATTTTATGCATACAATGAGGGCATTGTATGTAATAAGTGTGGGGTACGGGGTCGAAAAAGTAAAATGCTAGAAAATTTAGATAATTTAAAAAATTTAGAAACTAATTTTTTAATAGGTTTGAAAATAATGATCTAATAATTTAATCTAGTGATAATAATTTGAACTTAACTTGCTAATGTTGTATGGGATGATCCAATGTGAGCTCAAATGTTTAGTTGAGCCAATATACGTTCTAGTGCATTTGTGGCCCCTTTTATTCTAGTGAAATCATGGGACAAAAACACAATCTCGCTTAGTTTGAGGGATGCAATATCTTTAGTATCGTGTACCAGAAATGTATCCAGGAAAGCTTATGTAGTCATTGCACTTAGGCTAATACCTTAACCAATAAAGGTTGAAGTTGAGTGCTCTTCCTTAAACATGTAGGTTTTTGAGTGAAAAAAAGTAAGTTACATGTAAAAAAAGAGAGAAATTACTAAACAGTGAAAACTTGATGAATTTTTGGAGCATTCAAGTATAAAGTATGAAGATCAAAGATCAAAAATATTGAATAAATTCAAAAGTTAAAGATACCAAAAATCACACAAATATGTGGTGAATTCAAAGAAATTAAAAATCAAATATCAAAGAAGTGAAGAATTCCAAAGAGTTTGATATTGGTATCAAAAAGTTGTAATTTTCTAGATTATGTATACTTGGGTTGCTGGACCAAAAATACCTTGAGGTTAACAAATTTTTCTGGGGATGGATTTGGAGGGATGCATAAAATGAGCATTGCTCAAAACAAGTGGGCGAGTGTTTATGGGGATTGTTAGTATTTAGAATTGAGGGGGGGGGGGGGGGGTTAGGAAAATTTTAGACACAAATACATGCGATGCGGTCTTAGCATAGTGGTTGAGTTCGAAATGGATTGTTCTATGTGATATTAGTGATGAGAGTTTGAGTTTAAATAATTAGATTTGCTTGAGGGCAAGCAAAGAATAAGTGTGGGGTATTTTGATATTGCCATATTTATATATGTTTTTAGGTAATACTTACTTAAATTTTTATTAATATTTTGGTTATTTGCATTGAATAATGATACTTATAAGCTTTAATTGTACTTTGCAGCCAAATAGAAGCATTCTTGAAGAATAGGGACTAAAAATGACAAAGCATTGAACTTTGGAGGCTTGGAGAGTAAAAGAGAAGGAAACCCACGTAATTAGCTACATTCATGACGTGAGACTTTTAGATTCACGGCCTGCGTAGGACATTTCCAAAAGATAAGCATCGTGGAGGAGGAATCCTTATGGAACACATATATCTAATGTATTCACATCGTGAGACATACTCATTCACGACGTGAGAGCGAATTTGATGATAACTATATATTCTCTTGATCATTACCACTTGAGGGACTTTTGTCTAACTTGGAGAGTTCCTGGAGACGAAATTCGGAGGGTGAAGAGTTTTGGAATTGGCTTTCAAAGCCAAGGAAGAAGGAAGAGTTCATTATTAGCTTTATAGTTTGGTACAATTAGCATGCTTTTAAATATGACTTGTGCTTGTTTATATGGTAGGATGTCTAGCTAAATCTAGCTGCTTCTGTTAGCTAGATGAAGCTGGAACTCATGGTTTTAATACATCAGCTTTGATTTACTTGTTGGTTATGACTTGTGTTTGATTGATTGAACCTAGCATTTTTTATTTAATATTTGATTACTTTAAATTCTTGTTTTGTGTAGTTAGTGAATATGAATCTGCATGAATTTGAATACCTAATAATTCAGTGAACACTAGTTTATTAGAGCTAAGATCAAACCAATCCTAGAAAAGTAACTGAACTATTGAATTAAGTTGTGCTAGAGAACTCATATTATGACCGTAAGTGTGTTTTTCAAATCAATCTTACATGGCTCCAATTCCCTTTAATAATTGATTATGTGTTAACTATTGTGTGACCATACATAGATCTACAAGAATTAATTAATGTTAGTAAATTTTGAATTGAATTGCTAATACTATCTTAATTGGTAACCAACAGTGTTTATCATAACTAATTTATAAACCATCGAGGGAAAGTGGATTCGAACTAACAGAAGTGTTTTGTTTATTGATTGAATTTGTGTTAAAGAATTAAGTTTTTCTAAACTTGCAAAATTAGATAAAATCCCTTCCTTTATTAGAAGTTAGGTTAAATTAATAGTAGGTAGATTAATTAGTTAAAACCGTTCCTTGAACCGTTCCTTGTGATTGACACCCAACTTACTAAAACTATTCTATAATTTGACTAGGTACACTACCTAGGTGCACTTTAGTTGGTTAAGTAGTTAGGTTATAAATTTAGAATTAGGTGAAGCTATTTGCATGCATCAAGTTTTAGGCGTCGTTACCGGGGAACGACGTATTTTATTGTTGATTTATTTGCTTTAAACTAATCGATCCTTTTGGAGGGGTAAAACCAGCAAAAAGTTATTTTTCAGTTTAGTTTATTTTCTTCCAGTACTGAACTCATGATGTGAGTTTTAGTGGCTTACGACGTGAATCCAGTAATTCCCAGTTTTCTTTGTTTTTCTGTTTTATTTTAGTTTTACATTTTTATTTTTGTTTATTTTGTAGAAGTTCATGACCAGAGGCTCTAATACACCTTTGGTGCCACAACTTGAAGATCTAGAGTAAGCCCTTCATAAGAAGACGGATAAGAACACAAGAGTGAAAGAAACAGCAAAAAAGTCATCTTTCAAAGACCTCAAATCAGTCTTTGGAAAGAAGTCAGGAAAGAAAGTGGGAGAGTCGAGTACATCATCAAAGGAAAAAAGCAAGATAGAAAGCTTTGAGCAAGATCCAAACCCAAAGGAGTCTAAGTACGAATCCGACCCAGAATTCGAACTACATAGAAGTGATTCCGAAGACGAGCCAGAAAATGAGATGGCAAACATTGCGGATATGTCTATGGGAGCTTACAAGATACAAATAGAAATGATGTTGGTCCGTGGTTAGTACAACATGCAATTACTGCCACTACCACATTCGAGCTGAAAGGACACATCCTTACTGCACTTAAGGATATTCCATTTTATGGGAAGGATCATGAGGATGCTTTTAAGCATCTAGATAAGTTCAATGACATTGTGGATTATGTCAATACCCCTAGTGTTCCTAAAGAGACAATTTTACTGAGGATGCTACCAGACACTTTTAAAGGAGCGGCAAAAGACTGACTGAAGGCACTACCACCTGGCGTCATCACTACTTGGCCCCTGATGCATGAGCAGTTTCTAAAACAATTCTGCCCACCTTCCACGATAGCGAAACTCAAGAAGGCTATAGCCAATTTTGAGCAAAATCCAGGTGAGTCACTTTACGAGGGATGGGAACGTTACAAAGGTTTGTTAAGGAATTTTCATCAACATGACCTTAACATTCAACAAGAAGTATCCATATTCTATGATGGGGTCAATGTCATGACCAGAAAACTCCTTGATTCTCAAGGACCACTTACAAAGAAAATTCAGGGGGAACTTAAGGAGTTAGTTGAAGAATTTCCAAAGCATTCTCATGAGTACCACAATCAAAGAAATGATGGAGTTAAAGGAAGCGGTGGTGGAAATTCTGCAGACATGGTTGTTATAATGGCCATGCTTGATACAATGGATAAGAGGATGACCAAGATGGACCAGTCAATACATGCTATCAGAGTTGGTTGTGAAAGGTGAAATGATCCACACTTGACTGAGGATTGCCACTTGGATGAAAATGGGTATAAAAAATCTCAAGTTTACTATTCTAGTGGGGATAAATATGATGAAGATTGGAGAAAACCAAAGAAGGAGTGGCTGCCATATGGCGAATACAAGAAGCAAAAAGAAGAAAAATATAAGCAGACAGGCCGAGGCCTCTACCGAAAAGAGCAACCACCAGCCAAGAAGAAGGTTGACTTCTAAAACATGTTGACCCAATTTATGGAAGCTTCCGAGAAAAAGGCATGATGATACCGATGCAATGCTAAAAGAGCACATGAAGATGATGAAAGAACAACATGCAATGATGATTGACCAGCAATACTCATTAAGAAATCATCAAGCATCGATCTATAATCTCGAAGTTCAACTTGGTCGATTAAAAACTTTGGTAAACAACAATTTATCCTCACAAATTCCTAAAAAAACAAACTCAATCCCATGTCATGATGATCAAAACTGAAGACGATGCCATTTTTGAGTTCTTAGAAGCATTAGAGGAGGAGCCAAAACCAGCCGAAGCAGAACCGAAGAAGTCCAAAATCGAAAATAATATTTTTTCTGAAACACCGAACTCACGACGTGATCCCTCTATGCTCACGACATGGGATCGGTCTGATCAGAAAAATTCAGAATTTGGAGTTTATAAAGCACGTAAAGGGTATTCTTAGAAATACTCCTTATATTGAGTCGTTATAAAAAATTCCCGAGTATGCGAAGTTCCTACAAGATTTGATAGACACTCATCAACAATTAAAGAAAAATTCCAAGGTAATTTTAAGTGAGCAAAGTTCAAAAGTAGTGCTGGGAGAGTTACCTAAGAAGATGGGAGATCATAGATACCTCACTCTTCCATGTGAGTTTGGGAATAAGATGAAGATTTATGCTTTAGCCGATTTTGGGGCTAGCATAAATTTGATGCCTTAGTTATTTTATCAGAAGTTGAATATTAAGAAATTGAAGGCTACGAAAGTGACTATTCACATGGCAAACCGTTCAGTGACATAATCCCAGGGCATTATAGAAGATATTCTAGTGAAAATTGGGAAATTCATTTTTCCAATAGACTTTGTGGTTTTAGATATGAAAGAAGATCCCGATGTTTCGATTACTCTTGGTTGCCCATTACTTAATACTGTTGGAGCTGTGGTTGATATTCGCGATTCCAAGCTTACTTTTAGAGTTGGAGATGAAGAGGAAACTTTTGGAATCGAAGAAGGTTTCCAAGGGAGTGATGTTCAAGCTGAAGTATTCAATATTGATGAAGAAGATGAACTTGGAAAATTGGAGAAGTTGATGGACGAAGAAATTAAG
Source organism: Lactuca sativa (assembly GCF_002870075.4). Taxonomy (NCBI): domain Eukaryota; kingdom Viridiplantae; phylum Streptophyta; class Magnoliopsida; order Asterales; family Asteraceae; genus Lactuca; species Lactuca sativa. Next base: position 126,109,597 of record NC_056625.2, on the reverse strand, counting down.
ACAATTCAACAAGTCAAGCATTCGAATCCCAGATCATCCGTTGCATTTTTGGTTGAAGTGATTGCTTTTACAACACCAACTTCTTTGTAACACCGTAAATTTCAAAATAATTTTTCACAATTTATAAAAACATATCTCATTAACTTTCCATAAAAACATCAAGTTTAAATCTCAGTTCACACTATACAAAATCCCAAGATCAATGTATATCAAGAATCCCATGCGTGTGTACAGATCAAGTCGGCGCCTTCCCACGGTCATCGCTAGTACCTGAAATAGCAACACTAACACTGTAAGCACAAAGCTTAGTGAGTTCCTCAAAATACCACATAAACACACACACACACACACATATATATATATATATATATATATATATATATATATATATATATATATATATATATATATATATTAGCCACTCGAGGCTATAACTCTGTGGGTCCGTGCACCCAAGCTCTGTGAACCCTCAGGTTCTAACTCTGGGAACCTTCCGGTTCCAACTCTATAAACATGCACAGCATAAATCACATAGACATCATGCAGTACAACACATAGCATACACATAACATACACATAACATACACATACTCTGACACATAACTCTGATTACCTACTCAAGGTAAAGTATAGTGAGAAGACTCACCTCGCGTATCTCGATGACTCACAATCCTGGAATCCCTCGTGCTCGATCCTCCGAGCTATAATCCTCCTATAACATCATATGTCTCTAGTTAACACTCTTTACACTAAGGTTGACTACCCCTAAGAAGTCAACACTGGTCAACTCTGGTCAACGGTCAACGGTCAACGGTCAACTTTGACCGGACTCGGCGAGTGCACTATGGCGACTCAGCGAGTCTAGACGTTTTCACCAACCTCTCCGAAATTACCTTTTGACACATTGAGTACTCCCCCTAACTCGACGAGTTCCACCTGGAAGAATCGCGGGGCCACCCCGACTCAACTCGCCGAGTCTCAAGAACAACTCGGCGAGTCCCAGCTCGACTCAGTCCACCTGACCACCCTCTCTAACTCGTCCTGACTCACTGAGTGAACCTATGACTCGACTGGACCACTCACTGGCCGATCTAAGGGCAATCTTCAAGCTACTCGCCGAGTCTGCTCATCGGACTCGGCGAGTCCATGCCATGCAATCACTCAAACTCGCTTCTAAGGTCAGATCTGCTCTAACAATTCATAGATCTGGCCTTCCTAGACTGATTCATCACGTAAAGCCCTTATCTTGGTGTTCACAACACACCCCATGGATCATAAATAGCATTTTGACCCAAGGCATAAGGATTCCAATCCAAAACCTCCATTGATTCACAGAATGCTTGGACAAAAGGACACTCTGGACCTCCAAGGGTCCAGATCTATGGTCTAAATCGCTTAAGGGGCCAAGGGGGCTCTAGATCTAGCCACAAAAGGGTTCAATAAACCCTAGATCAAATAAATATCAACATAGAAGAGGATAGCTCGAAGATATTACCACAATAGTGATGCTCTGGACTCCAAACTCTCAGAAAATGGCTCCCCTTGCTTTCCCCTTAGCTGATCCTCCCTTTCCCTTGCAAGATGACACCTCCAAGATCAATAATGGCCTCCTACTTTGCTCCAAACGCTCACACTCGATTAGGGTTTCACTCAAGGGACTGGTGAGCACAAATGACGGCCATAAGGCCCTTTAAATAGATCCCAAACCCGAGAAATTAGGGTTTCGTTAAACAGCACAGACTCGCCGAGTCCATACCCCGGACTCGCCGAGTCCAGGCACGAACCCGCAACCAGAACCGCGATCCTACTCGGCGAGTCTGAGCTCCAACTCGCCGAGTCCCCTCTCAAAACACCAAAAACATAAACATAAAGGATACCTAGAAATCCGGGCTGTTACATTCTTGGGTAAGTAAGGAAAGCGATGATTTATCGAGTGATGAAGACAAGGTTACTTCTAAGGACATGACTTCAGCTGATGAAGAAAAGAAGATTCCATTGGAGCTTAAAAACAATGAAGAAAAATGAGAGAATAAAGTGACCAAAAGAAAACTCGATGCAAATGAGAAAAAAGCTAAGAAAGAGAATTCGAAAAAAGCGTATAATAGACGCGTTCAAGCTTACAAGAGGCGATGGAAGGAGCAAAAAGTTCAGTTGGTGATGGACTCTTCAGACGATTCAACGTGAGGAGGCATGGAGTCTGGCTCACGACTCCATAAAAAAGAAGCGCTTCTCGGGAGATTCAGTGCACATATGACAATCAAATTTGGAACTTGGTTGACAATGTACCAAGTCGTAAGACACTCGGGTACAAATGGATCTTCAAGAAGAAGACTAACATGGATGGGAAAGTACACACATATAAGGCGTCACTGGTTGCGAAGGGCTTTACTCAAACTCATGGAGTTGACTATGATGAGACCTTCTCACTAGTAGCGAAAATTAAATCTATAAGGGTTATGTTAGCCATAGCTGCATTTCATGACTATAAAATATGGAAAATGGATGTCAAAACCTCTTTCCTAAATGGAAAGTTGGATAAAGATGTATACATGAGTCAGCCATAGGGTATTGTAAGTTTAAAGTACCCTAATAGATTGTGTAAGCTCGAGAAGTCCGTTTATGGATTGAAACAAGCATCTTGCAGATGAAATCTTTGTTTTGGTGAGAAAGTCAAAGAGTTTGGATTTTTAAGAAGAGGAGACGAGTCCTGCGTATATGTCAAAGCTAGTGGGAGTATAGTTAGCTTTTTGGTATTGTATGTAGATGAAATACTTCTCATAGGAAATGACATTCCAAACTTGCAAGAAATTAAGTCTTGGCTTGGGAAGTGTTTCGCTATGAAGGACCTTGGAGAAGCTGCCCATATTATAGGGATAGGGATATTGAGAAACAAGAGAAAAAGACTAAGAGGACTTAGTCAAATACCTACTTGGACAAGGTGTTGAAGCGTTTCAGCATGTAGAACTCCAAGAAAGGTGACTTACTTATCCAAAGCAATACTAAAGTGAGTAAGACTCAGAGTTCGACTATAGAGGCTGAGATATTGGAGATGAGTCGAGTATGATATGAATTGTACTCGCCCTGATGTAGCGTTTGGTTTGAGCATGGTCAATAGATATTAAGGGAATCATGGTAAAGCTCACTGGACTGCAGTAAAAATACTCGGTTCTTACCCTCGGCGGGAATGATGACTTGAGAGTGACAGGGTATTGTGACGCCGGTTTTCGGACCGACAAAGATAATTTTCACTCTCAGTCAGGTTGGCTGTTTACCCTAAATGGAGGAGCAGTAACACAGAAAAGTTCCAAGCAGGAGACTGTACCTGATTCAACGTGTGAATCAAAGTACAGTGCAGCAAGCGAAGCATCAAAAGAGGCATGATATTGCCATATTTATACATGGTTTAGGAAATATTTACTTATATTTTTATTAATATTTTGGTTATTTTCATTAAATAATGATACTTATAAGCTTTAATTGTACTTTGCATCCAAATAGAAGCATTCTTGAAGAATAGGGACTAAAAATGACAAAGCATGGAACTTTGGAGGCTTGGAGAGTAAAAGAGAAGGAAACCCACGTAATCAGCTACATTCACGACGTGATTAGGACTATTCCAGAAGATAAGCATCGTGGAGGAGGAATCCTTGTTGAACACTGATATCTACTGTATTCACGTCGTGAGACATACTCATTCACGATGTGAGAGCAAATTTGATTAGGATGGGCTAAACCAATATGTTAGTCCATAGAGGTTTAACCCATGGAGTCTAAGAAATATGAAGGGTCACGGTGCATTAGGTTTTGCATGGATGAAACCCTAGCCTTGGTAACACTATAAAGGCAAACACCAAGATCTAAAATCGGTTTCCCATTCATTCTAAGAGAGTGATAATCAATTTTGAGCTAACTAGCCTATTCTCTCAAGCCTCCTTTTGCATTTGGTGTTTGTGACACATTAGAGGCATCACACTTGAGGTGCTAAAGCTTTCTAAGGCCAAGCACTACAAACTACATCAAGAGGTATTTATCTAACTTGGCTTTATGTTGTATATCCTCTATTGTATGCTAGTTAGGATGTATGCTTTGGAAAATTCAAATTTCATGTATAATTAGAGAAACACAGATACAAAGCATGTAGGGTTGCATGTGCACCATAGGAGTGTTATAGTGCTTAAAACCCAACATTAGTAACTGCAGACCTTTTCCTCTTAGTTTTAGTTATTGCAACAAATTTAGAAGTTTTCTTCCTTGTAATCTGTTTGTTTCGATTTCCTTTAGGTGCAGTGACTGGGTCAATGGTTTTAGTAAGGGGTAAGGCAGGGTAGAACGATATGGCAGTACATCATTCGTAGCCTCTATATCGTCAGAGACCAATTAGGTGATTTGTCCTACTTCGGTCAAGATATGTAAAGGGACTTGCCTAATTGGACCGAATAAATATTGATCTTTGGGAAGAGAGTTCCTTTTAAGTTCACTACAGACGAAGAAGTTGATGTCTGCGCCTAGATTGATGTTTGCTGCGACATGAAGGTCTTTCATGCAAAGAGACCAGAAGCAAGCTGAGGTGACTTCAGTGCGGCCCGATCTTGGTTCATTCCTTCCAACATAAGTCAAGAAGTTGTCCCATAAGATAGACCCAAAATCCACTGGATCGCTGGTGAAGATGCTCCATAGAAGATCCAAAAATTGGTTTCCTATGGCATCTGTGCTGCTGGTTCTACCAGAAAGGCATCGAATCAGATAGTGAGACATGAATTGCCACACAGCTGGGAGTTTTAACTTTTTGAAATCGGCAACCCCTTTCAGTTTGCACTAATTGTCTATCCGATATATGGCTTTGGACACTTCTTCATTTGAGGGGCTCTTAAAGATGGTGTTTTTGGGCACCCTAAGATTGATCGAGTAAAGGAATTCGGTCTTGGTGAGCGAAACTGTCGAATCATCGGCAAGAATGAAGTTGATGATTTCGGGGTCATCGATTGGATGGTAGGTAGAGAAAACACATTTGAACAACATAGATAGAGGAAATATGTCAACCACTAAGTTGAATGTGTTAAAGAGCAAGTGTTTCTCCATGTATCTGTTCATGATCTTAATCGGTTCATCATAAAAGTCATGATCTTGAAAGATTCCTCGATAATTGCTCGCAGCAATCGTCGGTCCTGGGGTTTTAACAGTGGATCTCGAACCGGTTGGTTTTGCTTGTTTTTTTTTGGAAACCCCTGATTTAACCATTGTTGATTTGAAAATAGATTTCAAGAACTTGCAGGAGAGTTTTTTTTTGTGCAAGAGGATGGAGAGAAAGATCGTAAAAGAATCAAAAAGCATAAAAAATCTCTATTGGAGAAGAAGAAGGTATTTATAACTTCGGATTTGAAAAGATATTGAACTGGGTAAACTGTTCCTTTTTACAGTTGTAACCAGGAAAGTAAATAGTTTTTATCTGGTTTTGAAAATAGTTAACTTTTTAAAAGGAATCCGGAAAAGACCCGCATTTAATGCTAATTGGGCGCATTAAATTAATGAAATGACGAAATGGGTAATCATGGTTCGATGTGTATGGGTAACTGTCAGAGACGTGAGTAAAATATTTTGAAAAAGTATCTCTTGGCAGTAAGGGTTTGAACAATCACCTCAATTTGGGTTTCGGTAAATCTTTTATTGAAAACAAAAATTCTATTTTTATTAATTTTACTTTAAAGGGAAATGGATTGGTTTTTGGAAAGTTACTGTTATGTTTGACAAACATATTTGTTGAATGGAATAAAAAATTCCTTTGTAAAAATTAAATGTTTCACTTCATTAAATAGCACACATACAAACTTCATTTATTGCCAAACAGGAAAAACAAACTTCATGTTCTTGAAAAGAAAAAACTGCGGTGAAATCAATTGAGTAGGACTGCATTTTCTTGAGCACTGCAGAGAGACTTGGTCACGAGGTTAGATATAAAAATAATAAAGTTATCCAGAGAGTACAGAAATCAAAAATACTCTTCGGTAATCAGAGGATACCGAGGAGGCATTTATGAGATATGTGCTCAGGAGTTAATCTTAAAAGGGAATAAAAAATTATCATGGACAAATATATCTGCTTCAAAGACCATATAACGAGGTGAATGAGGCAAATCCATTTGTTAGATGCAAAAACCAGAGGTCTTCACGTTTTATCCTTTTAAGAAGAGCTGAAGATCAAGATTCATCATTCCTACTATTTGTTAGAAACCATTAAGTTTAGTGGAATCAAGTGTTTTTATGAAAACATCTGCAATTTCTTCATGGTATGGAACAAAGATAAGTTCAATGTTACCTTGTAAGATATGATCTTTGAGAAAATGATACTTTATTTCAATGTGTTTGGTCTTTGAGTGTTTAATTGGATTGTGTGAGATAGCGATTGCGCTATACGAATCACAATAAATTGGTATTCAGAAATTTTGATAGACATAATCCATGAGTTGAGTTTTCATCCAGAGGACCTATGAACAACAACTTGTTACGACAACATATTTTTCCTCTACGGTGGAGAGTGAGACACAATTTTTTTTTCTTGAAGACCAACTCGCTAATATTCCACCAAGGAATTGAAATCCTCTGGAAGTGATTATGTGGTCTAATCAACAACCTTCATGGTCCGAGTCTGTAAAGGATTTCAGACCAAATTCGTTTCCGGATGGGTACCAGAGACCTAAAGCTTTAGATCCTTTGAGGTATTTGAAAATTTGTTTGACTGCATTCAAAGGTGACATATTGGGATCAGCTTGAAATCTGGCACAGAAACTATTTCGAAGACTATGTCCGGTCTACTTGCGATCAGGTACAGCAAAGAAATAATCAATCCCCAGTATACTTTTGGATCAACTGACTCTCAGATGTTTTCTGTGGTAATCTTAAATACGAAGGCCATATGAACCTTTACCGAGGAATAGTTATCCATTGAATATTACTTTAACAACTCTTCAGTATACTTTTGTTGATGAATAAAGATTCCTTGAGGGACTTGCTTGATTCCTTGAGCAACTTATGTCACACCCCAAAACCAAGAACGGCGGAAACGTTCCGGGGTGGAGGACGTCATGTACAGTATCACAACAGTGTAAAGTAGTAAATAAGCAACAACATCATCCATTGCATTATAAGTAAAGTTTTAATACATGTGTGTTCTTTTATTGTAATAAGACACCAAAAATATACAATCAAAATAAAAGACGAGACTTGTCTGTGCTCCGTCTTCTCAAAACTTGGCCATCGTACCTGCCTACTGGTGACCTGAGAATACAAGTTATTTTGAAAGAGAGTATCAGCTTAAAGCTGGTGAATTCATAAGTATTTAAGTGTCCTTTTCTTGTTTTGAAACAAACTATTATGAATGTCATGTAAAACCTTTAAGTAAGACAATTGATATAAGTATGAAAACCCTAAGAAATCCCTTATTTCCTACTAGTATGAAATGTAGTCTTCTACCAAGACCCGAATGTTTTGTTATGAAAATGTAGTCTACTACCAAGATCCGAATGTTTTGATATGACAATGTAGTCTTCTACCAAGACCCAAATGTTTTGTTATGATAATGTAGTCTTCTACGAAGACCCGAATGTTTTGTAGGTAAAATGATAGTTTTTCCTTCTTTTTGACTATTACAAACAGTAATTAGTCTAACTCATCGTTTATCTGAATATATCACAAAATAAAGTAAATAGGAAAATATGACCATGTAAGTGTTATCCCTGGATACCAGGACTAACACGCCATCGCAGTAAGCGATATATATAACTTAATGAACATCCGAAGATTGTCCAATTGTCCTCTGTAGTAGCAGCAGGTTGGAGGAAGGGTTAGTCTCGTAGCCGACTCCTAATATGAGTAATAACCTAATGAACATCCGAAGATTTTCATCTCATCATCTGTTGCAACAGCAGGATGGAGGAAGGGTTAGTTCCGATATTGATCTACCTGTTATAAGTAATAACCTTAGACATCCATAGATGTTCATCACCTAGTGGTGCTAACAGCTGGGTTCCGGAATGGTTAGTCCCGTCTAGAGATCCCATCGAACAGGGATAGGCAGGAAAATTTACACAGAAGGTACGAATAAATCTTCCTCGTTACTCTAGGTACAAGTATCCAGGTAAGTGAATACAGGATAATGTATATATGTAATACTACTCATGTATGGTATTCATGTAAGCGTATTCAGATAAATGTATCTATGTAAACGTACTCATGTATCATGTAATCCTAGAAAAATGTACTCATGTATCATGTAAGCATATGTAAGTGTACTCATGTGTCATGTAATGTACTGATATAGACTGCTGAACGAACTGACTCTTGTGTGATTCCTTGTAATAGGAATAATGTTTTGTATCTTCTAACTATCCCTATGATAATTAACTGAAAGGTAATTGGTTGTTCAAGAAGGTAAAGGTAATGGTTTTGCAAGATATCTAAGAGTTTTGAACAATAATTAATAGTGACTTGATGTCATTTTAATAACATTTCAAAACTAATACTTTTGTTATCAAGGTATTTTAAGATAGAAAACCATTTCATGTATCACAGTTTGAAGTATGTGAAATCTGTTGGATGAAAACACAGTTATAAAATACATATGAGTGATTTAATAACATGTTGTTTTCTACTTGTATTCCCCCCCCCATTAAAGCATTTAAAATCATTTAAAACATTGATTAAGGGGTATGAACTCACCTGTAGATGGTGCTTTGGATGAGCTGAACGGTGTAGGATTGTTAGGTGTCAAGCGAGGACTTGTACACACACTATGATCCTAATGAACATATAATCACACATATATGTACTCAATTAGTCTTAAATTACTAATTGATAAAGTTAAGACATCCTAGAACATAATTAACACTTTATATAAGTGTTATAAGCCCTAAGGATTGCATCTATGTTGTTGTGGGACAAGGAAAATTGGTTTAGGGTTCCAAAGTACCCCATACTTGAGTTTACTCTCCATATAACCCCACACAAGGAGTTTACGGTCGTAAACTCCAAGGCTTAATGTCCTTTGTTGTTTTCAGGTGCTAAATGATTCCTAGAAGCATTCCAACTTGGTGGGTTAATTCATGGAAGGGTTTAGGGCATAACTACACTCCTTTGAGCAGTTTACGACCCCAAGGCCAATTCCTTTGGAATTTACTGTCCTGTGTTGATTATTTACTATTGTTTTAGTTTTGCATGTTTTGTCTTCTAGAATAATAAGATTATTCAAACTACCCACGCTCTTCTGAATCAATTCATGGAATTTATCACGAGTGACTGTGAGACGATAATACAATATAGTCTTCAAACCAAGATATACGAGTTGTTGACTACGACTTGGTTGTGCATTGATGATATGAAAATGCATCAGTAACTTGATGTTATAAAATGTATCGTTCTGCATGATTTAACGAGTAGTTAGTACAAGCATATAATGTTCAAGTTTATCTGTTCCTTTTACCCAATGAGGATTAAAAGTGATATCTTAGGCCACTTGATGATTTTGTTTTGACTTATGTGTCGGGCCCGGTCAGGACTAAATTGATGTGTTCAATTATGTTCTATGTCAGACAAATCGGAAATCGGTAAACAAACTGTATGACAATATGATTGACTATGATCCATGTATCTGTCCGCATGATATCTTGTACAACAGAGGATTATACGATCCTTATCTAAAGGACGCGTCACTGACTAGGTCAGTGTTTGACAGCGGCTTTTGAAAGATACAATTGCTAATCGGATTTTGAAGTTACATTAGCATTTATAGTTATTAGACTTATCCAAGTGGGAGATTGTTCGATTAGGTGTCTAAGCCAATAACTGTATCTGGGATGTACTTGACCCGATAGTAGCATGGTACTTTTGGGTTGCCTTCACCAGAGCAATTTGATAGGATGGACTATTGAGAGAAAGGTTATTTGTGATTTATTAAAATATTATAAGTATAATATATTAATTGAGAAATCATATTATGTATTTAGTATTGATCAAGAATTAATTTAGTGATCAAAAGAGACTCATTAAATATATGGGGAATGATTAAGTAAATCAATGATTCTTATAGTGTGGGCCAATGATTCGTGGTTGATTAGGATGGGCTAAACCAATATGTTAGTCCATGGAGGTTTACACCATGGAGTCTAATAAATATGAAGGGTCACGGTGCATTAGGTTTTGCATTGATGAAACCCTAGCCTTGGTAACACTATAAAGGCAAACACCAAGATCTAAAATCGGTTGCCCATTCATTCTAAGAGAGTGATAATCAATTTTGAGCTAACTAGAATATTCTCTTAAGCCTCCTTTTGCATTTGGTGTTTGTGACACATTAGAGGCATCACACTTGAGGTGCTAAAGCTTTCTAAGGCCAAGAACTACAAACTACATCAAGAGGTATTTATCTAACTTGGCTTTATGTTGTATATCCTCTATTGTATGCTAGTTAGGATGTATGCTTTGGAAAATTCAAATTTCATGTATAATTAGAGAAACATAGATACAAAGCATGTAGGGTTGCATGTGCACCATAGGAGTGTTATAGTGCTTAAAACCCAACATTAGTAACTGCAGACCTTTTCCTCTTAGTTTTAGTTATTGCAACAAATTTAGAAGTTTTCTTCCTTGTAATCTGTTTGTTTCGATTTCCTTTAGGTGCAGTGACTGGGTCAATGGTTTTAGTAGGGGGTAAGGCGGGGTAGAACGATATGGCAGTACATCATTCGTAGCCTCTATATCGTCAGAGACCAATTAGGTGATTTGTCCTACTTCGGTCAAGATATGTAAAGGGAGTTGCCTAATTGGACCGAAGAAATATTGATCTTTGGGGAGAGAGTACCTTTTAAGTTCACTACAGACGAAGAAGTTGATGTCTGCGCCTAGATTGATGTTCGCTGCGGCATGAAGGTCTTTGATGCAAAGAGACCAGAAGCAAGCTGAGGTGACTTCGGTGCGGCCCGATATTGGTTCATTCCTTCCAACATAAGTCAAGAAGTTGTCCCATAAGATAGACCCAAAATCCACTGGATCGCTAGTGAAGATGCTCCATAGAAGATCCAAAAATTGCTTTCCTATGGCGTCTGTGCTACTGGTTCTACCAGAAAGGCATCGAATCAGATAGTGAGACACGAATTGCCACACAGCTGGGAGTTTTAACTTTTTGAAATCGGCAACCCCTTTCAGTTTGCACTAATTGTCTATCCGATATATGGCTTTGGACACTTCTTCATTTGAGGGGCTGTTGAAGATGGTGTTTTTGGGCACCCTAAGATTGATCGAGTAAAGGAATTCGGCCTTCGTGAGGGAAACTGTCGAATCATCAGCAAGAATGAAGTTGATGATTTCAGGGTCATCGATTGGCTGGTAGGTAGAGAAAACACATTTGAACAACATAGATAGAGGAAATATGTCAACCACTAAGTTGAATGTGTTAAAGAGCAAGTGTTTCTCCATGTATCTGTTCATGGTCTTGATCGGTTCATCATAAAAGTCATGATCTTGAAAGATTCCTCGATAATTGCTCGCAACAATCGTCGGTCCTGGGGTTTTAATAGTGGATCTCAAACCGGTTGGTTTTGCTTGTTTTTTTGGAAACCCCTAATTTAACCATTGTTGATTTGAAAAAAGATTTCAAGAACTTGTTGGAAAGTTTTTTTTTTGTGCAAGAGGATGGAGAGAAAGATCGTAAAAGAATCAAAAAGCATAAAAGATTTCTTGTGAAGAAGAAGAAGGTATTTATAACTTCGGATTTGAAAAGATATTGAACTGGGTAAACTGTTCCTTTTTATAGTTGTAACCAGGAAGGTAAATAGTTTTTATCTGGTTTTGAAAATAGTTAACTTTTTAAAAGGAATCCGGAAAAGACCCGCATTTAATGCTAATTGGGCGCATTAAATTAATGAAATGATGAAATGGGTAATCATGGTTCGATGTGTATGGGTAACTGTCAGAGACGTGAGTAAAATATTTTGAAAAAGTATCTCTTGGCGGTAAGGGCTTGAACAATCACCTCAATTTGGGTTTCGGTAAATCTTTTATTGAAAACAAAAATTCTATTTTTATTAATTTTACTTTAAAGGGAAATGGATTGGTTTTTGGAAAGTTACTGTTATGTTTGACAAACATATTTGTTGAATGGAATAAAAAAATTCCTTTGTAAAAATTAAATGTTTCACTTCATTAAATAGCACACATAGAAACTTTATTTATTGCCAAACAGGAAAAACAAACTTCATGTTCTTGAAAAGAAAGAACTGTGGTGAAATCAATTGAGTAGGACTGCATTTTCTTGAGCACTGCAGAGAGACTTGGTCACCAGGTTAGATAGAAAAATAATAAAGTTATCCAGAGAGTACAAAAATCCAAAATACTCTTCGGTAATCAGAGGATACCGAGGAGGCATTTATGAGATATGTGCTCAGGAGTTAATCTTAAAAGGGAATAAAAAATTATCATGGACAAATATATCTGCTTCAAAGACCATATAACGAGGTGAATGAGGCAAATCCATTTGTTAGATGCAGAAACCAGAGGTCTTCACGTTTTATCCTTTTAAGAAGAGCTGAAGATCAAGATTCATCATTCCTACTATTTGTTAGAAACCATTAAGTTTAGTGGAATCAAGTGTTTTTATGAAAACATCTGCAATTTCTTCATGGTATGGAACAAAGATAAGTTCAATGTTACCTTTTAAGATATGATCTTTGAGAAAATGATACTTTATTTCAATGTGTTTGGTCTTTGAGTGTTTAATTGGATTGTGTGAGACAGCGATTGCGCTATACAAATCACAATAAATTGTTATTCAGAAATTTTGATAGAAATAATCCATGAGTTGAGTTTTCATCCAGAGGACCTATGAACAACAACTTGTTACGGCAACGTATTTTGCCTCTGCGGTGGAGAGTGAGACACAATTTTTTTTTCTTGAAGACCAACTCACTAATCTTCCACCAAGGAATTGAAATCCTTTGGAAGTGATTTTGTGGTCTAATCAACAACCTTCATGGTCCGAGTCTGTAAAGGATTTCAGACCAAATTGGTTTCCGGATGGGTACCAGAGACCTAAAGCTTTAGATCATTTGAGGTATTTGAAAATTTGTTTGACTGTATTCAAAGGTGACATATTGGGATCAACTTGACATCTGGCACACAAACTATTTCGAAGAATATGTCCGGTCTACTTGCGATCAGGTACAGTAGAGAAATAATCAATCCCCAATATACTTTTGGATCAACTAACTCTCAGATGTTTTATGTGGTAATCTTAAATACGAAGGCCATATGAACCTTTACCGAGGAATAGTTATCCATTGAATATTACTTTAACAACTCTTCAGTATACTTTTGTTGATGAATAAAGATTCCTTTAGGGACTTGCTTGATTCCTTGAGCGACTTATGTCACACCCCAAAACCAAGAACGGCAGAAACGTTCCGGGGTGGAGGACGTCATGTACAGTATCACAACAGTGTAAAGTAGTAAATAAGCAACAACATTATCCATTGCATTATAAGTAAAGTTTTAATAAATGTGTGTTCTTTTATTGTCATAAGACACCAAAAATATATAATCAAAATAAAAGACGAGACTTGTATGTGCTCCGTCTTCTCAAAACCTGGCCATCGTACCTATCTACTGGTGACCTGAGAATACAAGTTATTTTGAAAGAGAGTATCAGCTTAAAGCTGGTGAATTCATAAGTATTTAAGTGTCCTTGTCTTGTTTTGAAAAAACCTGTTATGAATGTCATGTAAAACCTTTAAGTAAGACAACTGATATAAGTATGAAAACCCTAAGAAATCCCTTATTTCCTACTAGTATGAAATGTAGTCTTCTACCAAGACCCGAATGTTTTGTTATGACAATGTAGTCTTCTACCAAGATCCGAATGTTTTGTTATGACAATGTAGTCTTCTACCAAGACCCGAATGTTTTGTTATGATAATGTAGTCTTCTACGAAGACCCGGATGTTTTGTAAGTAAAATGATATTTTTTCCTTCTTTTTTACTATTACAAACAGTAATTAGTCTAACTCATCGTTTATGTGAATATATCACAAAATAAAGTAAATAGGAAAATATGACCATGTAAGTGTTATCCCTAGATACCAGGACTAACACGCCATCGCAGTAAGCAATGTGTATAACCTAATGAACATCCGAAGATTGTCCAATTGTCCTCTGTAGCAGCAGCAGGTTGGAGGAAGGGTTAGTCCCGTAGCCGACTCCTAGTATGAGTAATAACCTAATGAACATCCGAAGATTTTCATCTCATCCTCTGTTGCAACAGCAGGATGGAGGAAGGGTTAGTTCCGATATTGATCTACCTATTATAAGTAATAACCTTAGACATCCGTAGATGTTCATCACCCAGTTGTGCTAACAAGTGTGTTCCGGAATGGTTAGTCCTGTCTAGACATCCCGTCGAACAGGGATAGGCAGGAAAATTTACACAGAAGGTACGAATAAATCTTCCTCGTTACTCTAGGTACAAGTATCCAGGTAAGTGAATACAGGATAATGTATCTATGTGACAGTACTCTTGTATGGTATTCATGTAAGCGTATTCAGATAAATGTATCTATGTAAACGTACTCATGTATCATGTAATCCTGGATAAATGTACTCATGTATCATGTAAGCTTATGTAAGTGTACTCATGTGTCATGTAATGTACTGGTATAGACTGATGAACGAACTGACTCTTGTGTGATTCCTTGTAATAGGAATAATGTTTTGTATCTTCTAACTATCCCTATGATAATTAACTGAAAGGTAATTGGTTGTTCAAGAAGGTAAAGGTAATGGTTTTGCAAGATATATAAGAGTTTTGAACAATAATTAATAGTGACTTGATGTCATTTTAATAACATTTCAAAACTAATACTTTTGTTATCAAGGTATTTTAAGATAGAAAACCATTTCATGTATCACAGTTTGAAGTATGTGAAATCTGTTGGATGCAAACACAGTTATAAAATACATATGAGTGATTTAATAACATGTTGTTTTCTACTTGTATTCCCCCCCCCCCATTAAAGCATTTAAAATCATTTAAAACATTGATTAAGGGGTTGAACTCACCTGTAGATGGTGGTTTGGATGAACTGAACGGTGTAGGATTGTTAGGTGCCAAGCGAGGACTTGTACACACACTACGATCCTAATGAACATATAATCACACATATATGTACTCAATTAGTCTTAAATTACTAATTGATAAAGTTAAGACATCCTAGAACATAATTAACACTTTATATAAGTTTTATAAGCCCTAAGGATTGCATCTAAGTTGTTGTGGGACAAGGCAAATGGGTTTAGGGTTCCAAAGTACCCCATACTTGAGTTTACTCTCCATATAACCCCACACAAGGATTTTGCGGTCGTAAACTCTTGAGTTTACGGCCGTGAACTCCAAGGCTTAATGTCCTTTGTTGTTTTCAGGTGCTAAATGATTCCTAGAAGCATTCCAACTTGGTGGGTTAATTCATGGAAGGGTTTAGGGCATAATTACACTCCTTTGAGGAGTTTACGGCCCCAAGGCCAATTCCTTTGGAGTTTACTACCGTAAACTCAGATGGATGGGTGTTTTTGATGCTTTCAAGTCTCATGCATATGTAGGATAGGTTCTAGACTTTTACCTAAAGCATATGAAGGCCTTAGGCACACTTTGGTGCCTTAGTTTAGTGTTCACGGCCCAAGAACCTTATTAGGGCCGTAAGCTCACTTTGGGAAGTGTTTTTGATGTGTTTTATGTCCTTGATTTAAGTGGAAACAATTCTATGTAAATGTCCAAGGCTTTAGGTGCACAAAAGGCACACTTTGGTCCAAGTTTTTGGAATTCACGGTCCAAGATCTTCTTGGGCCATGAACACCCAAACTTTGGTGTTTCTTTGTTTTTTTCTTGTCCCAATTACACCTATATACAAGCCTAAGGTAGTAACACATCACGGGGAAAGGCTAGGCATCATTTCCGGGAGTTTACCGCCCAAGAACACCTT
This sequence comes from Lactuca sativa, assembly GCF_002870075.4. Lineage (NCBI taxonomy): Eukaryota > Viridiplantae > Streptophyta > Magnoliopsida > Asterales > Asteraceae > Lactuca > Lactuca sativa. The sequence goes on along the minus strand of NC_056625.2, from coordinate 126,093,585 downwards.
GGGGAGTAAACTCCTAAATCTAGTTGTTTAGCTATCTAATCTATGTTATAAACACATTAAGAGCTATTTAACACTACTGGAGAGAGGTACTCACGATTTGGGATGAAAACCCAAAGATCCGTGAGAGAGAAAATGGCTTTTCTCTAGTTGTAAATGTAAATAATGAATGAAATTGTTTCAGAATTCTATTTATAGTCCTGAGATTTTTGGCAGAAAATATTTAATTCACGAAATGATCTCTAATATAATAGAGTGTTGGAATAACAGTGTTGCACAAAACCCTAGTGCATCCATTGTCCTGATATTTCCTGACGTGTAAACCCTGAATTACTCAAACTTATACGGAAAAGTCTGAAAGTTTACTGTGACTGATATAACTTCTATTGAAGTGATATTGTTTGAACAGAATGGAAATTCCGGGTTGTCACAACTTACTTTAACAACAAGATGTTTCTTCCTAAAAAAGGGGGAAGTGAGAACCCAATCTATCAATCTCCTCTAATTTTAATTGTTGATCAACATCAGTCTCATGAAGTACCTGCAACCGCGGATCAAGTGCAGACTCCCACTCCGGTTCCATCTCACCATTCTCCACCGCAACATCCTTCTTCACCGCATCAAGAAAACTCAACAATTCAAAAAATCCATCAATACCCATCTCGTCAAGAAACTCCACCACATTTTAAAAATCTGGAGCCAACAATGTCATCCGAACACTCCGATGACTCCTCTGTAACCCAGGAAATGAAGAAAGACTGGAAAGCAACAAAATTTGCTGAAATGATCTGGAGAGAACATAGCTTTGATATGACGATGGATGAAACTTTGATCAACTCATGGGTTAATCCTACAAGAAGACTACTTGATGAAGACTACATACCAATTTTGACGTATGTCGAACCACCTTCGGATGGATATTGGGATATCCCAATCTCTCCCAATGCTAAGTTCTTAAGTGTCTTTGAACCATTCGACGACAATCTACCTAATGAACAAAGAATGCCCCTTGAGTTTGAATGACTCAGTCGTTTTCATGCCAAGTATGGATCAGCATCTGAAAGCATTTGGTCTAACGATAGACCCTCCGGACTCACGAGCTATAGGATCAGAAGGTTCATGAAGTCAAACTTTGTCCAGTACACATTGACAAGAAGAGGTGACGAGTATATCTGAACTCAAGCAGAGTTTTCCTGCATGAATCTGGGAGAGGTATTATTGATTGCTAAGGTATTTCAAATCAAGTCTGAAAGACATCTAAAAATGAAGATTACGTATCAGAAGGCTTGTGAGTAACTGAAATGTGCAGTTTGCGACTTTGCCAAGATTAATGTTGATATTCATCCAACCCTTGCTCAAAAGTTCAACCTCCCCACACTTGATCCAACTCCTTTCTTCACTGAAGGATATCAAGATCGATCCCTAGGTGCAACCAACTTTCCAGAATTGGGAGTTGTGTTCAAAAGAGTCAACATCAGCGTTAAATACTTTGTCCCCATCACAACTATACACCGTCTAACTCGTAGGCAACTGGAAGTGACCTTATCTTCGGTTCAGAAGATGAAGCACATGACTGATGAAGTAAAATTTGAAATCTCAAGGAGGATCAACTTGGCTAGGTGAAGTAAGAAAGTTTTGTTGGTTGCTAATCAAGTTCCTGAAACTCAAAAAATGAAGAAGTTAAGAGGTCAATTAGGGGGAAATTGTTGAAACATAAAAGTAACCCTCTTTAAATTATCAATCTAAAGTCTCCTCAACAACCGCAATGATCTCCCAACAGCAATCAGTCTCTATCATCCGCAGTGTCATCAACAACAAAGACTTAGCATTTTAACTTTGCCGTTTACATTGTATTGTCCAGTGTACCTTGTATGGACACTTCTATCAGAATTTTAGTCTTTGTGTATTTCTTATGTAATTTCTTGAAACTCTAAAAATAGAGTACTCCGCTTCTGAATGAAATACTCTCTTATCTCTATTCTATATCTAAATTACTCTCTTTATTCTTACCTTCTAATTTCTTTGTGAACTTACATTCGTATATTAAGATCGAACTCTCAAACTCTCCTTCGGAGCAACTCCTCGTGACTTCATTCACTTCAAGCTGATCACATATACTAACTCGGTTTGAATGCAAACCTTGTTAAGAATCAGCTTAGTGTTTACTTGATATATAACTTGTTGTCATTTACACTTCATTTATTTTTCGCAATTACATTTCCGCATCTAACAAATCTAACAACTCTAACTTATTATTGTTGAGCTTTATGATCCTTTGAGATTTACTTCATTCCGCAATATATAACTTGTACTAACGTTTGTTCAAGTGTTTCTCAAAAGTTTTTCTCTCAACAGCTGACTACAAAACACCTACAACCAAATATGTGAAAGAAACAAACTTTTGGTTTACGATTGCTCAAACCTTCATATGGAGTCTTGTTAAGTCGTTTGTTGATGATGCTCCAGTTTTGTACAAAGCATGTTGTTGACAATGCTTCTCCCCCAAAGTAGAGAGACATATTTGCAAAGTTGAGCATTGACCTAGCATCTTCTACTAGAGTGCTATTTCTTCTTTCAACCATACCATTTTGCTGCGGTGTGTAAGGAGATGAGAAGTTGTGATTAACGCCTTTTCACACTAGGAAGTCATTAAGAAATTGATTTGTAAATTCAGTTCCATTTTCACTTTAGATTCTTCGAATGGGAAGCTTGATTTGTAATACAATTTCCTTAATGAAGTTGATCAACGTCTACGGTATTTCTGATTTTAGTCTTAAGAAAAACAACCATGTGAAACGAGTGTAATCGTCGACTATGATCAGAATGCACTTCTTATGATGTATGCTTGATACCATCGAGGGACCACAGAGGTCAATATGAATTAACTTCAAATGTTCGGTGATGGAAGGATCAAGTATCAAAGGATGACTTCCCTTGGCTTGCTCTCCACATTCACAAGCACGACATAAAGTGTCATTGTCAAATTTAAGAAGAGGCAATTCTCGCACCATCTCTCCAGTACAAAGTTGTTGATATATTGAAAATTGAGGTGAGCAAGCTTCCTATGTCATAGCCAGCTGACCTCGGAGATGACTTTTGACAGAAAACATAGTAGTGGTTTACCGATGACTAGAGATATGTCTAACGGGAACATTGTTACAACAGTCTTTGATTTGATTAGACACCGTGATCTACCTTTCATCATTATATAGTTGTATTGGTCATCAAATTTAACGCGATAATCAGCTGTATAGAGTTTCCCAACACTGATGAGATTGTGTTTTAACCCTTCAACATAGGCAACTCTTTGAATTGAAAAGTTTCCATTTTTTAGGACACCATATCCTCGAATGGTTCCATTTTCATCATTTCCAGAAGTTTATGTGACCACGATTTGTGACCGCCTTAAAGTCACGAACATATTGTAACCTTCCTGTCTTGTGCAAGGAGCAGGTGTAATCTATCAAACATTCTATTTCATGATCCTCCTTGCACATTGCCTGCATTATCAGTTAGTTAATTTGGGCATCCAAATTTGTTTTGGGGCCCACAACACTATAATAAGATTAAATGAATGTAGTATGTGGTTTAGTTGTGACTTTTGATGGTGTGTTCTTTTTGATGAGTTTTGAGCATTCTAACACTCTTATGGTGTGTATGCAACCCAAGAAACCTTGGATCTATGTTTTCTCTATTATACATGCAAACTTTCTTTTTTCCAAGGTTTCATCCTAACTAGCATATGATTGGGGTATATGTAATATAAAAACTAATAGAATGACATACCTTTCTTGTAGCTTGCATTCGTTAAGACTTTGTGAGCCTAGCACCCCAAATGTGATACCTCAAATTCTACACACAACAACACCAACAATTGGAATAACTTGAGAGTAGATTACTATGCACCAAAATCGGCTAGCCCTTACTAGTATCTCTTAAGTGCTGATTTTACAAGTATGAGGCTTATTTATATAGTGTGCATATTAGGGTTACACCATGTAACTCATGCCTTTCCACATTCCTCATGATCAATGGGTTTTAACCTCCATGGTGTATCCATGGGTAACCACATGGGTTTAGTCCATCATGAAGAACTATGGATCATAAGCCCACTATATAAGAATGAATGATTTACCAAATTAATCCCCATTTATTTTATTAGGCTCTTTTGATCACAAAATTAATTCCAAACTAGTTCTTGATCAATACTAATTAAATAATTCATATTAATATATTAATAAATCATAAATATCCTCTTCTCACAAAAGTCTATCCAAATTGTTCCGATGCCATGCTGCCCAAATGAACCTTGCTAAATCGGGTCAAGTACATACCACATATAGTTATCGACTTAGACACCTTATCTAATAGTCTCCCACTTGGATAAGTCTAATAACAATAGCTGAAAGTAGGACTTCAGGATCCGACCAGCAATTGTAGCTCTTTCAAAATCTCGCGAAACTAAGTTGTGTCATTTTAGATAAATGATCATATAATCCTCTGTTCAGGATATCAGTCGGACAAATACATGGAACAACGTCGTACTTATTGTCCAACAATTTGTTTCCCGATTTCCGATTTGTTTGACATAGAAGTTAATCAAAAACACCAATTCAGTTCTGACCGGGCCTGAGACATAAGTCAAAACAAAATCATCGAGGGGCCTAAGATATTGCTTTTAATCCTCCAAGGACTAAAAGGAACAGATAAACTTCGACTCATATGCTTGTACTAACTAATCATCAAACTTCACACAACAGCACGCTTTATAACATCAAGTTACTGATGCGTTTTCGTACTATCAATGTACAACCAACTCATACTCAACAACTCATATCTCTTGGTTTGAAGACTCATATGATATTACCATCTCACGATCACCTGAGATAAATTCTGTGAAGTGATACAAGTGAGCGTGGGTTGAATCCAATACTCAGAACTTATGAGCACTCATGAGTGTTGCAGCAACAATGGCTATGTCGAATACGATCCTTACAAATCTACCAACCCAATTCATGACAGTCTTATTTCAATACCTACTTCCAAAGTATGATCGATTGTGGATAGCTTGAATAATAAAATTATTCTGGATGTGAAAACATGCAAAATGAAACGATAGTAAATGATTGACACTAGATAGTACCGTACTAGTAAATAAAACACCTTTTATTTAAACATAAAATGTCAATTATATTTCAACTTTTACAAGTTTCAAAAGCTATCTAATTACTAAAATTAATATCATCCTTCAGCCCAATGCGCCTCACGTGCTATAAGTGCTTAACCCTACACAGTCCCTTCGTGAGGGGATTTGTTGGGTTCTCATCCCATGCTGTAAGTGCTTAACCTTACATAGTGCCTTCGATGTCTAATGAAGTGGTATTTTTTTTTCGTTGTGTCTGGATCTGTCATGATCCCTTGGTTCCTTAGCTAAGGCAACTGCACTCTCGTTATCACAGAAAATCTTCATAGGCACCTTTATACCTGGTACAACTCCAAAGTCTCCAATGAAGTTCTTCAGCCATATTGCCTTCTTCGCCGCCTCGCTTGCTGCTATATACTCTGATTCACAAGTTGAATCAGCTACTGTCTCCTTCTTGGAAGTTTTCTAAGTAACTGCTCATCCATTTAGGGTAAAGACCCAGCCCGGCTGAGAGCAAAAATTATCCCTATCAGTCTGAAAGCTAGCATCACTATACCTCACTACTCTCAAGTCATCACTCACACCATGGGTAAGGACCGAGTCCTTAGTCTTCTGCAGGTACTTGAGAATTTTCTTCACCGCAGTTTAGTGTGTCTTCCCAGGATTCCCTTGATATCTGTTGACCATGATCAAAGCAAAGGCCACATCAGGGTGAGTACAAGTCATAGCATCCATGATCGAGCCTACATCGGAAGGATATGGTACTCGAGTCATCTCAGCTATCTCAGCCTCTGTACTCGGGCTCTGAGTCTTACTCAGTTTGGCGTTACTTTGGATCGGTAAATCACCTTTCTTGAAATCCTGCATGCTGAATCTTTTCAACACCTTATCCAAGTAGGTACTTTGAATAAGTCCAATTAGTGTTTTACTCCTGTCTCTCAATATCCTTATCCCTCGGATATAGGCAGCTTCTCTAAGGTCCTTCATAGCGAAACACTTACCAAGCAAGGACTTAACCTCCTACAAGGTTGGGATGTCATTTCATGAGTAGTATGTCATCCACATACAATACCAAAAAGCTAACTATAATCCCACTAGCCTTAACATACACACAGGACTCATCCTCGTTCCTCGAAAAGCCAAACTCTTAGACTTTCTCATCGAAAGAAAGATTCGATCTGCGAGATGCTTGTTTCAATCCATAGATGCATTTCTTAAGCTTACACACTCTATTAGGTACTTTGCATCAACAGAACCCTCTGGCTGACTCATGTAAACATCCTCAACCAACTTTCCATTAAGGAAAGCTGTTTTAACATCTATTTGCCATATTTCATAATCATGAAATGTAGCAATGGCTAGCATAACCCTAATAGACTTAATCTTCATTACCGGTGAGAAGGTCTCATCATAGTCAACTCCTAGATTTTGAGTAAAGCCCTTCGCAACTAGTCGTACTTTATAAGTGTGTACCTTCCTATCCATGTCGGTCTTCTTCTTGAAGATCCATTTGCACCCGACCGTCTTACGACCCGGTACATTGTCAACCAAGTTCCAAACTTGATTGTCATACATGGACTGAATCTCGCTGTCCATAGCCTCTTTCCAATTGGTAGACTCAGGGCCTGCCATGGCTTCCTTAAAGTTGTTAGGATCATCCAAATTTACCAATGTATTATCATTGATAAATGCATCACCTTCTGTAGTAATATGGAAACCATAATAAAAATCAGGTGTGCTCCTAACTCTTGTGGAACGCCTCAGAGGTTCATACTCATCAATTTGCTCAATTGGAGTTTCCTCCTTAGGTTGATTGCTAGTGTTTGATGTTCCTTCACCGCTTCACTCTTGAAGTTCTTCAAGGTCAATTTGCCTCCCACTATTTCCTTGGCTTATGAATTCTCTCTCACGAAAGACTCATCTCCTCGCCATGAAGACAACATTGTCACTCAGTCTGTACAAGAGATAACCAAAGGATTTATGTGGGTAGCCGATGAAAATACACTGCTCACTTCGAGGTTCGAGCTTGTCGTGAGTCTTGCGTCTCCTGAAATCCTCGCAACCCCAAATCTTGATGTTGTCTAAAGTGGGAACTTTCTCAGTCCACATCTTGTGAGGTGTTTTGGCAACCTTTTTGGTAGGGACTAGATTAAAGATATGGGCGGCAGTCTCTAAGGCATACCCCCATAATGATATTGGTAACAAAGCTCGACTCATCATGGAATGAACCATGTCCAAAAAGGTCTGATTGCGCCTCTCAGCCACGCCATTCAGCTGTGTTGTCCTAGGAGGTGTCAACTGTAAAAGAATTCCACATTCCTTAAGATAGTCAAGGAACTCAATACTAAGATACTAACCACCTCGATCAGATAGGAGCATCTTTATCTCCCTCCCCAACTGATTCTCCACCTCTTGCTTAAACTCATTGAATTTCTCAAAGGTTTTTGACTTATGCTTGATTAAGTAGGCATAGCCATATCTACTGTAATCATTAGTAAAAGTCACATAGAAGCGGTTACCATCCCTTGTGGCGGTTCTAAAGGGTCCACATACATCTGTGTGTATGAGGTCCAACAAACCTTCACCCCTAGCACAAGTACCAGTGAAGGGTGACTTAGTCATTTTCTCATGTAAACAAGATTCACAACTATCATCTGACTTAAAGTCAAATGACTCCAAGACTCCAACCTTTTGGAGTTGTCGTATGCACTTCTTGTTGACATGTCCAAGACGATAATACCACAAGGATGCCTTATCCAGACTAGTGGAAGAATCAATATGCAATACATTATTTCCTAAGTTGTCTACAACCGACATAGTTTCATATACACCATCACAAGGTAATGCTTAAAAATAAAAAAAAGCACCATTATAAACGTTCATTATCAAATGAAAAAGTAAATCCTTGTTTTTAGAAACAATGAAAAGAAATAATATTTCTCGCCATTTTAGACGAGTAACAACATTTATTCAAATCTAATCTTAACCTACTACTAAGCAATAAAGAATAAGCTCCAATCTTGGTGACATGTGAAGCTTTCCTATTCCACATGATCAAGTTTATCTTCTCGTGCTCCACATCCTCACTTCTTTTTAGGCCCTACAAATCAGAACAAATGTGAACTCCACATCCTATATCAAGGACCCAACAATTAGTATATGGTGAGTTATTAGACAATATAGTGTAAATACCTGCATGTTTGGGTTTAACTTTCCCATCCTAAACATCCTGCAAGTACATGGGGCAGCTTCGCTTCCAGTGCCCCTTTTCCTGGCAATAGAAGCATTGTGCATCCTTCGGGTTGGAAGAGGGAGTGGCAGAACCACCTTTTGTTCAACTCGAAGAGGAGTCATCAAAAGACTTTCCTTTGGTACCCTTCGAAGGGGTTTTCCTGTTTTTCCCTTTACCATGCCCAATTGCCAGAACAGGGGCGACGATATTAGTGGTAACAACATTCTTACCTTTGAGACTACTTTCAGTAGTCCTCAAAAGTCCTTGAAGTTTGCTAAGTGTGACCTCCTCCTTATTCATATGATAGGTCCTGCGGAACTAATCATAATAAGAGGGTAAGGAGTGTAGAATAATATCTATTACTAACTCATCATCAAAGTTCATATTTAACTTTAGAAAACGGTCCACAAATCTTTGCATTTTCTGCAGGTGGCCCATGATAGACTCTTCATCCTTCATTTTTGTTGTTATCATGGAGGTGATGATTTCATACCTTTCCTAACGAGCACTTTGATGGTATCTTTCCAACAGGTCCTGGTGCATCTCATAAGGGTAGAAATATTCATAGGATTTATGGAGTTCTGTTGTCATGGTAGCCAACATGATACAAGATACCTTAGTGGCATCCTTCTCATGGCTAGTGTACTCAGAAATCTCCTTGGGAGTAGCAGAAGACTCATCAATGACCTTAAGTTCCTTGTTGAGGACATATTCCTTGTCCTCATAATGAGTGACCATCCTTATGCTTCTAATCCAATCATTGAAATTAGTTCCATCAAAGATGACTCTCCCACAAAAGTTCATGAGAGAGAAGGAGCCAATAGGGTTTCAGCCAGAAGCAACATTATTGGAAGAGATCTGAAAAGGAGAAAGACAAGTTTAGATTAGAAATAGAGTCCCTAGTAAGGCGCCCAAATGAAATATTAAGGCTGGGACCCAACCCGATATTTTATAACATGGAAGAGGGATGTCGTAATCAAAGCCACAAAATATTTGAAGGTAGGTAAATGATGATTTATCAGTTTCCACCATGAAAAACGAAAAAGATTATTAGGTTTTAATTAGATTGAAACTCCTAGATCTTTTGAGATTCATTGAACAATTCAACAACATGTTTAAATCTCGATTTTGCCCTTTAAGTTTGTGACTGGGATACCGGGGATCACAAACAAGGAGTAAATAACCATGCAAATTAACTTGGTACCCTTAATGTTATCACCTAATCGACGTGTCGGTTGTATGCTCCATCGATCTATGATAAACCTTAACCCACCCTTGTTAAGTGAAAATTAGTGTGCCAGTTAACCACACATGCTCCACTAACGACTTTAGCAAGGTGCAAAGTGTAATTTCATCCGTTAGCATCAATTTCACATTTTCCAAAAGTAACTAAGATTGGGAATTTATAAAAGGTTTAGTTACTTTATATTTAGCATTATACTTTTAATTAGAATTATAGTCTTTCTCCTACCCGTTTGGCTAACGACCCTCCACCAGTCAAGAAAGCGGTGGGTGAGAGTGGACACCCATTAAGCTACCACTTTATAGGCAACAACCTTATACCCCCTTATAGATCGGCTTCGTGAATGAGACCTACTAACGGTAAGATTGACTTGATGTTATACATACATACATACATATATATATATATATATATATATATATATATATATATATATATATATATATTCTAGGGATTGGAATTAAAGTTTTCAAAAGTGACTTTTCAAATTCCAAAACTTGAGGGCAAGTTCTGAAACTATTCAAAACGTTTCATTTCTATAATTTATGAATTTTAATGATTTTAATGGAAAAGAATCTTGGAATTCCATAACTTGAGGAAAAGTTATGGAGTTCATTAAAATGCATTTAGATCAACAAGTAAACTAACAAGCATGTCAAATAATTTCTATGATCTAACAAAACTCATAAGCATGCATAATTCATATCAGCAATTTTCAAGAATCATATGAACTTAATATAAAACTTGAAACTTTGAGAATTATCATTAAAATTGGATAAGCACAATCATTATCACATCAAAAACAGGTTTAACAATCTAAAAACAGTTTAGGGTAATGATCCTAGTCCAATTCCAGCATTAAAACTCGAAATTCTGCACTCAGGGCCTCCAACTTGTCGAGTGCATGAACCAACTCGACGAGTTGGATGAAATTTCACATGGACTTGCCGAGTCCCCCCAATGGACTCGGCGAGTTCACTGAACAGTGAGCAGAAAATCGATTTTTTTTAGCAATTTGCATCAAGTATAATTGAAAACAAGCGTAGTCTCTGATATAACTGATGGATTTTGAGCATTCTAACACTCCTATGGTGTGCATGCAACCCTAGAAACCTTTGATCTATGTTTTCTCTATTATACATGCAAACTTTCTTTTTCCAAGGTTTCATCCTAACTAGAATATGATTGGGGTATATGTAATATAAAAACTAGTAGAATGACATACCTTTCTTGTAGCTTGGATTTCTTAAGACTTTGTGAGCCTAGCACCCCAAATCTGATGCCTCAAATGCTACACACAACAACACCAATAATTGGAATAACTTGAGAGAAGATTACTATGCACCAAAATCTGCTAGCCCTTACTAGTATCTCTTAAGTGCCGTTTTTACAAGTATGAGGCTTCTTTATATAATATGCATATTAGGGTTACACCATGTAACTCATGCCTTTCCACATTACTCATGATACATGGGTTTTAACCTCCATGGAGTATCCATGGGTAACCACATAGGTTTAGCCCATCATAAAGAACTATGGATCATCAACCCACTATATAAGAATGAATGATTTACCAAATCAATCCCCATTTATTTGATTAGTCTCTTTTGATCACAAAATTAATTCCAAACTAACTCTTGATCAATACTAATTAAATAATTCATATTAATATATTAGAACATATAATATATTAATAAACCATAAATATCCTCTTCTCACAAAAGTCTATCCGAATTGTTCCGATGCCATGCAACCCAAATAGACCATGCGAAATCGGGTTATGTACATACCAAATATAGTTATGGATTTAGACACTTTATCCAACACTTTTTTATTTTCTTCTTAATCCATATCTTTTTTGTAGCAAAGTTCTTTTTGGATTTCATGACTAGCTTCTTAACAGGTGGATAAGTAGTAATTACTAATTTCTTTTCATTTATCCAAATTATTTTCTAGGGTTTTGATTTAGGAACATAAACCATATATTTGGCAAGATTCAGTTTTAATTTGGCCTTTTCTCTATACTTTTGATTGGTAATAGGAGTGTTATCAATCATTATTGTCTTGAGTTTTTCATCAGGCATTTTGTACATGACAGTTTTTGGATTTTCAGTCTTTTTGTGACTCTGAGTCCTTTTGGGACTTGTGATTTTTGTTTCTTATTTAACTTTTACTTAGAATTGGATTTGGTTTTGTTATAAGGTTGTTGCGCAAAGTTATTTTGAAAGATTTTTCCGATTTAGGTCTTTGGCTTTTAAAGAGTCTACACTTTGTTATGGGTCTAGGAGAGGAATCATCAAAGCTGTAGTGTTCTTGACATTTTGAGCATTGTCCGGTATCCAATTTGTCTATTCTTACTCCTTAGGGAAGAGTTTGTATCTTAGTGATGGATTTAATAGAAGTTTGCACTGAGACTTGTTGTAACATCCCGAGTTCAGGGGTGCAAAGTTCAGGGTTCAAAGTGAAAATGTGAATGATCAACTCGGCGAGTCCACGGGTAGACTCGGCGAGTAGGGTCGCGATTCTGGTCGCGTGTCTAGTGGCCAACTCGGCGAGTCGGTGGTTGGACTCGGCGAGTTGGTGCTGTGTGGAGAAAACCCTAATCCTAGGGATTTGGCCCTATATAAAGAACATAATACCCTCTCCCTAGCCTCTTTGCTCTCCCTTGAAGTCCAGAAACCCTAATATTCGTTGTGAGAGAATTAGAGAACATTTGGATCTTGAAGGGGTGTTTGTTGAAGAGATCTTTGAAGGTTAAAAGGCTTGGAGCAAGGGGCTTTTCAAGGTTTTGACTTATTCTTCTGTTGGAGCCTTCTTTTGAGGTAATGCTTTGTTGCTTGAGCTGTTATCCATTTAGATCTATCATTTGTGGGATTTTTGGGTGTATATCTAGTGTTATCTTGAGTTTGGAGGTTAGATCTGAGGTTGCTACCTCAGATCTAGAGTAGTGATGATCCAAAAGAGCATAAAGTCCCTGTTCAAGAGCTGTTGATGAAGTCTTTTAGCCCCAAACCTTAGCCCAAGAGTGTATTATTCTTAGATCTCCTTGGATTCACGTAAAGTTTGCCACTTTACGTGATGGATGGCTTGTATAAGAGTAGATCTATGGATTGGAGACCCTGCATGGCTTGAAAGCCACTATATGGGTTAAGATCTAGAGGTACTCGGCGAGTCATATGGGTGTACTCGGCGAGTTGGATGAAGAAAAGGCAGGAACTCGACGAGTTGGAAGAACAACTCGGCGAGTCTGTTGAAGCTGGCCTTGGACTCGGCGAGTCTGTTCGTGGACTCGGCGAGTCTGGTCTTGAGGTCCTAACCTTTTCTGGTTTATCTGAGAATCAGTGATTCAAGGGATGATTCAGTGAGTTGAGTACGGTTTGACTCAGAGTTGTGGGACTCGGCGAGTCTTGGGGCGACTCGGCGAGTTGAGTCGTGTTATGGGATTTTCAGAGCATGGGGACTCGACGAGTCAACGGGTTGACTCGGCGAGTAGAGTCAGTCAGGAGGGTTGGATTTGACTGAGGACTTTGACTTTGACCAAGAGTTGTCCAGTTGACTTCCAGGGGTATTTTGGTTGTTGTTGGTATTTTTTGGTTTCGGTGATTCAGTGGTGGAGTTCGTGACGGTGGTCGGAGCAGCGTGATCTTGTTCTTCAATCGGCAGTAGCAGGTGAGTCTTCTCACTATACTTTACCTTGAGTGGTAATTATAGTTATGTGACAGAGTTATTGTATGTTATCTATGTGATGAGTGGCACTGCATTATTTCTATGTGATTTATGTTGTGAGTATATTAGAGTTAGGACCGGAAGGTCCACAGAGCTAGGACCAGAGGGTCCACAGAGTTAGGTTTAGAGTTATGTGCCAGTGTAATTGTATGCTATTTATTTTCTGGCATTTATTATGGTATGTGATATGCATGATTCAGAGTTATCAGAGTTAGGACCTTGGGGTCCATAGAGTTAGGACCAGAGGGTCCACAGAGAATTGCGACTGGAGGGTCCCACTGAGACACACGGACCAGAGGGTCAACAGAGTTATAGCCTCGAGTGGCTAATATATGTTACCGTGGTATTTTTGGGAACTCACTAAGCTTCGTGCTTACAGTGTTTTGTGTTATATGTTTCAGGTTTTCTCAGGATCACGGGGCGGCACCGGCTCGATTATACACACCAGGAGAAGTGTTTGTTTGAGGATCCTGGTTTATTAATTGATTGAACAAAAGAGTTATGTATTGTAACTTAATCAAATGGGATTTTTATGAAAAGTGTTAAAAAGATAGACTATTTAATTTTCAAAAAAAAAATTTGTTTGAAAAATTACTGTGTTACACTTTTGTTGAGTGAGATATCACAGTATATGCAGTACTCACCTCTCCTGGGATATTTGGCTTTGGAGATGCTTTTGGTTTTCCATAGTGATTTCTTCGTTCAAGTAAAATCTTGAGCCAGGATTATATCGATCCAATGACTAGTATGGATTGCATATTTTCAGAGAGTCTTGTGGATTATGGGACAATTTCTTCAACAACACAGTTATTGTTTAGGACATGAAGTTTTCCAAAATGACATTGAATGTCTTCGGGATAGGTCTTGTCATTTATTAGGAAGTGAAAGTTCCTATCAAGTGGTACATATGGATGTTCGACATCAAACAAAGGTGGATATTTCTCTCCGGTATTATAACCAGTTGACCATCCCCAGTTATAAGTGTTGTCTACGGACCCATTATTAACTAAATTTTCAATTGCTTCACTTTCATTAAAGATCTTTTATATTAATTTGTTTAAGCATACAATTTCATTTCGGACTAGATCCCATTGATTAAAAGCAACGTCTAATTGAGTTTCACTAAGTAATCTACCATCCTTTTCTAGTTTCAAATCCGCTTCTAATATGATGACCTTAAGCTTTTGTCTTCTAGACTTCCTCTCAAGTGGTACGACTCTTAGGTCACTATGTTGTTTTCATCTAAGTCCTTGTTGTAGTCTGAAAGGACGTTATCACACTTTTGAGTAATTTGTACAATATATGGTTCACATTTATGCATGTTGTAATTATTTGACTAAATCATAAGTTTCACCTGTTCAATGATGTTGATGGTTCCTTCCTTTGACATGAATCAATAGTTCTTCTTCATCTCTTCAGTGTTCTCCTTTGCAACTAGACATAGCTTGCCTGTTGTCCTCTTGTTATCATTGTCTTCATCTTCATCTCCCGAGGACCAAACTTAATGGTCTCTTCTCACTTGTGTTGTAAAAGCTTTCTCAATCTTCTACTTATCTTCAGCTTCTTGAGCCATTCTATGGTAGAATGCTTTGTCTTTTACAATATTGGCTTTGCAGTCTCTAGCAAAATGATTTTCTTTGTGACATTTGTGGCATATGAGAACTCCTTCATTTTTCTCTTCTGTATCTTCTATGGTATCTGAAGATTTTTCTTCTTTTGATGCTTTAGAGGAGTGTGAGATCATTACTAGTTTGTTTTGAGACTGAGGCTGATAGGATGGATTTCTAGGATATTTGGAAGACTGAGGGTAGTGTTGATGGAAGTTGTTTTGAGGATGGTAGTTACGGTGAAACAAAGGTCTTGTAAAGTGTAGGTTTTTACCATAGTTGAGAGGAGGGAGTCTGTTGAACTGTTGGCTAACAAATACCAATGCATGTTGAAAAAGCTTCATCATCTTCGTGTTGAATTTCTGATTCATATGAACATAATGTGTCTTCATATGAAGTTTGATATGGTGATTTTACTATATGATGATACTGATGAAATGGGTTGGTAGTTTGCAGTGAATGGGCGACTAAGGTGAGTGGTCCGCTTAGATCCATGTATTCCTTCATCACCGTTGATTACTGAGCTTCTAGTTCACTGTAGAGTTTATACAACAAAAGAGTTTTGATTTTGCTATCACCTTGAACTATCATCTTCAACATTGTCCATTGTTTTCCCAAGCCATTTAGGAACTGTAGGTTTGTTTCATGATTACTACGAGTGACTCATGTATTCTAGAGTTTGGTCACAATGAATTTGAATCTTTTGAAGGAGTCATCGAGACTTTCACCAAGAAGAGCTTTAAAGTTGTTGAACTGGTTTAGAGTAGTTGCCGCTTTTTGTCTTGAGCTTAATCTATACCTACATAAAGATTTTTAATAACATCCCATATTTCTTTTGTTGATTTACAGTTGATGATAAGATCAAAAATGTCGGGTGGAATTCCACAAGAGATTTCATAGAAACAAATTTCATCTTTCTCCGTCGTGCTAATGCCATCGTTGGTAGGTCTGATCATGGCTACGTGTCCACCTCCAAGTCTAACTTGAACATCATTGACGACAAATGGAGTAAGGACAGGTACATGTGGTCCTTTTTCAATGGATCTCCAAACTTCTTTATCTAGTCTTTTTAAATATCTTTCCAGACATTAAGACCAATGATACTATTCACTTGTAACGAGTATTGGAGTTCTATTAGAACCTCCAAAATTGTTGGATATATTTAAAAAGTAAGTTTGTGCCATATTTCCTTAAAAATAAAGAGCTAAGTGGTATAGAAGGCTTTTAAATCAGAGTTCTTCTTTTGAAAACGAGTTTTTTTAAAGAAAAATTAAAAAAGCAACCACTATGGCTCTAATACCAATTGTTGAGTAAAAAAGAGGTTTAATCTTTGAATGATATTGAGATAAGTACAGAATTAATGGATATTTTAATGAAGCTCAACAATAACTAGATTGTGGAATAATACTGAAGAAATATAGCATCAAGTTTACTTTAAAATATAAGCAAGCAAATAAAACTTTTGTTGAATCGTAACACGACTTGCATTCAAGACCAAGTTAGAAAGTGATGAACAACTAAATATGAAAGATAATATTTATAAAGAGACTTTCTGTATTAATATAATGATTACATAGAAAAGATACCGGAAGTGGAGAGCCTTAATAGATTGATCAACAAGATCATCAATTTATAGGACAAAACAATACACATTAAATTAAAAAATAAGAGTAGCTTGGGCGGCCCTATTGCCCATGACTGATTTGTATGTTCTTGGTTCTTTTATTCTTATGCATTTAGGATTCACTTATTAGGGATTTTGGTTGGTTGTTTGAACCGATGATGTGTCTTGGTGTGTTTCGGCATCCTACTTCACATCTTCAACTCTTATGATTTCTACATGTTTAATTGTAGTTGGAAATGTATCAAACTATTTTGTTGAAGTCCTTGACTCTCCATTTTTAATGTGTTATTGTTCCAATTACTTGATGAAATAGTCAAAATCATGAGTCGAATTGCCTTTTTTGGTGGTATAGTTTTCTACATATGATTTTCCTGTATATAAGACCTTGTTTTGAACCATTCGAAAATCTTTCAAAATAGCCCCTAAGTGTCTTGATATTTAGTTGAATATGTGTTTGTTTCACAGTAAAAATATGTCAACATCTATTTTCAAAAGTCTTGAAATTCTTGGTTGTTATATATTGTATTTTTCTTCCCAAAAACCTTAACCAAAAGGGTTGAAATAGCCACCTTAATTTCATATAAATCTTTTTAGAGTCCCCCCCCCCCCAAATACATATTAGTATGTGCCTTAATATGGCTTAATGAAATCTTTAATGGTGGGAGTAGAGTTATGTGTTTGGTGTCATTATAGGATCCTACTTTCAATCAAGTTTTAATCACCTCTTTGGTGTTTTCATTAAGTATTCAATCCATGTACTAAGACTCTTTTTCAAGGCCAAATGAGTGAAAATTTGAGTAATTTTAATCCCTTGGCTAAAGCCTTAATGTGTTTGTTGATTTTTGTAAATTACAAATCTGGATAGATTCGTTGACATCTCTTGAGAGGCATGTAGAAGACCATTTTGGTCCAAATTATAGAAAATCACCACAAGAACAAAGTTATAGGAAACCGAGTCTAGTTTTTAGAAAGATTGATATCAGTTCAATTGGAGATCTAAGGTGTGTAATTGAAATGTGTAATCCATATATGGTGATTTGATTCACACTAGGATGACCTTATCATTACTTTTGCTTGATGTTGATATGATGTTTGTGATGCTACCAAATTCTTTGTGTCATTTCTATGTTAAAAGTTAATTGTTATGTGATGTCACTTTGACAAACTTCATGTATATGGTATGCTATCTTAATTTACTTGAAATAATGTTGTGTGACTATGTGTAGATGCTTTCTCGCTAGATATAGTGTATGTTTTAATATTCTATTAGATATTAAGATTTCTTGCTTTATTTGATGTATGGTTGATCTTGTGGCGATATGTGTAGAGGGTATAGGTAGTTGTTAATCTTTTCCTAAAACCATATTTGGACCATTGAGGATGCCTAATATGTAGAAAGAATGCCTATATAAGGAGCTACAACCATAAAGATTATTAGTTACCGGTCCTTCTAGATGGTCGTGTGACACTATTTGTGGGCACTTCAATGTTTGTGGGATGAAGTGATGTCGGTCCCTTGTTCGTGGCCAGTATATGCATTACATGGGACTCGGTAGGTGTTGCGGTACAATTGGCACCCCGTATACCGATTCCTGAACGACATGACAAAGTACTTGTATATTGAAAAGTCGAAGTAGTGAAAGTGGAGTCTGAGGAATGGTGTTTCGTTTGAAATTCATGAGCCACTTACAACATTCAACTAGTCGTGCACACAAGTAATAAACACTGTGTTTCTATTGGGTTAGGTAGCACTAAGGAGCACATGTCTATCATATGGTTAGAAAGATATAATAAAAGGTTTAATATATAACAAAAGCTTGGTTATTTAATAAAAGGTCGAATAAATAATGAAAGATTGGTTATATGTGAAATGTGATTATTCATATGCTATGTGGTTGTTTATATAGTATACGATTAATCATATATGTTGTGTTGTAGAATTACGGTTGAATATATATGCATGTATGTGGTTGAATATGTGATTGAATATTATGAGATGCGGTTGTTTGCTAAGTCTTATTTTTCTATCATGTTTTCTGTTTTATCATAAAACGAATGATTGACCCATTTCGGGTTTGTATGTTTTATGTGAAACCTTTACAACTCACTTAGCAGAGGATGAAACTTGTTTCTTCACCCTTGTGCCTTTAATTACTGCAGACAGCTTAGGAGATTTGATTGGTGATAGAAGGTTACCGTTGGCGTAGTTTAGTTGGATTTGATGATACCACCTTCGACACATGTGATGTTTTACCATATTAGACATGTACTGATGTTATGTTTTAAATGTTTTGAAATTATGATTTCGATTTAGAGGTAGTGTTGTGATTTGAAATGTTTTAAAATAACTAAACCATTCCACTAACCTATTTTGTTAATTATTTTTTGAAATAAAAGAAAAAAATATGGTTAAAATCATGACGTTATAAATGACCCCTTGAGATCTAACTTGATGGATCAATGTAAGCAATGAGTATACCATATTGTTTTGGGGATTCCTTGGCCAATATTTGTCATTAAAGTCAACCATGTTTGGGGGATTGAGTATAAACAACTATGGGAATAAACACCAACTATGTTACACAATACATATGTGGGTTATAATTTCACACTAAAACATATTTTAGAAGATTGTCTAGAATAATCAAGTGTTGTCATCTTACTTTGGTAGATGACCCATACATACCTCCTTGGTTTCCTTATACAGACCCACCATTTCTGATTATCTAAAGGAATACCAGTGTAGTACTCTGATATGTAACCTGTACACTAACACATAATAGTGCCACATAACAGAGCTCTACTCCCTATTCAAATCTCACACTCACACTCAATATCAAACTACTCAGTTATTCAACTTACTTTGAACTAAGTATTCTTGATAAGCCTTAGTTTATAACTAGACCATAATATAATACATGTAATCAGCTTCAAATACCATTTTCCTATTCATCTTATACTATCATAAAATAGGGTATACATTTAACACAAAGTAGTAAGTATTTTCTGTACATTTAATATATTTAAAGTAATAGTACTTCTATTAAGATTGTCATGTAGTATTACCAAATATTCATTTAACGTATATATACCATATATGGCTCATACAATGTATGTCATGTAGTATTACCCAATATACATTTAACACATATTCCAAAAAATAAGCATTTAATTCACATATAAGCTTTCAACTGATATTTAATACTTTTATTAAAATCGCACTCATGAAGGTAGCTAATCACTTACATATAAGGCATACTTTTAGCATAGAATACAAATAGCAAGCTTTCAACATATATTTAATCTTTTAAGTAATAGATACTTTTATTGAAGTCCTGCTCTTAAAAGTATGTATGCACTCACCTGATTGAGGTGCAAGATTTGTGGGAAAGTTAGCTCCTCGACTAAAACATAAGTTTTCCCTTTTAACGACCTAAATATGAATATTACTAAGTCAAGGTATTTGTTTATATATATAAGGTTATATTAACGGATTCTAGATTCTTCATTAATCCCATTGAATACCAAGTTCTATCAAATAAGGAATGACCAGATAAGATCATTTTTGGAGATAGGACATGTATGGTATATAAATATACTCTTTAGAAAATCCACTTTCAACACCTCACTAAGATCTTGCCTAGACATCACTCTCGTAAGTATATAAATCAGTATAACAACTAAAATTACTGATATTTCTTATTCATAGGTTCATAATAGCGATAATGAACATAAATATTAGTTACACTTGATAATCATAGTAAGTGTAACTCAACCTGCATGTTTTCTAGCAAAAAATAGGAAACTTTGTGGGCGTAACTTCAAGGATGAATACTTCTTTCATCGGTCTTTCCAATTCCACAGAGCCTCTCTAAGATGCACGAAAACTCAGAAATCTGATCTTAGGGGTGCAGAAAAGAGGTGGAGAGGTAATTGTGTGAAAATATGAAGAAAAGTGAAGCTATTTATAGATTTTTTTGAAGGGCATGCCACAACTGGTGACATGTATGTTTCTTGTTGTACCACGTGTCATCCAATAGGTTGGGAAAAGGGTTGTCCGGTTCTGTTACGTGGCACCTTCTGGGTTGTGTCGCGTCTCTTTCAACATGTAAATTCTTGCAATCTTTGATATATTGTATCTCTTTGCATGCCTATCAATATTTGATATTTTATCAGGGAAAATGCACAAAGAAAATTCTATTTTGTCCGAGAAAGCATTAGTATACTCATAAATAGACATGTTTCTCTTCTTCAACGCTAGAAATTGGTTCTCCAACTCAAGCATGTTATGAGATGAGCAAAACATGCATTTCAAGTACACCAGAAATTATGCTCATGTCAATTGCAGTGGCTTGTTAGGACTTATCGTATTTCCTAATGCGTTCTACCAAAAAATTGTTTCACCCTTAAGTTGACGATCAACGAAGGTGGTCTGCGACTTTCCCGTGCAACCACACATGATGAATGTTAACTCCATTTTGGAAATCCACTCATAACTACAATTGGATTCTCTCTTCCATGAAAAGATGGCAGTTCGCAAGTCAAAAAATACATATACTTGCATATGCCTCTTAGATTATCATCATCCCTCCTGGCTTCTAGTTTTTTTGTAGAGGAGGAGGTGGCCCTTGATTGCTTCCTGAATCTTCATTTCCTTCCTGAACCGTTGGTTTGTGAGTAGGAATTGTCTCAGTATTTAGTGACACTATGCCTCTATGATTTTCCAGTTCTTGACTTTGGAAACCCCTAAACTCAAGTTGTTGTTGATCCAACAAGGTTTGCTCATTAACCGAGCTTCATCAATCATGAAAGGAACAACTCTTTCTGAGGTACTGGAACTCTATTATTATTAACGAATCAACCCATCCTGGTAATCGTCATTTTGTTATATACTTATAGAATATGAGTAATTCACATATTAATATCTTAATTACTAATAATAGCCTATAAGACATCTCTCCTAAATTATGCTCATATACAAATAGACAATAAGGTATGCAACTAAAGCAAGCTATATCACAAATCAAATAGCACATAATAATAACTTAGGCATCTATCCTAAAGTAAGCTAGTGCGTGTATCTATATAATAGAAATTTAGGTATACAACCCAAAATATAATAGACACTCTCCTCGCCATCATCACTTAGCATTCGAAGTTTAAGTCTAGAAAATCTTAATTCCTAGTTCGCTTAATCTAATGTCCAGATAGCAACTATGACATTCCCTATTTTCTAAAATCGAGAAAACTTTTCTTTATGCTTTCAAAAAACATTGTCTTTGTTTGCGGAAAGTCACAGCTTATTAAAATGTTTTGAGTACAAATTTTGTTTCAAAATATCAAAACCCTAAGGATATCATTATCAATACACAACATATATTATATCAAAAAGACATATAGGCCCTAAATACAATTAGAGGTTGTCTCTTATTCACTCGACATCCTAATCAAGTTCTAACAGCCTTGTCACTGCTACATCTAACGCGTATAATTTGAGTGGGTCGGGTTTGGGAGCCTGGTGAGACACGCAAGGTTTTCAATCATACAATATTATTATGATAATAATCCAGAAGTATAAATCTCGCAAAACCAACTATTACCAAAAAAATATAGATATAACATACTATATATATATATATATATATATATATATATATATATATATATATATATATATATATATATATATATATAAGACTTTGTGAGCCTAGCACCCTAAATGTTGTGCCTTAAATGTTGCACACAACACTACAACCTTGGAACAACTAGAGAGAATACTTCTACACTTCAAAACCGGCTATGCCCTTACAAGAATACTTTAGTGCCCGATTTTCCTAGCCATGGGGTCCCTTTTATAGTGGTGTCACAATTAGGGTTTCATCATGAAGACTCATAATTGTCATGACTCTTCCATTCTCATGACCCATGGGTTTGTAACTCCCATAGACTATCCATGGAGCTCTAAATAGTTATATCCATAACCCATAAACCATGGATCATTTAATCCACTATAAAAGTTTAGATGATTGTCATAATCAGCCCCATATATTTAATTAGTTTCAACTTGATCACCAAATTAATACTTAAATTAATATTTGATCAAGACTAATTAAATAATACTATTATATATATATATATATATATATATATATATATATATATATATATATATATATATATATATATATATATATATATGACACTATACCTTTTACCCTTCTTTATCTGACTCGTCAATTCTTACACATTGATCCTATAAAAATTATCCATTGAGATCTAACATGATGGACCACTGTAAGGAAAGTAGACCATACTGCTTCAGGGATTCCTTGGCTAATATTACTCATTAAAGGGAATCATGTTTGGGGGATACAATATAAACACCTAGGAGAAGGAACACCCACTATGTTACATAGTACATCTATAGGTTATAAATACACACTAACAATGTAGTTCAAAAGACTTTCTAGAATAATCGTGTGTTTTCATCCAACTCTAGTAGATGGCACATACATACCTACTTGGTTACATGATACAGACCCACCATTTCTGGTTGTCTAAAAGAATATTGGTGTAGTACTTAAATACGTAACACAAACAGTAGCACATAATAGTGTCACAAAACATAGCTCTACTGTAACACCCGATTCAAGGTACTTTTCATTTAGACCCTTAGTGTGTAGATATTTTGCAAAATTGGTCCCTAAGGGGCATTGTTGCCATTTTCAGAAAAATGGGAGTACGTTGGGCATATTTCATGTATGCTGGGTGTACACAATTAGGGAACATACCTTAATTTTATGGTTTGGACCCTATTTAAGAAACATTATCACCTATGATCCTCTCATTTCCCATCCTCTAGTACCCTTTGAGCCTCATTTCAAAACTCTAACCCATATAAAGAAGATTTGACCTCTTTTTATATGTTTTAGTGTGTGTTGGTGACCCTTGAGGAAGAAGAAACTTGATGAAGGAGGTTTGATCAAGGGAGAGCTTGTAGATCCAAGTTCCACTCATTATTTCCAACTTCAATGAGGTATAAAGCTTGGAACTTGCTCATTGTATGCTTAGATATAGTTATTATGGACTTTTGGTCACTTTTTGCTCCCATGAATGAGATCTAGTGTGATTCTTCCACTCTAAAAGTTATGAGTTGCTTCTCTTGATGTTTCTGAGGTCCCTAGTCCATAAAGTTAGCATCTTGATGGTTTAGAGTCAACCATGCATATATTTATGTCCATTTGGTGAAAGTAGGATTCTAGATTTAGGGATTGAGTTCTTTTGAGCCATGAAAAGGCTCCACGTTAGTAACTTTATGGATTAAGACGTTCCCCAAGGCTTGGATCTGAAGTTTGGACGTCTGGTTGTAAGCATAAGTGCTTAATATGAAATTTTGCTTAATGGGTGTGTACGCTATGCGTACGTGTTCAAGTCCCCGACCTGGCAAGCCACCCAGTACGTCAGGCGTACTTCTGGTACGTGTAGCATACTAGGCCTACTCATGGGATTTTATGGTTTAGGCTATATTTGGGCTATTACGGTTTTAGGCTTTGTTAGGCCACTAGCCTTTTTAACTATGGGCCTATGTTCGGCTTTCGGCCTTCCTGGATTTAGATCCATATTGGGATTTAGGTGTACTTTAGTAATTGGGCCACTACTGGGCTTTTAGTTCCATTGAGTTTGGGCCTCGGGTATTAGGCCAAGTGAGGGAAGGGTAAAATGGTCTTGTACCCTAGGTGTTGGACAAATGAACTAGATTCCCGGTTATGGTTTATGGCCCAATTATTAATTCAGGTTTATTTGATTGGTTGGCATGGAGATTCTTTGGTTCAACAACATGATCATCTGTTTGACTAACAACGGACTGTGGTGAGTTTGCTAAATATATAATACGACACTAGGATATGTTTTGTTCTTTTAGTCTTTGTGACACCTGTTATATTTTGTATATGCATGTGTGCCTGTTTTCCATATGTAGGTGGGGTGAAATAGACCCGGGGGTCAAATACCTCTGGTACAGCCTTGTGTTGACGTATGAATTGAAATAGACTCGGGATGAAATAGACCCAGGAGTGAGATAGACCCAATGCAGCCTAGGGACGACACATTAGTTACAATACACTCGGGGGTGAAATAGAAATGGGGGTGAAGTAAACCCGAGACAGCCTTGAGCTGGCATATATGTATAGTATGTGGTATTTTAGGGAAGTCACTAACTTTCTGCTTACAGTTTTCAGTTTATGTTTCAGGAGCTTTCGAATCGAAGGGGAAGAGCTTGGGATGATCACATCGCACACGCCATGACTTTTCACTTATTTGACTCCGATGTGTTTTAGATGATTATGAATACACTATGATTCCCCTTTGTTTTTGATAAACTCATTTGGTTCATGTTTTATTTAATATAAAAAAGAATTTGGCTTTAAGTTTTGGGACGTTACAAGTTGGGATCAAAGCCTTGGTTTGAGAGACTCAGGCATATTCTCGGGTATATCTGAACCCAAACTGTGGGTTTGACAAATTTTTCATAAAATCGAAATGTTTTATAAAAAGGAGTTTTCTAATAAAACAAAGGGGTGAATCTGTGAATCACATGCTAGATTAGGGCTAAGGATTTGCTCAGGATTGCATGATAGAATGCTAGGAGAGATGCATTTATATGCTTACAGTATGAGCTTATAGACATGCATGCTAGTACTGATTAGTTACTGATAGGATGGCCTGTTTAGGTTATGCCTTGATTCCAATTACTCTATGCTCGAATTTTGCTTGCTTTGTTGTTTTAGGAGTTTCCATTAAGATCATCTAACTAGTAAGCAAATATGTTATGTTATGTATTACCGAGATTATATAATTTTATAAGGTTAGGTTTCACCCTATTACACAACTCTTGTTTGAATCCAACCGTTGTAGTGTGAGAACTTTCATTTGGAGAATTATCTGGTGTCAGTGGTATGTAATTGTATTCATAAGCTAATTAGAGGGTGCTAAGGGGGGGAGTTCCTTCTGCAGTTGTTGGAAAAGAGTGGTGTGGTGGTAGCCCTAGGAAAATCTATGAGGCGATTCAGTGCCGAGAGCCTTGTCTCATTGAGGATTGTTTGGATTGATAAGGGAATGACTTGGAGGATTAGGGGTGATCCTTCAGGAAAGTACAGATAGATGTGTAAGTATTATAGGCACGTACTACAAGAAGCAGAGGATTCGTACCTGAGTCAAGGAATGTCACGATGATACCAGGAAGCCTCTAGAATATGGGATTCCCCGATGTGTATATGTGTTTTGATGGTTTGAGTGGTCTATTTTTAGTATGGTGGCCACACGAGAAGGTTATGGAAACAGTTCGGGTTCGGGAACTGGTGCTAGACATACGAATGATCAGATATGGGAGTTCATTTCATCAGAGATTACCCCGTTATTCTTGAGCAGACTATTGTGATCTTCGGTACGATCAAGGAGAGTATCATGGAGATTCTGGATGAGCGCTTGGGTGCTTTTCGTTCTGATATGGTGGAAATGATGGTAGCTTGCACTTATACTTTCCATGAGTTTCGGGCATGTGGGGCTCCAGAGTTCTTCGGGAAGAATGACCCGATTGTAAGAGGACATTGGTTAGCGGATGTCACAAACACCCACCGTACTAGCTGTTTCCCCAAGAGGATAAAGGTTGACTTGCATCCTTTCTTATTAATGATAGAGCTTGAGATTGGTGGGAGGATATTGGACACGCCTTGGGAGGTGAGGCGGTTGTGTCGATACTTGGGAGGATTTTGTGACGAGGTTTCGGGCTGAGTTTGCACCTGTGATTAAGGTCCAATAGTTGGCTAGGAAATTCCAGGACCTTCTCTAGACTACTGAGACGGTGGTGAAGATCATTATGATCCATGACAGCGCTTTACTGGTTACGCAGTGTGTGGCGGACGAGGAGATGAAGAAGGCGAGATATGATGATATGTTGAGGAGTGATATCAGACAGATTGTGAGTATATCTAGTTGCAAGACTTTAGATGACATGGTTCCGAGGGACAAAGAGGGGGGGGGGGGGGGGATTGATTTGGAGATGGAGAAGAAGAGGAAGTCAGATTAGGTTCAGGGTTCTAAGGGTTCAGGCAAGAGGCCCAAGGTGTTTCATTCGAGATCGAGGGGCTAGTAGGTCCAAGGCTGTTGTGGCAAGTGTGGGAAGATGCACGATGACGCGTGCAGTGATGGTAGATCAGGCTGCTACAAGTGCGGAAAGACTAGACACTTTAGCCGGTATTACACAACCAACACCTAGGGATCAAGTCTGATTTGTTTTCATTGCAATGAGAGGGGCCGTAAAAAAGCTGATTGTCCGATTTTAACAGTGGCAGGACCAGTTGCAGCACCTCCTCCGGCGACCCTACGAATTACAGATGGCCTTCAGGGCAAAGCAGAGGCGCCTGTGGTGAGGAGTCGGGCATTTCAACTAACAGCCGAGGAGGCTCGTGCAACACCAAATGTGGTGCCGGGTATGTGTCTTCTCCTTATCTCTTTATTTATGTTAAATTTTTTTCTTATGTTTGGGTTCTCCTTTTAGGCTCGTTCCATGTGAACGGTATCTCTGCTCTGGTTTTGTTTGATTCAGGGGCTACCTGATCCTTTGTATCTCTTATGCTCAACCAGAGGTTCATTGATGCCCCAAGGGAGTTGGATTATCCGTTCGAGGTTGAGATTGTTGATGATCTTCCTATGTGGGTATCGAGGGTTCATTGAGACTGTGTATTGGAGTTACTTAGTGAGCGGTACCCAATTAATTTGGTTCCTATCCCTTCTCGTGACAACAAGGTTATTATGGGGATAGATTGGTTGAGCCCTAATGGGACAGTGATTGACTGGGAGTGTCAGTTGGTACATGCTCGAAGCCTAAGTGGCAGATAGTTAGTGATCTAGGGAGAGGGTGCTCAGTGGGGGTCGATTCTATGTTTAGCAGTTAGGGCCAGATGCTATCTTCAGCAAGGATGTTCTGGATTTATGGCCTATGTGATGGATACCCGGGAAAAGGGTAAGATAACAGTGGATGATGTACCAATTGTTTTCGAATATCTGGATATGTTCCCAGAGGATTTGGCGGGAGTGCCTCCGGAGAGGCAGGTGGAGTTTCGGATTGACTTGGTTCCTAGCGTGGCTCTGATAGCCAAAGCAGTTTATTTACTAGCACCTCCAGAGATGTTGGAGTTATCTACACCACTGTAGGAGCTGTTACCTAAGGGATTTATCCGGCCAAGTAGTTCGCCATGGGGAGCACCTATCTTATTTGTAAGGAAAAAGGATGGGTCACATCGGATGTGTATGGACTATCGGGATCTGAATAAGCTAACGATGAAGAACCGTTACCCGCTCCTGAGGATTTACGATTTAATTGACCAGCTCCAGGGTGCATCTTGGTTTTGGAAGATTAATCTGCTTTGTGATGAGGAAGGTATAATATGGCCTTCCGAACTCATTAAGGTCATTACGAGTTTGTGATGATGCCCTTCGGGCTCATCAATTCTCTAGCCACATTCATGGATCTCATGAATTGCATATGCAGGCCTATTTTGGATCAGTATGTGATTGTGTTTATTGATGACATTCTGGTCTATTACAAGACCCAGGAGCAACATGGGGAGCATACGAGGAAGGTATTGGAGACTCTGAGGAGGGAGAGCTTGTATGTGAAGTTCTCCAAGTGTGAGTCCTGGTTGCGCGAGGTGTAGTTTTTGAGGCACCTTGTCAACCAGAACGGTATTCTCCCTAATCCGGCTAACGTCCAGGCGGTGATGAGGTGGGAAGTTTCGAGGTCTCCATAGAGTTTCCTTGGATTGGCAGGTTACTATCCAGGATTTATTCAGGATTTCTCCAAGATAGCGGTTCCTTTGACCCAATTAATGAAGAATACCATCACATTTCATTGGGGGCCTAAGCAGCAGGCAAGTTTTGAGACTATGAGGTAGAGAATATGTGAGTTTCCGATTCTGACTCTGCGGGAGGGTGTTGAGGATTTTGTGGTGTACTGTGATGCATCAATCATGAGTTTGGGTGCAGTATTGATGCAACGGGGTCATGCGATCGCTTATGATTCAAGGCAGTTGAAGCCTCATGAGGAGAATTACCCTACACATGATTTGGAGTTGGGGGTTGTGGTGTTCGCCCTCAAGATTTGGCAACATTACATCTATGGGGTCCGATGTACTATGTACAAATATCATAAGATCCTGCGGTATTTGATGGATCAACCGAATTTGAATATAAGGCAACGTAGATGGTTGGATGTGGTGAAGGATTATGATTATGAGTTTGTTTATCACTCAGGGAAGGCCAACATGGTAGGTAATGCTATCAGCTACAAGGCGGTCGCTGCTCTGATCAGGGATGTGTGTTTGAGTATGACAGTGATTACCCCACTCTTAGAGTAGATTTGGGTGGCTCGGGTTATGGTTATGAAAGAAGATCACCAGAAGAGTGAGCGCATAGTGGATCAGGTGTCTTCCTTTGATTATGATAGCTAGGGATTGTTGACCCTTCATCGGAGGGTATGGGTTCCATATTGGGATGGTGTGCATCAGGTTTTTATGGCCTATGTGATGGATACCCGGGAAAAGGGTAAGATAAAAGTGGATGATGTACCAATTGTTTTCGAATATCTGGATATGTTCCCAGAGGATTTGGCGGGAGTGCCTCCGGAGAGGCAGGTGGAGTTTCGGATTGACTTGGTTCCTAGTGTGGCTCTGATAGCCAAAGCAGTTTATTTACTAGCACCTCCAGAGATGTTGGAGTTATCTACACCACTGTAGGAGCTGTTACCTAAGGGATTTATCCGGCCAAGTAGTTCGCCATGGGGAGCACCTATCTTATTTGTAAGGAAAAAGGATGGGTCACATCGGATGTGTATGGACTATCGGGATCTGAATAAGCTAACGATGAAGAACCGTTACCCGCTCCTGAGGATTTACGATTTATTTGACCAGCTCCAGGGTGCATCTTGGTTTTGGAAGATTAATCTGCTTTGTGATGAGGAAGGTATAATATGGCCTTCCGAACTCATTAAGGTCATTACGAGTTTGTGATGATGCCCTTCGGGCTCATCAATTCTCTAGCCACATTCATGGATCTCATGAATTGCATATGCAGGCCTATTTTGGATCAGTATGTGATTGTGTTTATTGATGACATTCTGGTCTATTCCAAGACCCAGGAGCAACATGGGGAGCATACGAGGAAGGTATTGGAGACTCTGAGGAGGGAGATCTTGTATGTGAAGTTCTCCAAGTGTGAGTTCTGGTTGCGCGAGGTGTAGTTTTTGAGGCACCTTGTCAACCAGAACGGTATTCTCCCTAATCCGGCTAACGTCCAGGCGGTGATGAGGTGGGAAGTTTCGAGGTGTCCATAGAGTTTCCTTGGATTGGCAGGTTACTATCCAGGATTTATTCAGGATTTCTCCAAGATAGCGGTTCCTTTCACCCGATTAATGAAGAATGCCATCACATTTCATTGGGGGCCTAAGCAGCAGGCAAGTTTTGAGACTATGAGGTAGAGAATATGTGAGTTTCCGATTCTGACTCTGCGGGAGGGTGTTGAGGATTTTGTGGTGTACTATGATGCATCAATCATGAGTTTGGGTGCAGTATTGATGCAACGGGGTCATGCGATCGCTTATGATTCAAGGCAGTTGAAGCCTCATGAGGAGAATTACCCTACACATGATTTGGAGTTGGGGGTTGTGGTGTTCGCCCTCAAGATTTGGCGACATTACATCTATGGGGTCCGCTGTACTATGTACAGATATCATAAGA
Organism: Lactuca sativa; assembly: GCF_002870075.4. Lineage (NCBI taxonomy): Eukaryota > Viridiplantae > Streptophyta > Magnoliopsida > Asterales > Asteraceae > Lactuca > Lactuca sativa. Next base: position 126,063,223 of record NC_056625.2, on the reverse strand, counting down.
TCCTGCGGTATTTGATAGATCAACCGAATTTGAATATAAGGCAGCGTAGATGGTTGGATGTGGTGAAGGATTATGATTATGAGTTTGTTTATCACTCGGGGAAGGCCAACATGGTAGGTAATGCTATCAGCTGCAAGGCGGTCGCTGCTCTGACCAGGGATGTGTGTTTGAGTATGACAGTGATTACCCCACTCTTAGAGTAGATTTGGGTGGCTCAGGTTAAGGTTATGAAGGAAGATCACAAGAAAAGTGAGCGCATAGTGGATCAGGTGTCTTCCTTTGATTATGATAGCTAGGGATTGTTGACCCTTCATCGGAGGGTATGGGTTCCATATTGGGATGGTGTGCATCAGGTTTTTATGGCCTATGTGATGGATACCCGGGAAAAGGGTAAGATAAAAGTGGATGATGTACCAATTGTTTTCGAATATCTGGATATGTTCCCAGAGGATTTGGCGGGAGTGCCTCCGGAAAGGCAGGTGGAGTTGCGGATTGACTTGGTTCCTAGCGTGGCTCTGATAGCCAAAGCAGTTTATTTACTAGCACCTCCAGAGATGTTGGAGTTATCTACACCACTGTAGGAGCTGTTACCTAAGGGATTTATCCGGCCAAGTAGTTCGCCATGGGGAGCACCTATCTTATTTGTAAGGAATAAGGATGGGTCACATCGGATGTGTATGGACTATCGGGATCTGAATAAGATAACGATGAAGAATCGTTACCCGCTCCTGAGGATTTACGATTTATTTGACCAGCTCCAGGGTGCATCTTGGTTTTGGAAGATTAATCTGCTTTGTGATGAGGAAGGTATAATATGGCCTTCCGAACTCATTATGGTCATTACGAGTTTGTGATGATGCCCTTCGGGCTCATCAATTCTCTAGCCACATTCATGGATCTCATGAATTGCATATGCAGGCCTATTTTGGATCAGTATGTGATTGTGTTTATTGATGACATTCTGGTCTATTACAAGACCCAGGAGCAACATGGGGAGCATACGAGGAAGGTATTGGAAACTCTGAGGAGGGAGAGCTTGTATGTGAAGTTCTCCAAGTGTGAGTTCTGGTTGCGCGAGGTGTAGTTTTTGAGGCACCTTGTCAACCAGAACGGTATTCTCCCTAATCCGGCTAACGTCCAGGCGGTGATGAGGTGGGAAGTTTCAAGGTCTCCATAGAATTTCCTTGGATTGGCAAGTTACTATCCAGGATTTATTCAGGATTTCTCCAAGATAGCGGTTCCTTTGACCCGATTAATGAAGAATACCATCACATTTTATTGGGGGCCTAAGCAGCAAGCAAGTTTTGAGACTATGACGTAGAGAATATGTGAGTTTCCGATTCTGACTCTACGGGAGGGTGTTGAGGATTTTGTGGTGTATTATGATGCATCAATCATGAGTTTGGGTGCAGTATTGATGCAACGGGGTCATACGATCGCTTATGATTCAAGGCAGTTGAAGCCTCATGAGGAGAATTACCCTACACATGATTTGGAGTTGGGGGTTGTGGTGTTCGCCCTCAAGATTTGGCAACATTACATCTATGGGGTCCGCTGTAGTATGTACAAATATCATAAGATCCTGCGGTATTTGATGGATCAACCGAATCTGAATATAAGGCATCGTAGATGGTTGGATGTGGTGAAGGATTATGATTATGAGTTTGTTTATCACTCAGGGAAGGCCAACATGGTAGGTAATGCTATCAGCTGCAAGGCAGTCGCTGCTCCGATCAGGGATGTGTGTTTGAGTATGACAGTGATTACCCCACTCTTAGAGCAGATTTGGGTGGCTTAGGTTAACGTTATGAAGGAAGATCACCAGAAGAGTGAGCGCATAGTGGATCAGGTGTCTTCCTTTGATTATGATAGCTAGGGATTGTTGACCCTTCATCGGAGGGTATGGGTTCCATATTGGGATGGTGTGCATCAGGTTTTTAGGGAGGAGGCGCACAAGTCGAGATTCTCTCATCTCGGAGCAACAAAGATGTATAGAGATCACCGAATCGACTGTAGGTGGCCATGCATGAAGCGATATGTGGCTTGGTATGTGGAGAGGTGCTTGACTTGTAGGAAAGTCAAATCTGAGCATCAACGACCTCACAGGAAAATAGAGTTGTTGGGAGTTCCCGTTTGGAAATGGGAATAGATTACGATGGTTTTCATCACAAAGTTACCACGGACGGCGCGCATAGTGGATTCGATATGGGTCATCGTTGATCAATTGACCAAGAGGCATTTCATTCCTATTTAGGAGAGTATTTGGATGGAGAAGTTGGCCGATGTCTACATTCAAGAGGTGGTGGCATGGCATGGGGTGACGGTTTCTATTGTCTCTGATAGGGATGTTCGGTTTACTTCTAGGTTCTGGAAGAGAATCCATGAGGAGTTGGGTACGCGTCTGCATTTCAGGATGGCTTTTCACCCACATATTGATGTTTTGAGTGAGCAGACTATCCAAGCTTTGGAAGATATGCTGCAGACATGTGTTCTGGATTTTGACGGTAGTTGGATTACGTATCTTCCTTTGGTCGAATTTTTGTATAATAACAGTTTTCATGCCAACATTAATCGACCTCCTTTTGAGATGCTCTACGGGAGGAAGTGCAGGACCCTGATATGTTGGGTAGTGGTCGTTCAGCAGATCATGGGGTGTATCGAGGTGGTACTTAAGACGACAGAATTGACTCAGCAGGTTCGTGGTAGACTTCTGACAACACATAGTCGATAGAAGATCTAGGCAGACAGACATCGGTCAGACTTGGAATTTCATAATGGAGATATGGTACTCCTGAAGGTGTCACTATGGAAAGGTGTCATCCGGTTAAGGAAGCGGGGTAATTTGGGCCACAGGTATACTGGTCCTTTCAAGGTTTTAGCCTGGGTGGACAAGGTGGTGTATCGTTTGGATCTGCCAGAGGAGCTCATTCAGATTCATAACACTTTTCATGTCTCTCAGCTGCGGAAGTGCTTGGTTAACGATTATGCAGTGGTTCCATTGGAGGACATTCAAGTGGATGATTGCCTGAATTACATAGAGAGACCAGTGACAATCCTTGACAGGAAGGCGAAGACTCTACGAAACAAGGTGGTGGATCTGGTGAAGGTGTAGTGGCAGTAACGAAAGGGTTCTGAATTGACGTGGGAGCATGAGGACGAGATGAGGTGGCATTACTCGGAGTTATTTGTGGCAGTGGACTTCGAGGACTAAATATAATTCAAGTGGGTAGGAATTGTAACACCTGATTCACGGTACTTTTCATTTTGACCCTTAGTGTGTAAATAGTTTGCAAATTTGCTCCCTAGGGGGGCATTGTTGCCATTTTCGGAAAAATGGGAGTACGTTGGGAGTACGCAATCAGGGGACGAACCTTAATTTCAGGGTTTGGACCCTATTTAAGAAACATTATGACCCATGATCCTCTCATTTTCCAGCCTCCATTACCCTTTAAGCCTCATTTCGAAACCCTAACCCATCTTAGAGAAAATTTGACCTCTTTGTGTATGTTTTTAGTATGTTTTGGTGAACCTCGATGAAGAAGAAACATGAAGAAGGTGCTTTGATCAAGGGAAAAATGGAGATCCAGATTCCACTCATCATTTCTAGTTTCATTGAGGTATAAATATTGGAACTTGATCACTGTATGCTTAGATCTAGTTATTATGGAGTTTTCGTCACTTTTTGGTCCCATGAATAAGATCTAGTGGATTTTTTCCACTCCAGATGTTTGGAGTTGCTTCTCTTGCTGTCTTTGAGGTCCCTAGTCTATAAAGTTACCATCTTGATGGTTGAGGATCAACCATGTATGTGTTTGTGTCCATTTGGTGAAAGTAGGATGCTAGATCTTGGGTTTGAGTTCTTTTGAGCCATGCAAAGGCTCCAAGTTAGTGACTTTAAGGATTAAGATGTTCCCCAGGCTTGGATCTGATGTTTGGACATCTATTTGTAAGCATTAAGTGCTTAATAGGAAAAATTTCTTAATGGGTGTGTACGCTTGGCGTACCCAAGCGTATGTTGCGCGTACGCGTTCGAGTCCCTGATCAGGTGAGCCACCTAGTATGTTGGGTGTACTTCTGGTACGCGTAGCACACTAGGCCTGGTCATGGGCTTTTGTGGTTTAGGCTATATTTTGACTATTAGGGTTTTGGGCTTTGTTAGGCTACTAGCCTTTCTGACTTTTAGCCATTGTTAGGCTTTAGGCCTTCCTGGATTTGAGCCTATATTGGGCTTTTAATGCCATTAAGTTTGGGCCTTTGGTATGTGTTGTATGCCTATGTCCCTGTTTGCTATATCTATGTGGAGTGAAATAGACCCGGGGTGAAATAGACCTAGTACAGCCTTATGCTGACATATGAGTTGAAATAGACTCATGGGTGAAATAGACACGGGGGTGAAATTGACCCGGTACGGCCATGGGCCAACACATGAGTTGAAATAGACCCGGAGGTGAAATAGACTCGACACACCCTTCAGTTGGCATATATGTATGGTATGCAGTATTCTGGGGAAGTCACTAAGCTTTGGGTTTACGGTTTTTAGTTTATATTTCAGATACTTCTGGATCAAAGGGGAAGAGCTCGGGATGATCGCATTGCACACACCATGACTTTTCACTTATTTTTCTGATTATGAATACATTATGATTTCATTTTGGTTTTGATAAACTCGTTTGGTTGATGTTTTATTTAATATAAAAACAAAAAAAAAATGGCTTTAAGTTTTTGGACGTTACATCTACTCTCTGTTCAAATCTCACATTCACACCCGGTATAAAACTACCCGCTTATTCTACTTAGCGTGAACCAAGTTGTGACAAACATTAGTTTATAACTAGACCAAACTATCATACGTGTAATCAACTTCCAATATCATTTTCCTGTTCATGCAATAATATCGCAATAAGGGGTATACATTTAACACAAAATAGTAAGTATTCGGTATAAATTTTATCTTTTTAAATAATAATATTGTCATGTTGTAATACCAAATATTCATTTAACACATAACATATGAAGAATCCTTTATTTATTTATTTATGATAATATTTACATTGATTTACTAAGATAAATAACGATTATTCTACAAGAGGCTTTAACAGAAAATGCTGGTATTACAGATTTCATCTAGGATTTAATTTTGAGTTTCATAATTTCATCTACTTTGTCTCCTCTTCTCTTGCGTGCAACGACCATCACAACCATCAACCACCACCTATTTTGAACAATCATCTGAAATAACTAAACTAGAACAATAGGGTTGGAAATTACATTAAATAGACATCATTTTTTACTTTCCCCTGATACAACACCAATCTTCTTCCCATAACAAAACCAAAAAAGTAGGGTTAAAAATTACAACAATACCTTCCCATCTATATTTCTTATGCAAACCTACACGCTCTATTTTCAAAAATAATAAAAATAAAAATGGTTATAAACGAGGAGGGAATTAGGTTTCAGATAAGATGCTCTATTTCTTATATATATTTCTTATGCAAACCTACACGCTCTAAAAATGCTCTATTTCTTATGCATATTGCATTCTATTAAATTTTTAGTTACCATGAGGGGGAATTAGGTTTCGGATAAGACGTGTGAGAGGGAATTAGGCCGGGATGGAGATGGTGGACAACAAATTGAAAAGGGAAGGGAGAGGCCGATTGTTAAAGATCAATGGATGCTTGGAGAAGACGTCTATTTACATTTATTTTTTATATTTAATTTATAAATAAATAGTGAAATAAACAAAAAAGATAACATGGTAATTTTAAGTCTGTCAAAGACTAAACGCACAACAAAATCACACTATATAACCGGGCCAAGTTAAAATTTTAAATTATGGACCAAACATATAAATTACTCTAAACCACATGGACCATTCGTGTAATTTACTCCTCTATATAATCAACCCACCTTCTTCACTCCACCTTACACAACCTGCTCTCTTTAACAAATCATGAATGAACCAAAACATGATTATGCTTACCCTGCTCAAGGTACGAATCTACTTCACATTTCTCGATCCTTTATTCATCTCACTTACAATTCACAAAACAATTAACGATCATCTTCAACAGGAGAAGGTTATAATCAAGAATCGTCGGTGATAGCACCACCTCAATACGCCGCACCTCCTCCTCCCCGACGACGTGGTTTCTTTGAAGGCTGGTATGTATTTCCCGCCTTTCCTTAAAAAATATATTTCCTATTTTCATCCATTTTTTATGCATTTTATTATTTGGTTTATTAATGGATTGATGTTTTAATTGGAATAATGTTTTAATTTGTAGTCTAGCGGTTCTGTGTTGCTGTTGTTTTGCTGACGAGTGTTGCTGTGATCCAAATATCATTTGCTTCTGATAGCTTTCCTTGTTGCGGTGAATAGAAGAAATATGAATTGTAGTTTGTTATTGTTTTTTTTTTAGATTTTAATTTAAATGTATTTATTTACTTTTTTATGGTGTTCTAATGAATCCATGTACTAGCACTTTGTGTTTGTGTCAATAAATTAGAAATTTGTAATGTTTAATTGAATTATTATTCATAGTTTTTAAACAATTTATTTGATGATAAGAAGTTTTTGCTTTTGATATAGTTTTTCCCAATCTTATTGTAACACTAAAAAAATAATTCGAAATATCATAAATGAATTTAGATTTAACAAATTCCAATTACTTGTTAGTATTAATTAACGTGTATATAAAAGTGGAGTTAAATAAAAAGAAAGAACTACTATGAAAATGATTATTTTGGAATGTGAATGAGTAAAAGTATGGATTGTTTTATTCTTTTTGTAGTGAGATTTTTGCTTTATTTTTCAAAATTTTAGGTTATTTCATTTCGTTTTGCACTCTGTAATAATGATATCTTATCATTTATTTAGGGAGCAATTTTGATAAATTTATATAATAAAAAAGATTTCTTGAGTTCTTGTTTGGACTTTGTTTTGAGTTTTATCAATTTATGCATTCAACTTGATAAAATGATGTATAAATTTAAAAAAGATTCAAAAATATGAATCGTTACTACAAAAAATAATAATAAAAATATGTCAAATTTTAAAGAATTGTAAATAGTTTTATTACACAAAGGAATGTTTTACTGTAATGATCTACTTAAAGTTAAGTTAATAATAGTTTGATCATGTACGAAGTCCTTGTGAAATCAATAAGTTAGTATTATAAAAAAGAAATCAAATATTTTCTTATTTTGTCTGCATTTATTTATTTATTTTATTTAGAAGATCAACACAACAAACAAAATTCATATATTAGATTAAAAAAGTAATTAATGGTTTCACCTCAGATTTTAAAAAAAAATAAAGATTTTGAGATTCAACATCACCCACATATTTTTCATTTAACGTTCCACCGTAACGGCAACAGCAAGGTATGCCTAAACATAAATAATTATATAGCAGAGACGTACATGATTATACATGGAACAGGCGGTGCTGAATAATTATAACTCTCTCATTGTGTCGGTACGCTGAAGCGTTAGAGCAATAAATAAAAAATATATGGCCAATGTTATATCTTAAAATCTCTATTTTTTTTCGGAATCTCGACGAAACCTACTTCATCATATGTCATTATTTTATATCAGTAGCAACAAAATGCATAAAATTATTTAATTTTTGAATATGAAACGGGTCTAGAAGTCACATATATTTTTAATAAAAAGTTTGTATTTAATCAAACATATTGAATTTGTATTCATAATATGGATTTTAGAGTTATTTTAAAAGCTTGGGTCTACTTTCATCAAGCATTTTATATATAAATAAAAACTACACTTTCAAGTTATTAAAATTTTTTTTAGTGAAAAAATTCTACCAACAGACACTTCTATTATGAATACTCGCATTTATACCAACAGACACTTCTATTATGAGTCGTCAATTTATGAAGAAACATAGTCAAATTCATGAATTTAAGAACTTGTTAGTAAGTTGATCGTGATTTCTACATCCATATTTTTTCATATGAAAGGTTGGTCTATAATTAAAAATAAACAAGGACAGAAGTATGCACTAAAGGTAAAAAGGAAAATGACTCTTGAGGGTAATTAACTTTTGCGTTTGTACTCATTTGGTCCTTTTTTTTTGTATTCAATATACCATCGAACTTGTTGTTGGTGTTTACCATAGCCCTTTTGACCGGATTTTGACCTGTGATAGCCGGTCAAAAGGTTATGATGAACACAAACAACAAGTTCGATGGTATATTGAGTACAAAAAAAAAGGAAAGGGACCAAATGAGAACAAACGCAACAGTTGGTTACCCTCCTGATTCATTTTCCCTTTACTCATTTACAACAAATCACACATCATCTCCTACTGATATTAATGACTTTATGAGATTGATTCTTGCTTCTCTTCAAAACATAACTCACGAAAGGACATTATTCATGCATGTACAACTTTGTAATAGACTTGAATATTTGTTAGGGGAATCTTGACTAAGTAGGCGCATTTCATGACTACATTTACATTTGCAATCAAATGATTTATCGTATCATGGATTCTAGACAGTTCTACAAACGAGTGGAATCACAAGTGCTGTGATTTTTTTAGTTTACTTAACTTTAAGATCGAACTCATGCGATAAGATACAACATCAATATGTACAATATCATGCTGCTTTTGTAGACACATCACCATAATATTATACATATTGATGTTGTATCTTATCCCATGAGGTCGATCTTAAAGCTAAGTAAACTCAAAAATCATAGCACTTGTGATTCCACTCGTTTGTAGACTTGTCTAGAATCCATGATACGATAAATCATTTGATTGGAAATGTAAATGTAGTCATGAAATGCACCTGCTTAGTCAAGATTCCCCTAAAAAATACTCAAGTGCATTACAAAGTTGTACATGCATGAATAATGTCCTTTCGTAGGTTATGTTTTGAAGAGAAGCAAGAATGAATCTCATAAAGTCATTAACATTAGTAGGAGATGATGTGGGATTTGTTGTAAATGAGTAAAGGGAAAATGAATCAGGAGGGTAACCAACTGTTGCGTTTGTTCTCATTTGGTCTCTTTTCTTTTTTTTTGTACTCGATATACCATCGAACTTGTTGTTTGTGTTCACCATAACCCTTTGACCGGCTATCACAGGTCAAAAGTCGGTCAAAAGGGCTATGGTAAACACCAACAACAAGTTCGATGGTATATTGAATACAAAAAAAGGGACCAAATGAGTACAAACACAAAAGTTAATTACCCTCAAGAGTCATTTTCCCAAGGCAAAACAACCTCTCTCTCTCTCTCTCTCTATATATATATATATATATATATATATATATATATATAAGTTGGTTAATGACATTAAATAACTATTAAACATAAAGTCTAATCATATATAAACTAAATTTTAATATTAAAAGAATATCTTTTACTTCTACTTATAAAGTTATATTTTTAACTTTTAGCATATTATACTTAATTTATTAGTTTTAATATATTGTTGGATGTAAACCATTATCATTTCAAATCTAGAACTTTTGAACAATTTGTAAAAAATACTTAAATTATAAATTTAAATATAACATTACATGATCACTTAGATATAAATTTTAGTTTAACTTAAACAACCTAAAGAATATTTTGTAATAGCTAAAAGTGATAAATTATAGTGTTTTTCTAATAATGATTATAAGTTGGTTAATAAGTTTAAATAAATATCAAACCTAAAGTGTAATCATAAATAAACTATATATATATATATATATATATATATATATATATATATATATATCATACATCATACATACTTATAAAGCTAGCATTTTTTCTTGAATTTCATGTATTTGAAACTCCGTTTTTTAACTTCCTCAAACCACATTCATTTGAAACCCCCTTTTTTTAACTAATGCAACTCAAAAGTTTTCTTAATTATGATTTGACACAAGTTTTATAACTTATATTATGCTTAATTAGCATTTAGTGAAAAATTTACTATAAAAATGTCAATCTTTTGGGAAGACATGCATACAAAATATACAAATTTTAGAAAGAAACCAAACTTAAAGGGTTTTCTAATGGGTTGAGGTCTTATGACCACTTTTGGAGATATGCTATTATATTAGAACTTTTAATTTGTAAGTTTGTTATATTAATTCGTTTTTATATTTTTTTCGTTTTTGGATTATTGTAATATAGTCGTAGTATATTGTGGTTTAATCATTAATATATTGATCATATGTTATATAGGGTGATGTCGAAAAGATTTAATTAAATATTTTAAATATGTTTTCTTTTGTTTTGTAATTATACCGTTTCAAAAATATAATTAATAAAACTCATACATATGTTATACTTTTCATATCTCTATCTTTCTCTCTCTTTCTCTCTCTCTCTCTCTCTCTCTATATATATATATATATATATATATATATATATATATATATATATATATATATGTATATATATATATCGTTATTCTAATAAATGAATAGTTTTAATCTCCTTTTGTCAAGTGTCACTCTAATACAACTCTTCATTAATATTATGTAATATGTCATCTATATATATTAGACAACAACTCATTTCAAAATTCAAATGTAAACAATAAATGTAACTTATTGTCTTTAAGTTAAAGGTTTTAAATTTTAATCGAATAATCTGTTTTTAAAATGAAAATTTTCTTTGTAATTATTGGGACGCTACAAGTTGGTATTAGAGGCTTAGTTTAAGGGATTTGGGCGTACCTTACCGTGTGTCTGAACTCAAACTAAGGACTGAGAGATTTTCTAAAGTAAGTTTTTGAAAGATAATGTTTTAATCAAGGTAACTGAAGAAAATAGTTGAATCGGGAACATGAGCTCGGTCTTTTTCCATTTTCTTGTTTGATTGTTGTATTGAGATCGTGAACATGGTTTCCTGATTTAGCTTCATGCTATAAAGGAAGGATGTGATGTGTACAGTCAGCTGGAGCTCATGAAGTAAGTAATTCCTAATATACCTATATGGTTATGTAATTGTGCTATGGATTGTATGCATTCTAGACTGTAAGATGATGGTTTGTTTAGGAATTACATGCTAGAATTGACTGATTTGTAGATACACCTCATATGCCTTATATATTCTAATTGCCATATGTGTTTTGGAATCTTTGACTATTATTGTTGAACTGTTAATAGAATGCCATAAGTTTTATACATAACTGGAATCTCATAGCCTTACGAATTTTGTTATGACCTTGTTACTTGTTCAACTTGTGAGTTTGTGGGAAGGGAAGAATCCTATAGAGAGTCTAGGAAGTGTATTATAATGCATATGGCTAAACATATGCATGTGTGCCAGGAGTTTAGAGGAGTGATTATGAAGTAACTTTCTAGTCTTGGAACAATCCCTGGAATAGGTATGGATAGGTGCGAAAGGTCGTATTGGGCCCATACTACTAAAAGTACAGGATCCATACATGGGTCAAGGAATTGTTATAGGAATACCATAAAGCTTGTAGGTGGGTATACATAGCGTGGGTTAACACTGTGAATTGATTTTGATTGTTCTTCTCATTGTTCAGATTCATGATGGTGACCATTCATGTTGGTTACTCAGGTATGAGTGATAGAGATGTTTGCGACATCATCGTTGTAAAAATTTCAAGGTTCCTGAGAGAGGATTTGACTATTTTGATCATCATATTAAGGGATGAGTTGATTTCAGTATTAGACGAGCGCCTTAGGATTCTACGGGCCGAGTTGGAGGTCGGTCGGCCATAGGTAGGTGAGACTACCTTCATAGAGTTTAATGCTGGTGGGCCCCCTCATTTTATGTAGAGGAGGGAGCCTCTCATCAATATGCATTGGATCGCCGATGTAGAGAGTGCCTTTCTCGCCAGTTTTTCTCGGAGGAGGCCAGGGTCAGATTCACTGCAAGTTTGTTACGCGATGGAGCGAAAGATTAGTGGCATGAGGTTGTTTACGGTCTTGAACCAGGTGCAATCAAGTCTATGACCTATGAGGATTATGTTACCAAATTCATGGAAGAATCCACTCAGGCGATTGAGGTTCAGCAGTTGGCTCGAGAGTATCTGGTAGTTGACTAGACTATAGGGATGGTGGAAATGATCAATACCATATTCAGAGAGATAGAGAGAGAAAGATATGGAGAGAAAGAGGAAGGAGAGAGAGTTCATTTAGTTGATTGTAATATGCGGCTTTGGAGGAGATGAAGATGAATCGCTACCATGACATGTTAAGGGCGAAGATCTAGGATCGTAAGCATTTCTGAACATTAGAATATTTCTGGTGTACTGGATGCAGCTAGGGCTAGAGATTTGGAGTTGGACACCCATCAATATAAAGGAAGCACGACCAGGTTCACTCATCACTTGTAGCAGTCAAGAAGTCCATAGTGATTGGAATTTGATTAGGAGTTCAGGGGATTCACGGGCTTTGTAGTAGGTGTGGTTTGGCACATTGGGGTATTTGTCGTGTGCCAGTTTCTGGTGTTTGCAATGCAGTCAAGAGGTTCACTACAGTCGGGACTGTAGTTAGAGGGATTCGAGGGTATGCTTCTTTTGTAGTCATACAGGAGAAGTTAAGGTTGATTATCCACAAAGAGAAAATGGGATGGTTTTGGACCCAACACCTTTAGCTTGGTTGTTACCCGATCATCGATGGGACAGTTGGAGTCCCAAGGGCCAGGGTTTAAGTTATCAGTTTCTTCAGTTTAGATATGTGATGCATTTGTTGATGTCACAAGTGTCTTTTCCATTCATGTTTTTGTTGTTTTAGATTGTAACCCTTGATGATCTATTAAATGATATTTAATTTGGTTTAATTATGGTTTTGCATTGAATGATTTTTTGTGGTTGGTTTTTTTGTGTGGTTTGGTTAGGATTTTGAGTGTTTATGATGTCATTGGAGGCTAGTTAATTACAACTAGGGGAGAGTCGTTCTTTCAGGACGCAATATTGCAGATTTACATGTTATCTCCAAGTTTTATATTTAATGATGGAGGGTAGTAGGTTGCGATTGTTGCTAGGGATGAAACTCGTGTGGAGAATTCTGCTCAACAGTCAGTTCATGACCAAGGTAGAAGATGTCAAGAATTCATGGTTACCTCGTTCGGAAGATTTGGAAGCATCAGTGGCGACGCATGGTAGATTTAATGATTAAGCTCAAGTCGAGGGTTGTGTGAGGGCCTCTCAGGTTGTTCTTGTTCTATGAAGGCCTTGAGGTTCGAAGCATGATCCAAACACCTGATAGGGTATGGTAGTCTAAGGGTGTGAATCATGTTAGTTTAGGCTTGATTATATTGTTATATTGCCTGAAAGACCATGAAAGGAAACACTGCGGGCGGGCTGTA